>NW_011888816.1:1206715-1208996 GCF_000151845.1 Pteropus vampyrus | reverse complement strand
GAACACTGAGGTGGTCAAGATGCAGCTAGAGTTCAAATAAAGTTTAGAAGCCTTCAGTCTTGGTGAGTAAGGACATCAGACAGATGAGACAGACAGGTGAGGCTTTGCCAGGCCAGCGGTTCACAGCTTCCCGAGTAGGCTGCGGGCTAAGCAGTTACGGTGAGAAAGGAAGGAGAGAAATAGATCAGCGTCTGTCTCCACCCCCCATACCGTTCCGTGGAGGCCACCCCTCCCTGTGAGAAGTGCACATGAGTGAAACAAAGCGCCAGATGAGCAAGGTCTCTCTAGCAGAGGTGTCTATTGGAAATGTCTGATGCTTGCAGCACTTAGAATAGGGAAGAAAACTGAAGGCAAAAACTTGGAAAGATACTGTCCTGGAGAATCCGCACTTCACCTGACAGGACCAGAGCTGTCTTTAGCGGCCGTTAAGTAAACATCAGGGAGAACATTGAAGTTGGCCAAAAGGCGATTAAGAGCTTGGGGGTGGGGAGGGGAAGGGTGGGCGAGGAAAGCATGCGATGTTACGGGATATCCAAATTAGTTTTATTGTATTTGGGATTCTTCGGTTCCCCAAATCATGTAACTTCAAGCTCCTAAAATACATGAATTTAGAATATTCACTAGTTTGCATCTTGCTCACTAAGGCAATGGTCTCACATTTAAACTGCCAGTGGAACATAAATCTGTGTTATTACAGACTTAGGAAATATTCTGGCAGTGCATATTAAAAGCCTTAAAAATGTCCATTCTCTTTGACCTAATTATTTCCACTTCTGAGAATGTAACCAAAATAAATAATTCAAGACAGAAGAGAAGTAAAAACACGAAGTATAAAGTTCATCCCAGTATTATTTCAACCCCCAAAGAATGGCCCCAGGATGAGTGCCATTCAGTGGGGAACATTTCAGTCAGGCCTTATGAGCTGGATACCCCCAGTGGCCGCCTCCACCCTCAGCCTCGAGCCAGCCGCAGCTGCAAGACAGGCTTCCGTCCACTTCCATGAGCAGCGGCTTCTAGAGCTTCCCGTACACCTCTCACTTTCTGCTCTTATGGTTCTCCGACACCAGGTCACGCTGGCAGGAGCCCACTTGGCATTGAAGTACACGCAGCCCAGAGTGCTGGGGACCTAACGCCTCCTGAGTCAGCCCGCAACCACCAGGGGCAGGAGCCAGTGGAGAAATGCTTCTCTGTTTGATCCGTAGGCAGACAGTTCTGAGAAGTGTTCAAGACACTTGTCAAAACGTGCTAGGGGGCCACACCTCAGTGCTCATGACTGTGGTCAACTCTTTTCCTTCCCTGTCTTACTCTCCCCAGTCTTCCCCCACCACACACACACACACTCCCTATGGGACCACCCCCCAAATAAACTACAAACACGAGTCCTTGTCTCGGGCTTCTCTTCTGGGGAGAAACCCAGACTAAGCAGTTGGTATTAGAAGTGGCCTTAGAAAGCAGCCCCTCGAAATGGGATTTGGGAACTGGGACAGTCATTGGCAGATAGCAACAGAGGCCCCGCGGTGATGGTAAGTGGGTTGGTGATAAGCAGGACATCCTATAGCATCATCATTACCAAGACCGCCTGTGCTGGGTTGAGATCAGGTACAGGAAGAGGGAGAGTGAAGCCATGGGTTATAGGAATGCTCTACCATACGGGAGCACGGAGTCAGTGGTAATTACAAGAATTGTTGAGTTGGCTGACTTATTAACTGCTATGAAAAGCCTTTCAAAACAAGACGGCAGGCTCATCAGCCAACTCTCAACTTGTGGTATACTATAAAAACCACAAGGCTTTCACGGGAGGGTTTAAAGAGACTGATGTGCAGCTGCAGCGTGGAAAGTGCCGGCATTCAGAGATTTGCTTGTGTGAGTGGCACAGCTGCAAAGCAGACTGAAGGTGCATCCTTGGCAGGTTTCCTTTGCCAAAGTCAGGGCTGTCATCAGGAAAGAAAGGGGACTCGGACCTGGGATACAGATGGGGTCTTGGTCTCTCACATTCCCCTGAAAGCTTTGGGCAGGCAGAAGAAGACCCACCCCCGAATTAAAGCAGGACAACCATTTCCTGAAGCACCGCTCAACATGCAAAGACCAGACCTGAGTCAGGTACCTCAAGAAATGATAACCAGTCAACCTCTGTTTCACGTTTGCTCATCTCCAGACCAAGGACCAGGGTCCAAGTATAACCCACCTCGAGCAGGGAAATCCAGTCCCTGCGTGAGAACTGGATTACTCATCAAAATAATCGCAAGCCCTGGTTTGGCATGTACCAGGGGGACAGGTGGGA
>NW_011888816.1:1202664-1204965 GCF_000151845.1 Pteropus vampyrus | reverse complement strand
GTGTAGATTCTCCGTGGGAGACAGACCAAGCCTAAACCTGCGGGGACCCCAACCCAAAAGAAACCTCCCCGACCGTGATTTCACATAAGTCATTTTACAGCACATGTGACTCCCGCTGCTCTGCGCAGTGCGCGCACACGTACACGCATGCACACACCTGTGAAACCTGCCAGCTGAAAAAGCCGAAGACCCGCTCACTGCTAATGGAAAGCTCCCCGAGGAGGCCTCCTTCCTGAGGTGCAGAGAGTTCGCCTGCCAGGTTCAGCAGGAGAGGGTGAAGGTGTGGTCCCACCTCACCCTCGCCCAGGGGGCTAATGTTGGACAGATGCTTAATGTCTCTCTGTTACCGATCTGGGCCCCCCAATCAACACTCACTCAGCAGCCGAAATGCTCTCCCCAAAGTGTGGAGATCACCGCCCTCCAGTGCCTCATTCTCCATCGGCCTCCATGCCTCCAGGCTGTGTCCAGTCTTTGAACAAGGCTTGACTAGCCCCTCGCGATCCGCCCCGTCTATATCTCCAGCTTTATTTCTTCCCCACCCGCAACCCATCTGTGCTCAGGGCCTAGAACGTGCTGAGCCCCTTATGGCTGGGAGCACTGTCCACGTTCCTTCCTCCCCTCACCTGGCCAGCCCTCTGTGTCCCTGCCTCAGCTCCGGCGGTCCTTCCTTCCCCACCCTGTCCTACTGCCCTGTGACATCCTGCTGCGGTCCTGGTGGCACAGTGGGTCCCTCACGTCGAACCCCCAGGGCCTCGCACAGGCTGAGGCCCAGTGTGGAGTGAATGAGAGACAGATGGGGTGCTCACAGTTTCCGATGTGTCCTGACGTGGCTCCCATGTGACTCCCATGTGGCTCCCGTGTGACGAGACACGGCACAGGGGGCCTGGTTTTCCGAATCACCATGGCAGAGCTTTTCCGGGCCCTGCTCCCCAGCGTACCAAGGGCAGGTGCCCAGCAGCCAAGCCCATCTTGGAAAACGCACGGTCTCTGGCTGCCTCACATTTGGGAAATAAATCCTTCCATTTCCCTGCTGCCCGAGAGCCAAGGTGAGCACGACCAGGAAAGCGGGGGAGTTAAAACGAGAAAAAAAGGACAACGGTTTTGCCTTGTACAACCCAGAGTTCCCGGAAGCAGAGTTCCCCCAACAGAGTTCCCTGTTGGGCTGTGTAATCCTCCGCCCCAAAACGTCTCACCGAGGACCCCGCTGCCCATGGAAAACCCTCTCCCACTCGGAGACCATGAGAGATGGGGCCCAGGGCAAACACCAGGCTCCCACTCCCACGCTGGGTGACTGCAGTGGCCGGGGCCAGCCCCACTGGGCTGCACACAGGTCCCTCCCTGGTCAGGTGGGGCAGGGCAAGGTCCCCAGAAGAAAAGCCCAAATTGCACAGCACGGTGCATTTGGGGAACCATCTCAAGCTCACAGAACATCCGCGACTATGGTATAAAGACCCACCGAGTTCCTCCAGCCGTTCCAACGACATCGTTGAGAGCAGAGGGTCCAGTCCAGAATCACACGCTGCACGTGTCCCGTGTCCTCAGTGCGCTTCAGCCCGAAGCAGTTCCTCGGATAGGACCTGGGCAGTCGTGAAGCTCACTGGCCGTTGTTTTGGGTTCGTGGGATGCTTCACGGAAGTGATGCTACATTCTTCTCATGGCCGCCCATCAAGTGCACAGATGCTGCAGGCTTGACATTTGTCCCCTTATCGATGAGGCTTACTTTGGTCACTTGATTAAGGTGGCGTCTGCCAGGTTTCTCCACTGTGGGGTTACTCTTGCTCCTTGTGATGAGTAAGTATTTTGTGGGTGTGTAATTTGAGAGTATCAAAATACCCTGTTCCTCATGAGACTAGCAATGCATTCACTTATCCTCTTATTTATGAATACCTGTATGTACTCACAGTGTCCTGTTGTACTGTTACCATCACATTTCGATAATCAAAATGTCCCTGGCCCCTGGACGCTCCTTCGAGCTGCCCGTGTGCCTTCCTCAAGCACTACCTTGCTTTCTGGCAAAACAACTTGTTCCAGGCTCATGTTTTACCTTCCCCGTCCCAGCCCTGGCATCAGCCGTTTCTCCGAGGTGCTCCGCTTCCCGTCGACGGAAGCTGTGTTTAGACGCTGGTGCTGGATGCAAGGTGGGCTGGAGGCTGGGGAGGGCTTGCTGCGCCAAGGCTCTCCCCGTGACCGCTGGGAACAGAAGCACACACCTCCAGCCCTGTCATCTTTCTGCGCGGAAGTTACGCACCGATAGCTCCCGTTTCAATCCTACACCACAGGATTCATTCTAGAGTCGTCTCT
>NW_011888816.1:1196913-1200966 GCF_000151845.1 Pteropus vampyrus | reverse complement strand
TCTCGGCCTTGAGGAAATAAAAACATTCGAACTCAAACCAGGACCCCGAAAGCAGCTTTGCTTCCCCTTTGTCGCCTCTAGGGTTTGGGGTGTCCTTGGGTCGCCTTGGAGCCTTGCCTGCAGTGAGGTCACCCCAGGCTGTGTTGAGAAAACACTAGCGAAATGCCATGGCAATGAACCGGGCTGTCACCCCCACAGGGCTCAGCAGGAGAGACAGTTCCAGAAAGAGCAACTGGCCGCCAGGGCCAAGAGCACAAACTCGCAAAGCAAGCAAAGGGGATGAGCGGCCCTCAGGCCCCCCGCCGAGCCTCCTCTGGCAATGGAGTTGGCCCCCAGTAGTGAAGTATGCGAACGTACTTCAGGAAGGACAAGACCCCCAGGGCTGAGACAAAGAACGTGGCAGACCTGGGTGCTGATGGCAAATAATCTCCAAGGTTCAGTTTATAAAGCGAATGAAGGAAAGTTCAAAACAGAGTAGACATCATGCCGACATTTATTTTGAAAAAGGGATTTATATAAAAATGTATATTTACTTGTATACGCATAGAATTTTTCTTGAAGGATCCACTGGTGTTAGGGATTACCTCTGGGAAGAAAAACTAGGAATTTAAGTCTTGACTGGGACGGAGACTTAAACTTTTTGAACTGTTTCATTTTTTAAAAATTATATCCATCTATATTACTTCCTAGAAAGTATTCATTAAAAAGAGAAGACTCAATGCCATGCACGGTTGTGTCCACAAACATTTGCTAACATTCCCACCGAGAGATGTTTGTAGTCAAGGATGCACAGTTCCAAAGGCAAATAATAGAATTTTTGGATGCGGATAATAGTTGCTAACCTCTCAGTTTCCGAAGGTTTAGTTTTTATGTATTTAACCACCTAAGTTGTGTGTTTAATCATGTGAAAAAGGAAAAGCTCAGACCAGCCGATGCCTCGGTCCACTCCAGCTGTCACACTTGAACCCTGGCCCTAGTGGTCTGGGTGCTGGTGCCCCCTGGAGGCCCCGGCCCCGGGGTGGCCAGCAGAAGAGCCCACAGCAACAATGGAGCGTCCTGTCCGGCCCCCGCCTCTCGCTGAAACCCCCTTCCATGTTCTGACTCATCTCGGTTTTTCTTTCGTCCGTCTACGGTCCGCATATGAAGCAATTTCTCCACCTAGGAGCCAATATATGCGCTGAGCACCCTGGCAGAGGCCCACTGTCTCTGCTCTTAAGATGCAAGTCCATGCCTGAGGTTCTCGCTCAGGCTCAGCATTAAGATCCAGGGGCCTGGGCCCCAGCCCTGGAGATGTTGGATGGGGGGCTGGGAGGAGGGCAGCATCTGCCTTTTCCACAGTCTCCAGGGACTGCTAGGGGCGGCCAGGACTGAGAATCACAGGAGGGACGAGCATAGTTGTGGGGCTGGTGCACGGGAGTGCGGGAGGGAGTCCGGGGGAGGGTCTCGTGCCCGAGGAGACCACTGGTGTCTGACCGGTGGCAGAGCACAAGTTGGTGGGACTGGCATAGGGAGGCAAGGGCGGCGTGTGCTAAGCCCCCACCCTGGCCTCAGGATGGGGCGTGGAGCGGGAGACCCCTGGGTGCCTCTGGGAGCTCGTATGCTCGCGGTGTGGGGCGAAGTCCGAGCCGGCCGTGTGGGGGTCAGCCGGAGGTGAGGCTGGCCAGGAGGAGTCGGTCGGCTGGGCTCCAGGGGCCATGTGGCCACACCTGGCCAAGGCACTCAGGTGGGCAGGATGGCCTCCTAGGTGGTCGCAGGCCGTTAGGACAGGAACTGAGGGACCCGGAGGACATCTGTTTCGATCACACACATCAGGACTCTGAGGGCCCGAGACAGACGGGGCGGCACGAGGACCTCTGGACTCCGCCGCGAGCTGTGCAGACGCCCCCGAGGACATGCCTCCCTCCCTGGAGCACTGTCAGCGCCTGCTCCTTGACTAGTCTGGGCGGGGCGGGGGGGGCCTTGTACGCATGCGCACCTCGATGCAAACGACAAAGGTACCCTCTGAGCTGACTGACGGATTGTAGAAAGGCACCCCTTTCTCTGGTCTGACTCAGCGCAGCCAGGGTGAGGCTTAGGGGCTGCACATGCGCCCCCACCTGCCCCCCAGCTGAGTGCCCTTGCACAGTACCCCACGCGGCGCCCTGTCCTGGTGCATCGTGTGGCTGGGTGCAGAGCCGCTGTGAACCAGCTGAGGCGGAGACGCAGCGCGAGGCACGCGTAACCCCGCCGGGCTAGTTTGCCGGCCCCGAACCCTCCCTTTCTGCCTTGCGCGTCTTGGAGTCACATCACTAATTTCTGTATATACAACTACGGTTTTGCCTGCATGTGTTTCCTGCGATTCCCTTGCAAAGGCATCTATCTTATGGATGCACGAAGGCTCTGACCTCACCCTTCCTGACCATGGACTTCATGCAGGCACAGCCAAGTGGACCAGAGAAGCCCTTCCCCACGCCAAGCCGAGCGCAGCCTTTCCGGAAGCCCCTGGGATTTCAGAAAGACTGGGGTCCACCCACACAGCTCCCAGCTTCCACACACACAGAGAGACCATTCCCACCTGCCCTGCCTACTCACTCGGCGGGCTCCCAGCAAAGCCCCAGCCGGCCCTCGGTGCTCCGCAGGGCTCATGGTGGGGGTCTGTGAGCTGTCACAGAGGTGGGGAAGGGCCAGCTTGGAGCCATGTGGTCCGGGCTGCGGACCAGCCCTCCCAGCTTCTGGCTCTGTGACCTTTGGTGAGTTGCTTCAGTCCTGCATTGGTTTCCTGTCTGTAACAGACACATTACCCAGGTCACAGGGCTGACCATGAGCCCAATGCTGTTCAGATGCTTTATTTCTCTTAGTCTCTAGTTTTCTTCAGCGTCCCCGGAGGGGGGGGGGGCTGCTTTCATCCCATTTTACAGATGAGGAAACTGAATTCAGAGAGACCGAGCAGCTCGCTGCAGGTCACCCACACCCGTGCGGCCTCAGAGCCCACGCACACACTTCCCCATGCTGCTGCCCTCGGCCCCACGCTGGAGCGTCTACTTCGCTCACCCAGCCTGGGAGGTGAGCCCGGGAGGTCTCCAGGGCCCAGCCCTGCTTCCTGTGCTCTGTTCTCTTCTGGAGCTGGGAGGATGGTTGGGTGATTAGGGGTCACCGAAGGCTCTGCTTGCACCCTCGGCCCAGCCCATCTGATTCCAAGCATCCCTCCTAAATAGATGTTATCCGGGTCTCACTTTAGCAGGAGCAAGTGAAGGCTGGGTCTCCCTGGCAGAAGGACAATCACAAGCAATTACTTAGATGCCCACCAGCATGGACAGAGAGAGTATACTGAGATACGAGGTCGAAGGGAGTTGCTTCCTCTCGTCCCCGTGTGGTTGACAGTGGGCAGGGTCCACCCCACCCAGCTCCTGCCACACTGTAATCCTTACAGCCTTCCTCATGCTTGTTCTCATCTCCACTTCCTTCTGACTTCGTCCTAGACGTCGTGAGCCCCAAGATGTTTGAGGAGCTCAAGAGCCAGCTGGAGACCCTGGCCCAGGAGGTGGCCTTGCTGAAGGAGCAGCAGGCCCTGCAGACAGGTGAGTGCAGACAGCGGCCTTTGGGGGCATAGGTGCACCCAAGAGAGGGGCTCAGGCCAGCAGCCAGCCTGTGGCCTCTGGCCAGCACCAGGGCTCCAGCGGGCTCTGTTAGGCCAGTCCCTGTAGTCCAGGGCACCTGGTTCAGGGAACACTCTCCTCAGCCTTCTTCCTCTCGGGGAGACCCCCTGACACGTATGGAAGTGCAACTGTCCCAAAGGACAAAAGCTCTCCCAAGAATTCATCGTCACTCACTGGAGCCCTGGAGCTCCCTGTGGAGCAGAGGCCGCGGCCCACCCTTAAGGAACTCCCAGGAGACCCCCACTCAGCCAGCCCTCACAGCCCTGGGGGGCACGTCTCCTGGGCCAGCAGCTTAGCTCTCTCTCGATCCCCACAATTATGCCCAGGCAGGATCTATTATCCCCATTTTAAAGATGGGGAAACCGAGGCATAGAGCGGTCCAGTTCCTTGCCACGCTCACCTGGCTGGTTAGTACAGA
>NW_011888816.1:1194872-1196863 GCF_000151845.1 Pteropus vampyrus | reverse complement strand
CAGGCAGGATCTATTATCCCCATTTTAAAGATGGGGAAACCGAGGCATAGAGCGGTCCAGTTCCTTGCCACGCTCACCTGGCTGGTTAGTACAGACGAAGATCTGACAGGAAAGTGCCTGCTGCTGTGTGGCGGGTGTGAGGACAGGTGGGCTTTGGTCTTCCTGGCCTGGCACGAAGCAGCCGAGCAAGGATGGACAAAGTCACACAGCTGAGCCGCCTGTGCCAACACTGCTTGGCCAGCCTCCCTGGGCGACGAGTCTCTCCGTCTCTCTACCATGTTCCTCTCATAGCATCTCCATCTTCCACACACCTCAGCCTCACCTGCTCCGTTGTGACCTTGCCCTGGAGAACTCAGAGCATGCAGACTAACCACTGCGGGTAGCGCATGTGAGCTATGACGTGCCTGGCACTGCTCTAAGCGCATCAACTCCTCTAAGTGCATCGACTCTTCCTTCACAGGAAGCCCATGCGGTGGGCCTACTGCTCCGACCCCACCTCCCTTTTCCACACAGAAGCTGAGTGTCTTGCCAGTGGGCGACAGGAGCAGAGCCTCGCTCTTAGCTCCGCTCTGCCGCCTCTCAAGTTATCCCCAGGGAATCACCTGGGCTTCTCCTTAGGACATCTACAATCCCCCTCGTGCCCACGGCCACCCTCTCACCTGTTGCTTCTCTGACCAAGGTACATCTATCTCCTGGGCCCTGGGCCCTCGCCTCCCCTCCTGCCTCCTCAGAAATTTCCAAGTTCCTTTTCACTGGGCCGTTTTCACGCCCCCGCTCCCACCGAGAAGTTTTTTCCAGCATTCACACTGCCATCCTTCTGCCCCTCTAAGGTGTCACACGCTGTACCTCCACCCCAGGGCCTTTGCACATGCTGTTCCGGTGGCCTGCACGGCTCCCCTGGGATCCACCCCATTTTTCTAGCGTCAGCATCTCGAGAATCTCTGATCCCTCTTCTGAATCAGGCTCCTCAGCTATGAACTCTCACAGAACGACATTCTCTCCTTTATCTCATTTTATTGTAGTTTTTAAATAATCTTTTCACTTGTCGATTTACGTCTGCCTCCCCCACTAGTCTGTAAGCTCAGTCCCCTAGGAAGACGTAACTTTGGACGACTTAACCTGGCAGGTAAGGAAATGGAGCTCTAAAAAGGAAGAGTCCATGCTTTGGTTTCAAGTCATAGAAAACCCAACGGCAGCTTAAACCAAAAGAGAGTCTGGAAGTCGGTAGGTGTAAGTTTTTGTCCAGAAACTTCGCCGCATGGTGCCAAGATTGCTGCCCAACTCCAGGCATCATGAGTGCATTTAAGGCAAAAAAAAAAAAAAGGGAGGAAGCGTGGCCCAGCCCCATATATGAGGAAAGTGAAGGTCTTCCGTCTCCAGCCCAGTGGTGAAGCTCTTCCAGCCTCTGCAGGGGACGCAGAGCAGGGAGAAGGGAGTAGGGAGGGGTGTGGGCTGCACAGAGGGAATGCGAATGCTCAGGACAAGCACGGGCCACTCCTGGAGTCAGTGTCCTCATCCGTAAAGCGGAAGGGGTCGGGATGGACTTGCAGGGCACGCTCCGAGGTCTCCCTCACGTCTAAGCTTTGCGCTTGTGTGGAGCCCATGTAACCCAGGTGCCACTTGTCTCTGAGGTGAGGCGATGTGGCAGAGCCCTCCCTGCACAAAGTCTGCGGCATATGGAAATCTTCCCCCCACCTCTTATCTGCGGATCCCCAGGAGGGTCACAGTCTCCCGGCCTCCTTGGGGACCTTCTCCCTCTCACTGTCCTCTCCTTCACTACCACAGCCCACAGGTCGCCTCGTCAATAACCCCACCCGAAGTATTCCTGAGCATGGTTGACCTAGCCAAAGAGTTGAGAGAATCGGGGGTTAGGGGAGCGGCCCCCTCCCCCATCACCATCTGCCCCTTCCCTCTCCCAATCAGCAACCGCATGTGAAGTCCCCACCCAGCGTGCCTCTGCCGGGCACAGGGAGGCAGAGGTGACCCAGCCA
>NW_011888816.1:1188105-1193512 GCF_000151845.1 Pteropus vampyrus | reverse complement strand
AGGCAGAGGTGACCCAGCCAGGACCCTGCTCTCCGGGAGCCTCCAGATATTCATAGAATCAGTGTATTCACTGGAGTCCTTAAAGGACATTGCAAACAGAGGGCACGGCGGGAGCGAAGGTACGGAGGGGGCCAGCATGAACCCCCAGGATCAGAAACAGGCCAGAGCAACGACGTTAGTAAGGATCATGAGGTACTGAGAACGAGCACGCACTAGGACGAAGTCTGTGTTGGCGGGAGTGCGGCAGGTGGGTTCCCAGGGTGCAGCTCTGAGGTGGAGCTTCGCCTGCAGGAGGCTCATTAGGGAGCACCCTTAGGATTAGCTCCTGGGGGAGGGAGGGGGTGGAAGGAAGCCGGAGAGAGCAGTGAGAAACTCAGCTGTATTGTGGTCTCAGCCCTGATGGGAGGACCCTTCAGAGCTGTCCTGGGTCGAGGCAAGAGGGCTCATTGGCCAGTCACTGGGCACAGGCTGTCCCTGATGGGGCGAGGGGGCGGGAAGGGTGTGGCCTTGGGCAAGGTGGCCGTCTCCTGCTGAGGCAATTCCCAAGGGGGCTGAGCAAGCGAAAGGCTGTCTTCCCGCAGTGCTTCCAGCAGCTGGGGTAGTAAGTAAGTCCTTCATCCCCAAAGGGGGTCCGGATGTCGCGTCACAGAGCCTGTGGCAGGAAGGAAAGGCAGTGTGGGGCCAGGCTGGGAAGGACAGTGAAGGCCGGCCTGATGAAGCTGCAGGAAAGCAGGAGGTAGGGCCGCAGAGCGGGATAGAGTCTGTGAGCAGAGACACCTCTGTGGTGCTTCAGGCCCGAGCTTAGAGCTCCAGGCGTGTCGGATGCCCACGGGGACATGCACATTTCTTGAAGGAATGGAGCAGAAGTGACCCAGTGAGTAAGGGGATGGCATGGGGTGGAGTGCAGACCCGCCCCTAACATTCGTGGGGTCAGCAGCAGGAGGACAAATGGAGGCATACGTCCCCTCTGTCTAAATATTTAAATCTTAAACCAAGGTAAAAACAAAACAAAACTGACTCTTAAGGAGAAACACATTGTATCTTCCTCACTTGACGGAACATACACCTTCATCACAGCCTTTGAGACCAAATTCACGTTGGGAATTCTTGCACTTCCCAGAGTTCCACGCCTGAAAGAGCCGGCTCCTGGTCCACAGCCTGCACCATCTCTTCTGTCTCGGGGGGTCTTGCAGTCTCAGACACGTCCGCCCAGTCTCCACCCCAACCCGCCCTCAGAAGCCCTGAGCCAGGCCCAGGCCCCTGGCAGGTGCCGGGAGCTTGCTTGGGCCTCTCGGCAGAGATTTCGATCCTGGGTACCCGGAGTGTGGTGCCTAAGTACCTGGGTGGGCAAGTCCCCTGCCCCGCAAGCTGCTTGATCTTAGGGAGGGTGTGGCTGGAGGAAGGCCGGGGCAGGTGGTTCTGGCTGGGCTCCTTGCGAAGCGGACTCGCAGATGGAATTCATTTACTGGGAACAGCTCTTGGATCCACACTTGTGCAGGGAGGAGACAGAAGCGAAACTGGGCACAGGCCAGGCCTGCCACCCCACGGAGCTCCAAGCTGGAAGGGACTTTCAGAATTACACCGCTTTTGCACTCCTGGGGGGTGGAGGTGGGGGCACTGGCTGTGGCAGCGGGCAAAGGGGTGTGACCTTGAGCTAAGAGCTGTCTGCAGCCAGGGGCTGACCTCGCTCCCAGCAGCAGGAGCACCAGGGCCTCCTGAATGGGGACCTGGCTCTGCATAGTGCCCACCGCAGCTCGGCCCTCTGGCCTAGGTCCCGGGACCCGCCAGGCCAGATGCCATGGCACCCAGCAAGGTGCGCCCGCCCCTGGCGGTTGGCTTTTGGGTTGGGGACCTGGGGACCTTCTTGACCGCCCTTTCTCCCCCCCGCCAGTCTGCCTGAAGGGCGCCAAGGTGCACATGAAGTGCTTTCTGGCCTTCGCCCAGGCGAAGACCTTCCACGAGGCCAGCGAGGACTGCATCTCGCGCGGGGGCACGCTGAGCACCCCGCAGACGAGCTCGGAGAACGACGCGCTGTACGAGTACCTGCGCCAGAGCCTGGAGAGCGAGGCCGAGATCTGGCTGGGGCTCAACGACATGGCGGCCGAGGGCGCCTGGGTGGACATGACCGGCGGCCACATCGCCTTCAAGAACTGGGAGACGGAGATCACCGCGCAGCCGGACGGCGGCAAGGCCGAGAACTGCGCCGCCCTGGCCGGCGCGGCCAACGGCAAGTGGTTCGACAAGCGTTGCCGCGACAAGCTGCCCTACATCTGCCAGTTCGCCATCGTGTAGCCCTGGGGGACGAGAGAGGGTCAGGGGGTCCCGCGGGGACCCGGAGGAGGGGCCGGGGGCGGGGTGGGAAGCCGGGGAGGGGCCGGGGGGACCTTCCAAGTCCCGGGCGCCCTGGGCTCGCTGGCACCTCCACGCGCTTGGCGCCTCCTTTTGCAATAAACTTGGTGCAGCTTGGCGGAGAGTGCTGCGTCTGTGCGGGCTCGGGGTGCGGAGGGGGGGGGGGTGCGGGGGGAGGCAGGGAGATTTCGGGAGCCCGGCCGGAGCCTGTGCGCGGAGGGGAGCAAAGGGGTGGTGAAGAAGGAGACCTGGACACACGCGTTTCACGCCAAGATCGGATTCTCCGAGCACTGCGGAGCGGGAGGAGGCAAAGGGTCCCCGCACTGCGGCTGCCTTGTTTCTTCTTATGACTCGTCTTTTTCGGATGATTTTCTCCTTGCAGAAAAGCTGCAAGAATTCCTGTACGCCCTTCAATGAGATGCCCCAGACATTAGCGTTTTCCCACATTCACTTTATCCTTTTATTTTTTCTGAACCATTTGGCAGTAAATCGCAGACACGATGCCCCCTTGCTCCTAGATACCTGTGTTTCCTGAAAGCCGAGGCGTTTCCTTCCACAAGGTCCAGAAGTGAACACAGGTGCAACATTGTCACCTAAGTTACAGCCCCTGTGCAGGTCTCCCCGCTTGGTTTCGTAAACTCCTCCTCCTGGTGTGGGAGTCCAGCAACACCTCCCCAACTCCAGAAGAGAGTCAACCCCACCCTTCACCCCTCCTGTTGTGGATCCATTTCTGGGGTGCACTGATGTGCTGAGTGCTGCTGCCTTTCCTTACCTAATACTGGGAGGGGGGAGGGGACGAGGGCTGGTCCAGAAGCCCAATATGACAGTTGCCGACATTGCCTGATGGGTGTGTGTCCTTCCCACTCTGCACAGCAAGCTCCATGCTAGCAATAACAGCTGCCACTTGCTGAGTTCACCATATTGCAGGAACTTTAAGCATGTTGACTTATTTGATCTGATGCACCCAGGACAGGATGTGTTATCCCCATTTTGTAGAAAAGGAAGTCGAGGCTCAGGGAAATTAAGTGACTTCCTTTGTTCAAATAGCTAATAAGTAGCAAAGCCAGGATTTAACCTGATTTCAAGAGCCTCGGCCTTTCTACCACCACTGTGATGCTTGCTTCATGTACTGGAACTTTCTCAAGGTCAAACATCAGATAAGTGCCCTAGTGATCTCCAGAAGCCCAGCTCCCAGCATGCCCTGGCTTATCCCACTACGCAGAGATACCTCCTAAAGGAAGCCTTATCCCATCAGCCACGGCATCATCCACTGTCTGCAGCACGTTTTTCTGCCCAGTTGTCTTTTAGTGTGTTTTGCCTTCGGTAATAAATCGATGATAGTCTGATTTGATCTATGGTGGTAGGGTGGGCTGGGGGAGGCAGCATACTTCATGCCAGACAGTCTGCTCAGCATTGTCACAGAAAGCATCTCATGTAATTCTACAATTATGGGAAGAGGTAATGAGCTCCATTTATAGGTGCAGAAACCGAGGCTCAGAAGGGTGATGTGATGTGTTCAGGATGACCTAACAAGCAAGAGGCAAAGCTGAGACCCAAATCTATATCTTGCACTGAGTCTTGGGCTAGTTTTACCTGACTCAGCCATTTAGCAGGAGGTAGGTGGCCAGAGGTTTTTTAAAGTTCCTGAAGTGGGTGGCTACCGGTAAGAGGGCACCATTCCTTTGTGTGTGTGAACATGGGTCCTGGTGGGGAGGCACCGCTGGGCACCACTCAGACAGGCAGTGAGCATTACCCATGTTCAGCAGCAGATGGCAGTATGGGCAAGAGAATCATAACCTATCATTAATCAACCGTCAATGAACGCACTTACATTCGGGACACTGAGAGCTGGGGTACACTTGTCCTGGGATTGTGTCTTTATTTTAAACGTTGATGTTTTGTTCATTATGAATTTTTTTGCATTAATTTTTATTTTAAAAAATATTTCATTCAAGCATTATTTATCACAATTACTGGTTTTTCTTGGTGCTTCCTGAAATTGTGTGCCCCCAGGGAGTGCGTCCCTCGCTTCACTAGTTCCGGCCCTGGCTCAGAGGTACAGAATTTGGAGAGTTTTCCAAGGTGTACATAGATCTTCACCTTCTGTGTTACTGGGGTAGAAGTGACGACCGAGGCTTCCTTCACACCACGCTTTTCCCTCTCTACCATGGTGTGTTGGCCTGGTGTCTCAAAAGCTTTGGGGGTGTCAGACAACGGGATAATTGGCAACATTGTTGCAGGTGCTGAAGAAGCAAAAGACTGGGGGGAAGCTCCTTTTGCAAGGTTAGTGGTTTCCCATGACAGAGCACTTTAGACCTGTACTTGAGAAGTTCAAGGATCAACTGACATTGCTCTTTTCGGTACCACCAACTTTTTTTTTATCTGATCAGAGTTTCTCAACATTCACAACTCTAAAAGTGGAAAATTGGAATGATATTGCTGTTGCATGCTGCTTCATTCTAGGATGCATGAACCAATTGAAGAGAGAAAATTCCATCCGATTAAGAGATCCCTTTTCAATCATGCTTTTAAAAATAGATACTATACCTGTGATGTTTTGATCATTTGTGTGCTAACAGCAAATGTGTTGAGAGAATGCTAGAAACAGAAGTTTGAAGAGCACTGGCCTGAAGTCTTTCTCTAAGAACTATGCATCTGAAAGGTGAGTGACTGTCCCGCAGAGAGAGTGGCTGAGCAGGAGGTGGCGGTTTCTGTGAAAGGTCTGTCTCTGTCAGCTTTTGGTCCTTGCTCCTGTGCAGGAGCCACGTGTTCAGGCCGCGATGGAGCCTTGCTCTCTCCTCCTTGTCCCATCTCCGCTGCTGTTCCCGTTTCCCATCTGCCTTTGCATATGGCTGTTCCTTCCGTCTTTCTCAGCCTAGCCTGATCCAAGGGGAGAGAGAGGCAAGGGAGGAAGTACAGATAGAGACCCCCAGGTAGAGAAGGGGTGCTCTGGGAGACCTGGGGCTGGTCCTGGAGGCACTTGCTCTGGGATCCTGGAGAAGGCCTGTCGGGCGGGCATCTCGGACTTCGGTTTCTTCATTTGCAAAATGACGTTTAG
>NW_011888816.1:1185440-1187115 GCF_000151845.1 Pteropus vampyrus | reverse complement strand
TGAGTTCCAAAGCCCACATACCGTCCTTCCTGAATCTCGAAAGAAAGTTTTTAAATGTTTCCTGATGTGAGTGTGCAAGGTTTGTAAAACAAAGCTGACGGTGACGTGTGTTGCTGTGGGTTTGTGATGGCTGGTAGGGAATCCTGTAAAAACACCTTTTTCTTCCTAGATTTTCTAGGGCTCTTTCTGAAGCCTAATGTTAGGTTCTGCCTCACCTGCTTCTCGTGGGTGACTCATATATGAGCGTAATTTAATGAATCTTTCTTTCAAGCTAAAAATCGTGGTGCAACCTACAAAACAACTAACCATTTTCTCCACTTGAATGCGCATGCCAGGGGAGAAACATTTCAAAGATTGAGGCCATCTTCCAATGTTCGGACTGAGGCGCAGGCGGACTAAGTGACCGGTGAGGGCAAGCACAGTGTGTCACCCCAAAATGTGCCTTTGGGGATATTATTTTAAGCTGGTTATTTTTAAGAAATAAAGAATCAGAAAGAATCTTTGACCCTTCCCTTTACCTGCCTCAGGGAGTTCAGGCAGAAAAACCTGCTTAAAGGGAAGAAGCTGTCCCCTTAGCATCCTAATATGACCTAAGTGTGGCAGACAGAGAAGAATCTAGAGACTCTCCTCTGTGTCTCATTCGTTTACCACATCTTTGCTCTTTCTCATCTACCTGTGAGCTGCCTACTTCCCCTTTGAAGTCCTGGAGCCCTGCTTCCCTCTCCTTGGTCCAGAATCCCATAGAAGCCTCAAATGCCTGATTTGTCCTGGGGTCCCATATTCTTAAGGAACCCACCTATGTACATACGTAATAAATTTGGCTATTGCCCTCCGTCAATCTGTCTCATGTTAATTTGATTGTTAGACCAGACAGAAAATCTTAAAAGGGTGGAAGGTAAATTATTTTTCCTTCCCCACACCAGCCAAGGTCACCCAGCTTGCTAGAGAATGAATTTTACTTTCTTAGAATAAAGAGGTTTTGTGTAAACCATTTCTCCAAACAGCCAGCCAGTGAGTATCGAAGGCCTGCCATGTGCCGAGCACTCTGCCAGGAGCTAGGACACGAGGCTTGGAACCTGTTCTTAAGGTGTTCACCCACCTGGCGGGGAACTGGGCATTTTAAGGAGCCCCAAGACAATGAGATGAGGCTGGTTTTGCTCCTGAGATTAGCTCTCCTGTATTGCATTGTTTGGAAAGGAATTGTGGGATATTAGGAGAAAAATGTCTTTCCGATGAAGACACACGAACCAAATAGTTAGGTCAAAGACAAGTTGGGAAATGGAGGTTTCCTGCAGTTAATCACCAAATTTAACCAGGAACACCTTACACCAGGTTGAAGTTACTCATTGGCAGTGACACGGGGTCAGGAAGAAACCTTGGATATAGATTCCAGCTCGGCCACTTTCTAGTCCTGTGACCTTGCGAGGGTCCCAGTCTCTGAGCTGTGGTTTCTTCAGCTGCACAACTGGAAATGGGAGAGCAAAGCATCAGAGCCCAGGCTCCCAGACACCGATGGAGACAGATGTCTTAGCCTGTCCTGTCAGCCCTGGCTCGTTTATCCGTGGTGACCACAGCCTCTTCAAACCCCCTCTGAATTATTCTGTCCGAGGCTGTGGGAGAAGGCAGCGGAGAAGGGCCTGGAATGCATGTCTGTCGAGATTTCGCCCATCCTGCT
>NW_011888816.1:1170007-1183747 GCF_000151845.1 Pteropus vampyrus | reverse complement strand
CTCACCAGGTGGCAACACAACCAGCCCTCTTCTCGAAGATCCTGGACCGAGTCGGGTGTTAGGACCAGGTGCCTTCTTGCCTGTCTCTACCTGGATGGTAGAATCATCACTTGCTGGTCCTCCTGAGTCAAAAGTCACAGGGCAAACCTTGGCTGGATGCTGCGAAGGTTTTTCTTTTTCACGCCCGTGGAGAGTTAGCTGCACCCTGCATCAGTTCGGGTCTCAGCAGAAAGCAGAATCCAATCAAAGGACCGTAATGAAAGGCCTACAGGCTGTCTTTGTTTTGCACAATTCCGATATGCATGAATTTCAATGATCAATAATTTCAATCATTTTAAATGACACTAGTCCCCCAACAAGAGGTTTAAAATTCAGTGCCATGGATCTAGTAACTGTGAACAGTTACATGAAGTGGTAATTGCCAAAGCGTATTTGGACCACTGGCTCTTCAGTCCACAAATCACTAGGGAGATAACAAATGCGCAGCATGACCGCTGACCAATCAGGTTGCCTCTTTCAAAGCTTGCTGATGGCTGGTCACCGCACATCTGTTATTTGGTTCATGCACAGACAGCGGAGTATATGGTTGTGTTGCCGCCTTGTCTCGTGTGACAAAAATGGATCAGGAAATGGATCATTTCTATAAATGGTCAATAAAGATAAAAACTAAGCAAAGAAATAAAAAAGCGATAATGTTGCAAGTGAAATTTGAAGAGACTATGGACGGAGTCACGGAATAGCCAACTGGGGGGTTGTGGCCACTATTGCCACTGTTGCAGCAGGAGGAACTTGGGGACGGTGAGCTTAATACGTAAATGAGCAAGTGAAGAAAATGATGACAGAGATGAAGATGTCCCAGAGGAAGCGACACCAGCATTAGAGGAACTCTTGGGGGTGGTCTGTGACATTGAAAGTAAAAAAGATAAAATGTTGGAAGCTGATCCAAACTTCGGGAGTCTGACAATCTGCCGAGGCAGAGACAAGATGCTCCCTCCCTGTCGGGACTTATGACACGGAGGCGCTGGCGAGCACTGTTCAAACTGCTCCTGATGAGACTTTCAGAAAGAACGACTTCCATTCTCGATGTTCCTAAGGTTTCAAAGTTGTGTCTTGAATATTAACTTTTATTACGTTTCTCTTACTGACGGCAAGAGGGTTTCAATGTTCTGAAATGAACTTTCGTTTTGAAAGGTCACAGAACAATCGTAATTTTTTTCATCGATGATTAAGTTTTGTGTGGTTTCAGCTCTCTCAGGCGTTTTTAAAATCCCAAAACAACTGTGCAAAGCGAGGACTCTTGTAATTACAGAGATATGGGGAGGATCAGCCAACAAGTGAGGGCCAGGTGGCATTCTGAGGTTAGCCGGGGCAGCAAACAGTGCTGCTGGAGCCTGGGAGCAGATGCCCACGGGAGGAGATCTGTGCGTGGAGGGACACAGCCACAGCAATGTGGCCCGGAGACATATCCCAACACCCATCTCTGCCTACCATCCCGACTTTGTAGTTGCTTCCCACTGGGTGAACCCAGCCGACAGGCAGCCAGCAGTAGGTCCAGGCGGTGCAGTCTGCTCAGATTCCCAGGGCGCCACACCGGGGCGGAGGAGGTGGAGCCTGAATGGGGACGTAAGTGCACTTAACACTGTGCTGTCATTTTTGTGTCTATGCCCTGCAGTCGAGGTGACACGCGACAGTAGTAAAGCAAAATGAATGGAGATGGGACTCTAGGTTTCCATTCTCTTAACCGTAGGGCTTCTAACCTCTGCTGTGCTCCAGAATTGCCTTGTCATCTTGGCTTGTCACATTGGCGGGGGACACCAGACACGAAGGGTTAGAGGTCAGTGGAAAGGAGAAAAAGCAGACGTGGTGTTTTTCAGGCAGTGCTTATAAGAGAATTTTTTGACACTCCCCTAAACTCAGATTTTAAGCAACAAGAGCTGGGAAAGTTTCAAATTATGTTCTAAATACAACTGACAGAATGTCAGGGCGGGCGTGGGTACATCTCCCTCAGATGCTACTGCATTAAAGCATATTGCTCGGGGGTCATGTGTTTTTCCTTTCTGACATGAGAGTTTCTGTAACTTATATAAGGGGGATTTTTTTGTGTTTTACTTTTAAAAATCTACTGGGGGTTCTGCAGCATTAGTTAAACAAAGCTTGCTATTTAAACAGGGAGGGGGCTCTGGTTGCCCATAGGCAGAATGTTCCATTTCTGTGAATGGTCTACTATTTAGGAATGGACAGACACATCCCTAAACCAGCCCCAGAGCAAGCCAGCTGTATGCTGTATGCAGCTGGCTTGCTCTGGGGCCGGCTTAGGGATGTGTCTGTCCATCCAGGAGGTCCCAGTCCTTTGGCGGTGTCCCCATTAAGCCTATGTAAGTCACCCATGCTGCCAGCTTCTTTGCAAGAGGGTGGAGAGGGTCAGCAGGGTGGGGTAATTCTTTGTTATGGGGGCTCTTCTGTGCATTGTAGGATGTCCAGTAGCACCCTAAACCTCTACAACTAGATGCCAGCTGTGATAGCTAAAATGTCTGCGGACATTGCCAAATGTCACCTGGGGAGGGGGGACAAATCTCCCCCCACCCCCCACTGAGATGTTGAGAAGCAGCTAGGGGTAGGGTGCCTGCAAAGCCTCCACAGGAAGGAGCCAAGCAGAGTAGCAGCCGAGGTAGACCTTATTTGTTTGATGTTTCCAATTCTAAATTCGTCACTTAACGTTGACTTATAAAGAAAGCGGATTTCCCAAGCCAAAGGTCAGGACGCATGACAAAGTGTTTGTTTGTTTGTTTGCTTGTTTTTAATCTCCTCTACGAATTTATTTGCCAGCGGTGTACAGTTTCAATCACATTTGTATCCTTTTCCCGCCCCGCTCGTCTCTTTCCTCTAATAAATTTCTTGCATGTTTCATCCCGTTTTGGCCTCCGCTACTGGGAGGTCTTGAACTGGTTCAACGACTCAAAATAAGTGGTACCAGCAACCAAAGAAACATACGTCCGCCGCGGAGCGCGACGCTCAGATCTACGGGAAACCGATGCAAGGAGCAGAGCTGACCGGCAGGTCCGCCGCCATCCCCCGGGACGCGAGACCAGTCTTCCCGCGGCTGCATCGGCCCTGAACCACGCCCGCCCCGCGAGGGGACTTAATCTTTAATGCGACGCCCCAGGGGCCAGGCCGAGATCTTCTCAGAACTGCGCTGCAGTCCGAGCGTCCACCCAGTCCCTCTCCCCCCGGCCAACGCTCACGGGTCGGACCCGTCCTGCCGAGGGCGCCCCCTGCCGACTCCTGCTGTCATGAGCCCTTGATCCTTCACAGGTATTTCCTCCAATAAACCTCTTGCATTTCTAGTCCCATTTTGCTGTCTGCTTCACAAAGGCTCAGAGAAGAAATGGACCCCCTTCGATAAAAAATTAAAATGACATAAAACAATATGTAGCAAAATTACATCCCAGGTGAATCGAATGGTGGTGCTACTTCAAATCAGGGCGTACCAGAAAATTGGAAGGTACGATCATGCTACTTATATTTCCCAAGACAGTGGCTTCTAATTCCAAGCGAGGATCATCTCGAGCGGCCACTTCTTATTGCCTCCTCGCCCCTCTACTTGGAACTTTCGAAATTCAGAAGACACCCGCCCACCAATGTCATGCTAATCCCCCACCCGCCCAACATGGTTTGAGATCCCATTCTATTCAGACAGAGGAATGGAACCGTGGGTCCATTCAGGTAACAGAGATAAATCCTTTAAGATGCCATTCCGCCCTCACCCCCGTCCCCGCCCCGCCCCGAAACAAATCCGCCTCCTGACTCTCCTCCGTCCCTCCTCCTGTTCCTTCAAGTGTGATGACCCTTATCCCACCGTGAAGATATGAGACTGGAATACCAGGCAGGCTGGAACTTGAGGGTCAAATCTTTGTCTTTGTAGTGAGAAAGAGAAAAGCAGACCCTTACTGACGGCAAGAGGGTTTCAATGTTCTGAAATGAACTTTCGTTTTGAAAGGTCACAGAACAATCGCAAATTTTTCATCGATGATTAAGTTTTGTGTGGTTTCAGCTCTCTCAGGCGTTTTTAAAATCCCAAAACAACTGTGCAAAGCGAGGACTCTTGTAATTACAGAGATATGGGGAGGATCAGCCAACAAGTGAGGGCCAGGTGGCATTCTGAGGTTAGCCGGGGCAGCAAACAGTGCTGCTGGAGCCGGGGAGCAGATGCCCACGGGAGGAGATCTGTGCGTGGAGGGACACAGCCACAGCAATGTGGCCCGGAGACATATCCCAACACCCGTCTCTGCCTACCATCCCGACTTTGTAGTTGCTTCCCCCTGGGTGAACCCAGCCGACAGGCAGCTAGCAGTAGGTCCAGGCGGTGCAGTCTGCTCAGATTCCCAGGGCGCCACACCGGGGCGGAGGAGGTGGAGCCTGAATGGGGACGTAAGTGCACTTAACACTGTGCTGTCATTTTTGTGTCTATGCCCTGCAGTCGAGGTGACATGCGACAGTAGTAAAGCAAAATGAATGGAGATGGGACTCTAGGTTTCCATTCTCTTAACCGTAGGGCTTCTAACCTCTGCTGTGCTCCAGAATTGCCTTGTCATCTTGGCTTGTCACATTGGTGGGGGACACCAGACACGAAGGGTTAGAGGTCAGTGGAGAGGAGAAAAAGCAGACTTGGTGTTTTTCAGGCAGTGCTTATAAGAGAATTTTTTGACACTCCCCTAAACTCAGATTTTAAGCAACAAGAGCTGGGAAAGTTTCAAATTATGTTCTAAATACAACTGACAGAATGTCAGGGCGGGCGTGGGTACATCTCCCTCAGATGCTACTGCATTAAAGCATATTGCTCGGGGGTCATGTGTTTTTCCTTTCTGACATGAGAGTTTCTGTAACTTATATAAGGGGGATTTTTTTTGTGTTTTACTTTTAAAAATCTACTGGGGGTTCTGCAGCATTAGTTAAACAAAGCTTGCTATTTAAACAGGGAGGGGGCTCTGGTTGCCCATAGGCAGAATGTTCCATTTCTGTGAATGGTCTACTATTTAGGAATGGACAGACACATCCCTAAACCAGCCCCAGAGCAAGCCAGCTGTATGCTGTATGCAGCTGGCTTGCTCTGGGGCTGGCTTAGGGATGTGTCTGTCCATCCAGGAGGTCCCAGTCCCTTGGCGGTGTCCCCATTAAGCCTATGTAAGTCACCCATGCTGCCAGCTTCTTTGCAAGAGGGTGGAGAGGGTCAGCAGGGTGGGGTAATTCTTTGTTATGGGGTCTCTTCTGTGCATTGCAGGATGTCCAGTAGCACCCTAAACCTCTACAACTAGATGCCAGCTGTGATAGCTAAAATGTCTGCGGACATTGCCAAATGTCACCTGGGGAGGGGGGACAAATCTCCCCCCACCCCCCACTGAGATGTTGAGAAGCAGCTAGGGGTAGGGTGCCTGCAAAGCCTCCACAGGAAGGAGCCAAGCAGAGTAGCAGCCGAGGTAGACCTTATTTGTTTGATGTTTCCAATTCTAAATTCGTCACTTAACGTTGACTTATAAAGAAAGCGGATTTCCCAAGCCAAAGGTCAGGACGCATGACAAAGTGTTTGTTTGTTTGTTTGTTTGTTTTTAATCTCCTCTACGAATTTATTTGCCAGCGGTGTACAGTTTCAATCACATTTGTATCCTTTTCCCGCCCCGCTCGTCTCTTTCCTCTAATAAATTTCTTGCATGTTTCATCCCGTTTTGGCCTCCGCTACTGGGAGGTCTTGAACTGGTTCAACGACTCAAAATAAGTGGTACCAGCAACCAAAGAAACATACGTCCGCCGCGGAGCGCGACGCTCAGATCTACGGGAAACCGATGCAAGGAGCAGAGCTGACCGGCAGGTCCGCCGCCATCCCCCGCGACGCGAGACCAGTCTTCCCGCGGCTGCATCGGCCCTGAACCACGCCCGCCCCGCGAGGGGACTTAATCTTTAATGCGCCGCCCCAGGGGCCAGGCCGAGATCTTCTCAGAACTGCGCTGCAGTCCGAGCGTCCACCCAGTCCCTCTCCCCCCGGCCAACGCTCACGGGTCGGACCCGTCCTGCCGAGGGCGCCCCCTGCCGACTCCTGCTGTCATGAGCCCTTGATCCTTCACAGGTATTTCCTCCAATAAACCTCTTGCATTTCTAGTCCCATTTTGCTGTCTGCTTCACAAAGGCTCAGAGAAGAAATGGACCCCCTTCGATAAAAAATTAAAATGACATAAAACAATATGTAGCAAAATTACATCCCAGGTGAATCGAATGGTGGTGCTACTTCAAATCAGGGCGTACCAGAAAATTGGAAGGTACGATCATGCTACTTATATTTCCCAAGACAGTGGCTTCTAATTCCAAGCGAGGATCATCTCGAGCGGCCACTTCTTATTGCCTCCTCGCCCCTCTACTTGGAACTTTCGAAATTCAGAAGACACCCGCCCACCAATGTCATGCTAATCCCCCACCCGCCCAACATGGTTTGAGATCCCATTCTATTCAGACAGAGGAATGGAACCGTGGGTCCATTCAGGTAACAGAGATAAATCCTTTAAGATGCCATTCCGCCCTCACCCCCGTCCCCGCCCCGCCCCGAAACAAATCCGCCTCCTGACTCTCCTCCGTCCCTCCTCCTGTTCCTTCAAGTGTGATGACCCTTATCCCACCGTGAAGATATGAGACTGGAATACCAGGCAGGCTGGAACTTGAGGGTCAAGTCTTTGTCTTTGTAGTGAGAAAGAGAAAAGCAGACCCTGGCGACCGGCCCGGCCGGCGCTCACAGCCTGACTGCAACGTCCTCCTGCCAAACAGCCAATCTCACAGATCACCAACATCAGACAAGGGCTGACAAAACGAGACCATTCTGTAATCATGTCTGAGCACAGACGAAACCAAGGCCACTGTGCAGACCACATCGCTCACCCCACGGCCCCCACCCCCAGCTAAGGCAACTGACGGATGTCTCTTTACCAACCACAGCTTGGGCTCTGCCGTCTTCATCCCATCGACCCCCTTCTGCATAGAAACCGAGATACCCGATCGTAGAATTGATCCTGCTTCCTAATAGCATCTGATTCAGAGCAAACCCTGCTTCCTAGAAACCTCCTCCACAGCCCTTAACACAAGCCCGAGTTCTATGAGGAGTCCCTTGTGACATCTTGCACTGAGATGCCCCGTGGTCCCTCGTATATAAAGGTACAGCGGTCTTCCACACTGCCGCAGAGCAATCTCTCCAACTCCATTCCTGGTGGTCTTTGGCTACGGGTTTAGACCGGTGGTCCCCACATGGTGAGGTCCTGGCCTCTTCTGACGCTAGCTCCTGGCTCGGTCTCCGAGGTGCTGGATGCATCCTATGAAAGAAAAAAAGAAGCTATGAGAGGCAGGACAACGAAGAGTGAAAGGCTTTCAGTTCATCCCGTCAAGGTGTGGACAAATTTCATGACTCGCGTTGCAATGCTGACTCAAGTTGATCTGTGACCTTGAACGATCCACGCAAAAGTGGAAATACATTTAACCTTCACGGGGCTGCCAGGTAAGTTTTAAAATGAGTCCAGCATGAGATGGAGCCACGCACAACGGCCGGCAGGTAAAACGCACTTGTTCAAGAGTGGAAGGGATAGGCAGGCTGGGGGAAAGATGGAAGGTTCAGAGAATATGCGATGAACGGGAGGAACATAAAAAAATCCAATCACTTCAGGGGTAGAGAAGAGCTAAGAACCTCAGAGAGGGGCGAAGCTGGACGTGGGGACGTGGGAGACTAGAACGGGGAAAGGGGAAGACCAAGCTTATCCTCGTGGGGTTCCTGGCCCTGAAGCATAGCCCAGTGGGGGACGGGCCAGGTCCGACAGATGAATAATGACCCTGGAATAGGGTCCGAAGGCCACCTCTGAGTGCAGGCTGAAGTGGGAACCGCAGATGGGCAAGTGTCCCCTTACCTTCCTTCGCGTGTCAGAAGGAAGCTAGTAAGTGCCAGGTCCCCGCCTCACAGCAGCCTTCATGATAGTCTTCCCGAGGCGCTGTGTTCTCTGAGCTGTCACCAAATCAGAAATGCACCGGCATTTCAGGAGAAAGACAGACCAGTAACGAGGGTCGCCTTCCTGAGACTTAAGAGGCCAAAGAGCTCAACCTCTATCTCATGAGAGGAAGTAGGGAGCACTAGCCTCCCAAAGCTTCTAGAAGGGATGAGACCTAAGGGAACTGTGAGCTGGAAGAGGAGAAACACGAAGGTGTCTGGAAGGTTTCCTAAACTTCTTACCTGGGCCAGGCCGGCTTGAGCAGCCAGGAAGCTGAATAGCGCCCCTAGCTGGATGATGGCCTTTGAGGTCATGTCCTATCCCAGTGCTCACAATTTTAGTCGTGAGCTTAAGCTTAACGGGGGAGTCCTGCCTGTAAGGGGTGGGGGCGGGAATAAATGTTCCAAAAGAAAGAGTGGGCCAAAGCCACGACGTGGGGTGTCTGACGGAGCTAAACTCTTTTACCCTCAGCGGTGAAATGTTAAAACACTCACCTGACGAGCCCTTGGCACAGTTTCATGGATAAACGGGCTAGTTCTCCCTCCACCTGTGTCCTTGATTGGGGTCTTAGCGGTTTCCTCGATCACACGCTGGTGGGTCCAACCTGGTTTTAATGGGGTTTCTACTGCAAGGTTCCTCAGCTCTCCGCGGGGCCCGCGTGGCAGGCCCCCTGGGAGCGGGACGAGGCGGGGCTCACGGCCTCCTCCGCGGGCTCCGCCCCAGCCCAGCCGCGCTCCTGTTTCTCTGCTGGGGGCCGACAGGGCGGGCGCCTGGAGGAAGGCGGTCCCGCCTCGCCATCGCAAGACTAACGGTGCCAACGGCCCCTCACGATCCCCGACTCCTAATAGGCCCCTCCCCGCAACGGTCTCCGTGGCCGCGAGCTCCCTCCCCACGCCCTCCCCCAGCTCCGCCAAACCGACCTCGCCCTCGGCCTTCCGACCTCCCCCTTCTCCAGACCCCAAGGCTCTTTCTCACCCTCTGAGCCTCTCAGGCCCAGGTAGTTGCCCTCACTGGGGTCGATCTTAAACACTTTAGAATCACAGCTTGGAAGTGGGAGACGAGATGGAAAAAAGGGACAGTTATTTTAAAATATGCCTCAAGACAGGCCTCATTCTCTCTGGGAGATGAGGTGGGGGGAAGAAAGGGTTAGGGTGAATCTGGGCCCTGGCTTCACAGCCCCAGGAGGAGAGCTTGATCTTTTAAACTAGAAAGATCTGGAAGGATTGAGGGCCGAGGGAACCCAGGTTTGTAATCATCTTGGGTGGAGATTTTTAAAAAATTAAAAAGAATTTTTCATTACAATTGACAGACGATATTAGTTTCAGGTGTACAGCATAGTGATTAGACATTTATATACCATAGGAAGCGATCGCCCCGTTAAGTCTAGTACCCACCCGACACCGTAAATAGTTATTACAATATTATTGACTATATTCCCTTTGCTGTACTTTATATCCTTTTCATAACTGGCAATTTGTACTTCTTAATCTCTTTACCTTTTACGCTTGGGTGGGGATTTTTGTTGTCATTTTGCAGGGCGATCTCTAGGAAGGAGCTGTCTAGGAAGGAGATGTCCCCTGAGTACCAACAGTCCTTTATTTATTTAATAATCCTTTTGTGCCAAGAGCCCTTTCATGGGAACCTGCTGGAAGAATTTCACCAGCCAATGAGATAAAGCTCATGGGTTCTCTTCTCCTTCCCTCATGTCATCACTTCTTCAGAGAGGGGTCAAGGACGGCATTCAGCGGAAGCTCATTCCTGGCACAGCCATTATCTACCTTCAGAACCCTCTTCCTAATTCTTTGAGTCCTGCCTTTTTGGGAATGGGGAACTGGAAAATGTCCATTCGGAAATTTAAGATGGGAATAAAGCATCATAGAAGTGCCTGCCCTCTCCACCCCAAACCCTGAGTAGGATGAATTGGATCAAGAATGCCCCCGAGTGCCATCCTCCCCAGCTGAGCCCGTTTGCTTCTTTTTATTCTCACGTGTCCCGGTTCCCTCTCCCGTTCGGGGGAGAAAGAATTAGGTTGCTATTCTTCAAGAAACAGTAGTTCTTTCTGCAGAGGTTTGGCATCAAGGTTAGATCTTGATGTGAGCCCATCTCTTACAGGTGCACAGTCTATAATCTCTCAGTGGCTCTGCTCTGGTCTCCAGTATTCTTGAGGGCCAGGATAGCGTGCAAGATTTTTTTTTCAGTATCCAAAATAAAAGTTATTAGTTAAAGATTAATACTGAGAAATCGCTGCAACATGCTTTAATTAGTTTATAGATTATTATAGTGTGTTTGCTAAATAACTTGCAATGTAGTCTGTTGCCTAGGGAACGGGGCTAGAAATGACAGCTCAGAATTGGGAAGAGTGAATACAAATTGGCAAAGAGCCTTCAACGCATTTTATTCCTGCCCCTCCAGCCACTGCCCCACATTCTTTCTTCCGGTTTAGAAGTGTCTTAACAGCTCAAGAAAGCACGTCATGCTTGTCGAATGAATGGGTGGATGTCACCACTCAAGGTTTATAATCTCCTTCTTCCTTTCCACCCACCCGTGTCTGAACTGTCTCTCACAGAACTTTACATGGCAGCTTCTCCACCAGCGCTTAGCTTTAGCATAATGTTTTGCACATAGTAGGTGTTCAAGAAGAGTGTATTGAAATAACTGAATTGAATTGGATACCCAGCAGAATAAATACACCGCACTAAATTTCTTCATATTCAGAACGAAGTAGATGCGATGCCGTGTTCGATTATTGCTCAGCCCTCGGCAAGGATCTGAAGACGAATAGAAACATCCTCATCTATTCTGTGCAAGGAGTCTACTGTAGCATCTGTAGCAAGTGTAAATTTTCATCTTAAAAATCAATGCCCTTGGCCTGGAGAAAATAAATTAGATTGATTTTTTTTTTTTTAAACAACAAAGACAAAGGCTTTATTATCTCAAAAGGAGCTTGTTATCTGTGTTATTTAAGAAAAACATAATTGAAAATACAACTTCATCCTGGATATACTAGAGTGATTTGACACTAGACATTTTAAAACAGGTACGAGCCATTTTTTATCTTCGTTATTAGCAATATCTCTGTTGCCAGTGTTTCTCAAGGAGACTATTTGCAGAGATATCACTGGGTTGCCATTCAAAAGGCGGTGAAGAAGATTTCTGGAAAGATCTAAACCCCGACTAGCAAGAACATCTCTGAAGGACACATTTCCCTATTATCCTTTGTTCAGTTTTCTCACTTGTAAGTGAATGGGTTGATCACCAGATAATCTTTAACATTCCTTCTAATCCTACTTTCCCACAATTCTTTGCTTTTTGCCAATTGAAACGAAGGAAATACCAAATTGTGAATCCATGTTAGTTTTTTGTTCTTAAAGGTGATTACGTAAGGAAGGCTCGTGCCTCCGCTGGCTCTCCCAAGATAGTTGTGTTTATAAGCAGATATTTGTACTTCAAATAGAAACTGAAAATGGCAGGAGAGCGAAGTCTGGCCTCTGGCAACCAGGCACTGCTTCGAATGAGTTGCAGACTATTTTAAAAATACAGAAATCCTGATTACTGTTTTTTTTTCTTGAATTAGTTTTATTGAGGTATAATTTACATTCAATAAAACGCACCCATTTTAAGTTACAGTTGACCAGTTTTAACAAATATTTGCGCCCTCTAGAACCTACCACCTCCATCAAAACACAGAAAATTTCCATCACCTAGAAAATTCCCTCATGTCCTTTTGTAGTCGGTCCTTCTCAGCCTGGGTCTTCAGTGTAGATGCATCTTCCCTTAGCACTCCAATTTCTGACCTTCCTAAGGATACAGAGGTGAACAAAGGCTAAGTCTCCACACTCAAGGGGGCTCACACGCTAGAGCTGGAGGGTAAGCACTCCTTTAGCTGGTATGAGCCCCAGTGTAAGTGACTCGGCCTCTGTTACTGGATGACAAGACGAGACTCCACCTTTGGAGAATGCCCCACATGGGGACATCCTACTTCCCTTAGTGTCCCCAGCCCCTTCCGACAGCCATTCTTGGTCGTTTCTCCTGCCTCTAACCCTTCCCCTGGAACAGATCGTTCTCCAACAGGACAAGGAAGTTTCTGCTGCGTCTCTAGCAGCTGGTAACACCAGTGATGTCTTCCATTCCACTTTTTTTTTTTTTCCTGGCAGCAGCATAAAGAGCCAAGCCTGGAGCCCACGAGAACTATTTATTTTTCTGAAGAATTGTAATGTATACTCAGTGGGAAAAATAATGGTAAAATAGATGGCAAAGTTACATACAAAACTGGCTAATGTCCTATGAGGCAATAAAATCATAACCTTTGAGGATATCTTTTCTATTGGACAGAGTTTATTTATATCATTTGCAACTTATCAATTTTCTACAAATGAACATTTATTCTTACTGAGTCTAGGTCCCAATTAGTAGTTAAGTCAACCAAAATTTTTATATTTCTCTAGAGCACTAACCGACCCTTTATCAGTAGGTGACAATCCTCTGGGAGACTCTGAAAAGACATTCGGTCTGTCATTTTGCTTAACTTTCACGTTTTGGATCATTTTTCTCAACACGATTGATCATACTCCTGCAAAATAATAACCAAGCCTGATTAGACTAAAGGGACAAGTGTCTCTTCCATGGCCTGTCAAGTTGTTGCAGCTGATGACACCACTGCCATATAAATTCTGTCTCCAGATTTCTTCTCAGTAACCTGGGGAGTGGGGAGTCTCCGTATGATCTGATGATGAGTTATTTCTTGCAGTTCCCTTTTCTGTGTTGTCCAATGACAAAAAATAATATAATTTTATTCAAGGGAAAACGATTCGTGGATTGAGGGAGGACAGTGTCTTACAAGCAGTAGAGTGCTCCCCGAAAGTTTGGAGCAAGAGGGAGTTTATAGAGTGTTAGAAGAGGCAACATGCAAACAGGGCTAGGAGGAATTAGCCAGGAGGTTGGGGATTCCCTTATAAGGTGAGCAGGTCCTATTTCCTATGGTTCGGTGAGCTGGCCAGAGCTGAGCTGGTCAGTTATGATGGATGTGTGTTAGGTTTCCTTGACAGTAAGGTGTTTCCCGTTGGTGCAGACTAACTTAGGTTTAGCTTTGTGACATGGGCCTGGCTTCTGGGGCTGCTGCCTTTTTGTAGGTCCTGATGTTCAAATTACCTTTATCAGTGTCTTTAAGAAAAAGGAAGAAGCGTTGCTCACGGATGTTTAGCTTTCCCGAAAGTCGGGGCTCTCAGAGTCAAAAGACGGATTCATTCTTTTTTTTGGCAACTTTAAATTGAGCTTTTGGGCCTGTTAGTGACTTTACTTATCGAAAAACATCTAAGCAGAAAGGAAACAGGCCTGATCTTGAGCTGCAGTAACCCCTCCAGGAAGGCCTGGGAGGACACCGCCCTAAAGCACTGGAGGGTTCGTGCCATCGGGGGCACCAAAATACAGCAGCCACTACGGAGTTCTAGAAACATGCCTCGGAGTGACAAGTTCTGTGGTGGAAGGGGTCCCAGACCAGACATGACGCTGAAGTCGGCCTGGTAGGCCACTTTCTTGCTGTGGGGCCCTAGGCAAATCGCACATTCTTTGAATTTCATCATTCAAAAAAGGGAGAGGAGGAAGATAATCTGGCTGTGCTACTCTCGCGGGGTGGTTAGAAGAACCAAGTTAGAGTTTATCGAGTTGGTAAGTGCCAGGCACAGTGCTGCGGGTGAGAGGAACTGAAATACAGTTTGTGAAAGTGTTTTGCAAC
>NW_011888816.1:1168854-1169957 GCF_000151845.1 Pteropus vampyrus | reverse complement strand
AAGAACCAAGTTAGAGTTTATCGAGTTGGTAAGTGCCAGGCACAGTGCTGCGGGTGAGAGGAACTGAAATACAGTTTGTGAAAGTGTTTTGCAACTCAAAAGAGAAGGTGTAATTAGTTGACAATCCCTGAGATCAAAGGCCTGTGACATTTAGCCTGCATCTGGCCCTAGGTGGCTGCAGCTACCAGGGGTGCGGGTGGGGTGGGGGCGGGAGCCTTGGCAGGGGGTTGGAGGGCGGTCTGGTGGTAGAAGGTGAGGAAAGAGACTTAACCCAGAAATATCAATCAAGTATTCTCGGGGGTGCTCAGCCTGCAAGCCAGCTCAGGCAGGGCCCTGGTGCAGGCAGCCAAGCAATTAATGACTTGCGAAGAGAAAGGGCCGGAGAATGGCAGCGAGCCAGCCAGCCCAGGGCCCAAAGTAGCCACTGGGTCCAAGTCCGAGGCCGAGCGGTCTCTTCACTCGCTCCCACAGGGCTGCGGACTTGGATTGTGGCTAAAAATATTGTTTCCCCCTCGTATTACACGGCGACCGCAAAGCGATTTTCTGAGTAGCCCTTCAGGCTTCATTCCCGGAACTCCAAGGAGGGGCTCGGCTCCCCCCAGCCCCAGTCCCTAGCAGATCGTAGGGCTCCAGGCCTGATGCCTGAAGGGTCAGATCTGATGCCTGAAGGGTCAGATCTGGGCAACGTGAGGAACCAGTGAAGGGGCTTGAGGGTCGCGTCACCAGCTGGCGCCTGGACCCATCTTTCCTGATGGAGCGAGCTCATCGCCTTCTCTCCCAGCCCCCGCCCCGAGGACGTCTTGGCCTGGGAATTCCAACGTTTGAGGAGCCGAGGGAGGTAAGGAGCGGAGAGTCCCTGGAGGGGGTGTGGGCGAGGTCTCCTGCAGGGTTTGAAGGGCTCTTCTGCGGCCACGCCTTCCAGTCTTTTCCAGCCTTTAGCTTCTGAGGTGCTAACCTGGGGTTTCTGACCCAGAGGGGTTTGAAATCTGGCCAAACCAGTCACATCGCTGGGGGAGGCAGGGAAAGAGGGGATAAAAGAGGCTTAAAATCTCTAAAAAGTCAGACTCACTAGAGGTGGGCAAGACTGAAACGCTTTTTTTTTT
>NW_011888816.1:1167795-1168804 GCF_000151845.1 Pteropus vampyrus | reverse complement strand
GGGGGAGGCAGGGAAAGAGGGGATAAAAGAGGCTTAAAATCTCTAAAAAGTCAGACTCACTAGAGGTGGGCAAGACTGAAACGCTTTTTTTTTTTTTTTGGAGACATTTAACAACCATAGAATCTTGAATGTTAACAAGTTTCAAAAAGGGAGTTTTCCTTTTCGTTTAATTTTAACATCATACGTTCTCAAGGTTCAGATTCAAAAGTGACAAAAGTGTGTGTTTAGCGCAAAGTTTGCCAGTCACGCAGTTTCCCTCCACAAAGGCAAACACTGTTCAGAGTTTCTATTTAACAAGATCGTTTTCAAACTTTTCAAAAAACCTTTCAAATGCTTAGACGCTCGTTAGAGGCACTGACTTTACACTGGAGAAGAATTTGATGAGTTTCTGCCACTTTTTAGGGAAGCGGTGCTGTTGGCAGACCCTTGTCGTTGAGGAAAGGTGTCCTTTGTGGGGTGGGAATGGAGCTGGGAGAGAAGGCTGGACAGTTGCTATGGTTACTTCAAGCCACCCCTCCCCCATTCCCCACATGTCTCTGCTGGGGTCCAGCTCTGATCTGGGTGCTCTGGTCGGGCAGGCCCAAACGCCCCGAGCCGCCTTAGACGTGGGCAGCCAAAAATATTTTATCCCTGCAATAATGCCACAAAGGGAGACCCTACAGTCCTCTGCTCACTGGCTGTAGAGCTCACGTGGCTCACACGGTGATGATTTCTCAGGATCATCTCTTTCTAGAGCTGCACAAATGCTGTAAAGTCATAGGCCAGCTTGCTGGAGCCGACAGCTAAGTGAGATTGAAGAGGATGAGCAGCTTAGAATTTGCCGCCATCAGCTAGAGAACTGTCAGCTCACAGGTCTCTGAGATAACCAGCTCGCTGATGATGAGACCAAGCCCAAGAGAGGAACTGCTGGGGACGTGTGTCCTCCTCCATGCAGATTTAATGCACCTGCTCCTAGATTCAGACATTGTCATGCAGATCATCTCTCCTGCCCTCGGAATCACCTTAAGTA
>NW_011888816.1:1166688-1167135 GCF_000151845.1 Pteropus vampyrus | reverse complement strand
GCTCTGGTCGGGCAGGCCCAAACGCCCCGAGCCGCCTTAGATGTGGGCAGCCAAAAATATTTTATCCCTGCAATAATGCCACAAAGGGAGACCCTACAGACCCTCTGCTCACTGGCTGTAGAGCTCACGTGGCTCACACGGTGACGATTTCTCAGGATCATCTCTTTCTAGAGCTGCACAAATGCTATAAGGTCATAGGCCAGCTCGCTGGAGCCGACAGCTAAGTGAGATTGAAGAGGATGAGCAGCTTAGAATTTGCCGCCATCAGCTAGAGAACTGTCAGCTCACAGGCCTCTGAGATAACCAGCTCGCTGATGATGAGACCAAGCCCAAGAGAGGAACTGCTGGGGATGTGTGTCCTCCTCCATGCAGATTTAATGCACCTGCTCCTAGATTCAGACATTGTCATGCAGATCATCTCTCCTGCCCTCGGAATCACCTTAAGTA
>NW_011888816.1:1164316-1165483 GCF_000151845.1 Pteropus vampyrus | reverse complement strand
TCGCTGATGATGAGACCAAGCCCAAGAGAGGAACTGCTGGGGACGTGTGTCCTCCTCCATGCAGATTTAATGCACCTGCTCCTAGATTCAGACATTGTCATGCAGATCATCTCTCCTGCCCTCGGAATCACCTTAAGTAGGTATTAGAGCTCACATTTTACCGTTGAAATTCCGGCCCAGAGTAGTTAGGTTGCCTGCTTAGTCACACAGCTGGCACCTCACAGCTGCCTCTCAGCGATTCTGAGGTCTTCTTCAGTCGGGGAACAAGTGTCTCCTCAAAACAAGGTGGGCTGGGTTTAATATACATACCCATGTGCGCAAACTGAGAGACCCGCACCATCAACCTGGCACATGGTGGTGAGTGGCCTGTGGCTTCCTGTGTGGGTTTGGTGCTGGAACACGTTTCAGGGAGGGGCCATGCGACAGTGAGCGCCTCACAGACCAGTCTCCTCCTCAGCCGGTCCTCTGAGGCCTCTCAAGGAGCAGCGAAGAGTGACTGTGGCACAGCTGGACGAGGAAGTGAGCCCCAGCATCTTCCTCTCTAAACCAGAGTCCTGTACTAGGTCGCAGCAGGCCTAAGGAGGGAACAGTCACATTTGTCATTTCTGGTTGCTTAATAGCCATTCTCATTTCCCGATGGCCCGAAGGTTTCCTTAGGGACTTTTCCCTGGAGACTGCTTCCTACTCTGGATGCTGAAGGGGTTGGATCCCTCCTCTCCCTCATCTGGCACAGCAGGGGCTGCCCCCCCACCCCCCACCCCACCGGTCACCCAGACTCAGCCAATGAGACATTCTCCGTGGGACTTAAGGTCTGGAGGGAGCCAGCTGAGACGAGGCTCATTCGTTACTGTGTCAGCAGCAGGCTCAGTGGACAGTTCTTGTGTCATAATGTAAGTTTAAAAAGTTATAAATGTGACTTTTATAAGAACTGGAACAAACGTGAGCCATAGGTTTTATTCAACTCATTAGTTAATGAGGGACTCCAAAGGTTTGGTCCCGAGCAGCTGGAAGGACAGAGCTGCCATCAATTGAGTGGGAACAAACCAGTTTCCCCCCACTCTTCACCTCCACCTGGGGAGCAGATTTCGAGAGGAAATAGCAGATGGGTTTTGGATGTTTTGAATTTGAGATGCTCATTAGATGCCGAGAGGAGATGCCGAGGAGCGG
>NW_011888816.1:1159663-1162216 GCF_000151845.1 Pteropus vampyrus | reverse complement strand
TCCTCTTCACCAGCCAGCTCGCTTCCTTTACACAGAGGACCTAAGTGAGAACAGCACTTGTGCTTTTCACCTCCTTCATTTACATACTGGATCTAACCAATCCTTGTTAACCAAGCCAGAATCTTTCATTTGCATGGAGGACCTAAGTGAAAACCATACTTGTGGGTTTCTTAGGAGAACAATTGAGACTGCTACCTGCATCTGTGACTCCTGGATTGCAATTCTTTGCTCAAATAAATGTTCCTTGTTCTTTATTACAGCCTACACTTCTTTTTTTGGTTATCACTTTCATCAAAGGCTGGGGAAGAGGCTGCACTGGCTCAGCCCTGTAACTCACTCATGGGGTTGGCAAGAGGGACGGAAGAGGCCAGAGGTGGGAGGAGGGGTGAATCGGCGGGGCTGAGATGGAGGTCTACACCTTCGAGGCCAAAGAGCAGCCCTGCAGACCCCTGAACAGAACAGTGGGCCCTGGGATGGGGAGTGGTTTGCTTGACTCCAGATCAGGGGATGAGGGCGCCTCGAAGTGACACGTTTGGACAGAGATCCTAGAAACCGTGCAGGTATAAAACGTGACTCCTCTTTTCCATCTGGAGCAGGAGGTGTGGGCTAGGGGCAGGGGTGAGGCTGGGGGAAGTGTGGGTTGGGGACAGGGGTGAGGCTGCGGGAGACAGGTTTGGCAGTGTGCTGTGTGGCCCTGACTCCAGATTCTGGATGGGGAGGAGTTGCCATCACGAAGTCCAGAGAGGGCACAGAGGTGGGTACAGGTGGGAGCAGGAACGTCTGTGCCCTGGCTCAGTGTCCCTGAGGCTTCTTTCCCCTAAAGTTCGTGGCCTCTTGGAGGAAGAAAAAAACAGAGGGGACACAGATCTTATGGGGGACTGGGTCTCCCTAACAGCCTCACCTGATCTTGGATCCCAGGAGGACTGAGTGCCCCCCGGGCTAGGCTGAGCATCCCACCTCTCATAGGTTTGTGTCCTCGGGCAAGTGACTCCATCTCCCTAGGCCCCCTTTTCTCTCCAGCAAACTGGAGATGACAAGCTGTTGCTGGGATCATCAGAGGCTGACCTGAGATAAGGTTTGCAGAGCTCCCGGCACGGGGTTGTGTGCCTGGCATCTAATTCCTTCCCTCAAGGATGACATCTGCCTGAAGCCACTGCCGTCTCTATTCTGACTAGCAAAGGTAATGACGTCGTTTCTAGGGCATCCGCCGTGTGGGGCAATGTGAGGCAAAGGGACCACTTGTTAGCAAAAACCTGTAAGTACAAACTTATAAGGAATGAAACCAATGTCCCCAAGTGCAGAAGGTTAGGCAATGTAAGGATCATTGCATTTAGAGCGGAGAGCTTGGTGGGGCTGGAGGGCTTCCTGGAGGAAGTGGGCTTGTGCTGGACCCTAAAGTGCGGGTAGAATTTTCATTGAGAGAGCAGGAGGGGATCACAGCTTTTGGGTGGGGGCTGTCCAGGAACGGGGACGCGAGCAAATATATGGGCAGTTGTGCCCTGTTACACCCAAGGATTTAAGTGGTGTTGGGACGGAGGTCATGGGTTGAGTGGAAGGAGAGATCCAGAGAGGTGTGTGTGTGGGGGGGGGCAGGCGGTAAACGGGGGGTGCCATACCTCGGCAGATCGAGGACTTTGTTCCGAGGGACAGATCTAGAGACAGATTTCAGAGCAAGGGAGTCACGCCATGAAAAACGAGAGAGGCTGGATGGAAGCAGCCAGGCTGGGTGTCCAGAAGGAACCGGAGGTGGGTCCGTGATTGGGTCTGGGTGATGGGAGGAATCAAAGCGTTGTAGAGATGGACGTGATCATAGGAGATTGAGTCTCGTGCAAGCATTCGAGAGAAAGAACCTAAGTCAAGGGCACACCGTTAGTCGCGGGCAGAGGCAGCAATCGAACTGGCATGAAAAGCGGAGATTTGGGGCAAGGGATGAGGAGAGAACGAATCTGCCTCTGGAGTAATCAGGTCGGGGGGCACAGGGACGGATGGATGGGTGAGGAAAGGCGCCAGGCTGTGAAAGCATGGGGCTGACGCTCAGGTGGGGATCAGCTAGGATTTGGGGCAATTATCATTATGGACAGGACACAGTGGGAACGGCACGGGGCAGTGTGCAGAGAGAAAAGGCCAGAAGCCCAAAGACTGAAGGTTGAGGTCCAAGAACAGGATCCAGAAGGGGTGGTCAGAGGTGGGATGTGGCCCGGATGTGGACGTGGTCACTGCGAAGGGCAGGGACACTGGGCTGTGACCACCCCGGTCCTGCTGTCGCGTATTAAAGATGGCTGCAGATTCTCTGTCCCCTCTCCCACTGAGATGTGGGGGCTTTGCTTCTTCCCCTTAACGTCTGGGCAGGTTGTGGCTGATACACCCACACACCAGAAGGAAAACGATGCCGTGCTAGCTTTCAGGCTCAGGCCTGGAGAGACCGGCAGCTCCAATTTCCTGACTCTAGGACCACTCGCTCTTGGAACCCAGCCACCAAGTTGTAAAGAAGCCCCCAAAGCCTTGTAGACTGGCCCAAGTGACAAAGAATCAAAGCTCCCAGCCTCAGGCAGC
>NW_011888816.1:1156693-1158953 GCF_000151845.1 Pteropus vampyrus | reverse complement strand
TCTGATGTTTAGCGATTAGGAGACAAGGCAGAACTAGGAGGGGAGGCTGAGAAGAGAAGCCAGAGGGGAAGGAGAAAAACCAGCAAGTCCGAGGCCATCATGGCCGAGAGAAGGAAATATTTAATGGGGAGAGAGTGAGACATGACGTTCAATGCTGCGTCAAGTAAGATAAAGACTGAGCATTAAATGTGAGGATTCGGTAAAGCCGGCCGTGTGAGCACTGTAGGAGAGTTCTCGGCACACCGTAACACCCAATACATGAAAAGTAGTATTTACATATACGTTACACACGCACGCGCGCGTGCACACACACACACACACACACACACTGTATTCGTGCTGTCCAGCAGGATTTTCTAGGACGATGAAAATGTTCGACATCTGTGCTGTCCCATACTGTACCCACTTAGCCACACATGGTTAACAGCACTTGAACTTGTGGCTGGTGCAACTGAGAAACTACACTGTGGGAAGGGTTGAACAATAATAGTTTATTGAAACTCAACTAAAAAAAAAGTAAGGTGCCAAAGTGTGCGATATATTCTCACAAAGCGCCCTGAGGTGCATGTTCAAGTTAAGTATAAACTTCACGTCCCCTTCCCTAGCGCTGTCACCCTGGGACCTTAGCATCTCTTCCATATACAATCAAGCCCTCTCGATTTGAAAAAGGAAGCCCAAAGATATTTTCATATATTAATTAGCACCCGGTTTAAAATTTAATATTATTTAATAATAATATTATCAAATTAAAATTAACTTAGTATTAAAATTTAAACAGCAACATGCGGCTAACGGCTACTGTATCAGACAGAGTAGTTTTGTCGTCTATCCTTTGACCTAATATCAATGTTCTCTTTTCAGATTATCAGCCTATTTATGTGTTTTAACCAGTTAATGAATGAGTGGTCCAGAAGGGCCTTTGGTAAAGTTTTAAAAATTGGGTGCACGGGAGAGGAAAATCTGAGTAATTGTAAAGAAAGAGGCCGATAGAGTTTAAGACACCTGAGGACTGCAGTGGATTGCGGTGCCCCGGCAAGTTACTGAAACTCTCCAAGCCTGCTTCGTCCTCTGAGAAGGGAGATTCTTACAGCCCTGACCTCCAGGCAGAGCTGGCTACATAATTTGTGGGGTTCAGAGCAAAATAAAAACGCAAGGCCTTTCGTTCGACAATTATTAAGAGTTTCACACTGGCAATGGTGGAGGATTAAATTTGGTCCGGGCCTTTCTGAGTATGGATGGGCCTGTGCCGCGCTGCACGGGTGGCACGCACAAAGCTGCCTCCAGGGTTCGGAGAAGGGGCGCTGGGCGGTCTGAGTGTTGAAGCTCGTCGTGAGTGAGGGGGCTGAGCAAAGACCAGTACGTCTGGTGCTGCTGCGCTGTTGCTGGCTGGGGCGGAGGGTTGGGGTGGGGGACCTTTCCTGACGTCTGTTCTGGGTCTTCCCTCTGTCCGAGTCCGGTAGCCTACTTACGGCAAAACTCTCTCTCGGTCTGTGTGTTGTCTGGGTCTCAAATGACCACCGTCCTGCTCCTGGCAATTACCCGTGTGAACGAAAATTGCCAGGGTAGAGTCACTTATGTCAAGGGAACCCAAATGGAGCCGAGAGGCCATAAAGAAGCTTGCCTTATGCACGCCCCGCTCGTGAACTTTTGAACTTGTAAGTCAACCGTGAAACCATATTCTGGGCTTTAGCTCCTCCTTCCCAGAGCAACCAGGCCATCTGGATCCTTCACTTGGAAGGGAGCCAGTCCTCTTCACCAGCCAGCTCGCTTCCTTTACACAGAGGACCTAAGTGAGAACAGCACTTGTGCTTTTCACCTCCTTCATTTACATACTGGATCTAACCAATCCTTGTTAACCAAGCCAGAATCTTTCATTTGCATGGAGGACCTAAGTGAAAACCATACTTGTGGGTTTCTTAGGAGAACAATTGAGACTGCTACCTGCATCTGTGACTCCTGGATTGCAATTCTTTGCTCAAATAAATGTTCCTTGTTCTTTATTACAGCCTACACTTCTTTTTTTGGTTATCACTTTCATCAAAGGCTGGGGAAGAGGCTGCACTGGCTCAGCCCTGTAACTCACTCATGGGGTTGGCAAGAGGGACGGAAGAGGCCAGAGGTGGGAGGAGGGGTGAATCGGCGGGGCTGAGATGGAGGTCTACACCTTCGAGGCCAAAGAGCAGCCCTGCAGACCCCTGAACAGAACAGTGGGCCCTGGGATGGGGAGTGGTTTGCTTGACTCCAGATCAGGGGATGAGGG
>NW_011888816.1:1154023-1154633 GCF_000151845.1 Pteropus vampyrus | reverse complement strand
CTAACTTACCAGTCGTGCGATGCCACCATCTTGAAAGTAGATTCTAGATGAGCTGCCTGAGAGGCTACAGGAAGCAGAGAGAAGCCATCCCTGCTGAGCCCTGTTCACATTAGATCTGTGACCAGAATAAACGATTGCTCTTAAGTCACTAGGTTTGCTGTGGTTTGTTATGCAGCAACATCTGGTCTCCTCAGAGCACTTGAGTCTCCTCTCCAAACACGTGGCGGATGGTGGGGGTCCACCTGGAGCCCCCCTCTCCCACCACCCACCCTTTGCTTCTGTTCTGGTGGCTGGTGACTCGCACTGGGCTTAGCAGTCAGTGGTGAGGGTGGCCCCAGGCCCCTATGGTCACACAGAGGGGGCTCGTGTTGCCTAATGAGAACAGGACAGGACAAGCTCCGGCCTGGGTTACCTGCTGGCAGCCCGAAGCCCGGCTTCCTATGCCATAAACACACAGAGAAGACAGCACCCTCTGAGCCCATGTCGAGTCTGACATGGTAAACAACTGAGAAATCTGGACCTCGGCTGAAGCAGGGGACAAGTAGCCAAAGCATTTAAACAACCTGATGCCTGTTTTCTTTTTTCCTGTACATTTGTTTATTTATTTTTT
>NW_011888816.1:1148791-1150738 GCF_000151845.1 Pteropus vampyrus | reverse complement strand
AAACTAGAAACTAGAAAAGGCGAGGAAACAGATTCTCCCCTGGAGCCTCCAGAAGGAGCTTAGCTCTGCTGACACCATAATGCTAGCTCAGTGAACCCATTCTGTACTCCTCTCCAGAACCATAAGATAAGAAATTTGTATTGTTTTAAGCCACCATGTTTGTGGTAATTTGTTACAATAAGAAATCAATACAGGGGGCTGCTTTCTGCTGTATTTTAAAACATTTTTAGAGGATGGAATTACTCCCTAAATTTCTGTGTACACGCCAAAGTATTGCCGTAGCTGGGAGAGCCACACATGGCAATTCAAGGAAATTTCGCTTATTTCTAGGGCTTAAGGACAATGGGACTCAAGATGAATTTCTGTAGACGGATAAAGACATGCAGAGCGAGAGAGAACCGAGAAGTCTCTTCTGAAAGAAGATGTGCATCGATGCCCTCAAACACACCCGCCCTTTCTGGCCGGACAGATTGCAGATTCTTCCCACCTCCCAGGGGACGAGCACATGTTTATCTAGTGGCCAGGAGACGTCAAAACCAAGCCATCCGACCAGTTAGCATGAGTTGTCACTGTGTCAGGCAAAAAGAACTACATGGTTATACATTCAACTTCTTAAGCACACAGGGCCACCAAATAAATAATAATAAAAGGCACATTGTCAGTCTCGTCCAGGGGACCCCGTGAGAGTAGGATCCTTGGGTGGTCTCCTAGGGGTTAGGATTGGTGACCCCGCGGTCCAAATCCAAATCCAGGGGCCCCCTGCGTCCCTGTACCTGGTGACTCACGCCTCTCCTCTCTCATTAAGGCTGGTTTACGACCCGACCTGAGTTTAGAAGGACGTGAGCTGTAATGTTTGTGTCCAGATCAGAATTCATCACTTTCAGCCTCTCATCATCGGAATGAAATCAGAAGTTGGTGTCCAGGAAAACTTTCTGCTGTTCCTTCCACATAATTTCTCTTCTTTAGGGTTTCTCATGGGCACCCTAAAGGTTGTCTCAGTGCCTTGCTTTTTATGCAAAGTCTTTGGGACGGGTCCAAGTTATTCCCCAGGCTCTGCTGGCTTTGGAGCGTCCAGCAAGGGAATGTCTGTGTTTTCATTGCTTCCATTCTCCATCTTGGGGTGGGAGAAGGTGTATGGTTCGCTCTCAGACTCAGGGCTGCAGCCAGGGGATGGCTCCTCTGTGGTCAGCTTGGCAGTCGGGGCCCTGGAGCATGTGGGGGGTGGGGAGGGCGGGCAGTCTCCTGTGGGGCCCTGGAAGGGCCGGTAGGTGTCCGTCTCTGGCTGGACGAAGGAGCCGTTGGAATCCTGCAGCAGATGCCCATATACCATAGTGTCATCGATGACCGCATATACGTGGGACTCGCTGTCCTTTCGTACCTTCTGCAACTTTTTTGGCTGCATGGGCATCTGAGTGTTGATGTTGCCATTGTAGATACCTACGGCTGGGCCCTTGTTTATCTTCTTTTTCCTACTGAGAGAGAGGGAGCAAGAGAGAAGTCAGGGAGACCACGGTCTTAGATGTGCACCCTCGTATGTCCCGGCTGGAACTCAGGTCCTTCGGGGTTCTGACTGCGTCTCCCCCGTGTCCCGTGATTCCTTAGCATTTGAAACTAAAACGACTGTCCTCAGAGAATGTTTAGAAGGAACCAGCTTCTGTCTCCAGTTTCCGAGGTGGAAACAGGGAGTAGATGGTGGTTTAGAGGAGACACTTTAAATACTATCTGTGCTTGAATTTGCTTGGACAGAAGCACAGTGTCTAATGGTGGAGACATCTGACACCCGCTCTTTCCTACTAGAAAAGGTGGTGGCACAGCATAGTGACACCAGGCACGGCATGTCCGGGCCAGCCTTCTGTGACTCAGTACTTTCCCGTAGCTAACGCTCCATCCCTCCCTTGCAGGGGTAAAAGCTCTCACTGTCTAGATTCTAAATGATAACAAACGAGA
>NW_011888816.1:1142506-1147451 GCF_000151845.1 Pteropus vampyrus | reverse complement strand
GAAATATGAGCAGAATTGATAAAATCTGGTAGCAGCGTGTACTCTGTCTACAAAGGTCAACACTTTCCTTTCATAAAACAGAAGCTGTCATCCTGCGGGGACGCAAGGTGAGACTGAGTCAGTGACCTGGGCCTGCCTTCCTCTCGCCCACAGGGCTGGCTTTTTTTCAGTGCTTGTCTGGAGTCCCGGGAGTAAACAAGCATAAAACAAGACAGTTTGTTTAAGGAACTGGAGGAGAACAAGCTGGGGCCTCATGCATTCGTTTGCCTCACGGTGACAGAGGGAGCAGGTTTGGAGGCCTGGTCTGGCGGGGCCCACGTGAGCATTTTCCTGCCAAGATCACCCTCTGCGATGATCACGGTCTAATGAGGAGACAGTAAATGAGTCACAGGGGACTTGTGCTGAGGCAGCTGCATAAAAACTGCAGGCTGAAATGTCACCACACATATATTTTTACTTTATGTGTGTTTTTTTTTTTTTCCCCCACTAGGTATAAGATTTTTTTCCCCCCTCCAAGCATAACTCACATCTGGTAATACGGTTTAACACGGATCTTGGGGTGGGGCGGGGGATGGGAAATAAGAAAGAAGGTCAATAATGAACGATAGCTGTGAGCCAAGGAGGTGTCGGATCAGCTGGAGACAGTTTGAGAAATTCCACCTACTTCTTTTTCACTAAGCAAATGACGAGTCCGAGGGCAAACAGCAGCAAGGCGCCACCTCCCACCACTGCGATGAGGACGATGGTCAGGTCTGTGAGCAGAGACACGGGGAGAGAGGAGCAGATGCGTGGGGTTAGGTCTGTGATGAACTTGAGGAGACAGTCCCCGAAGCCGGCCACCACCCATTCGTCCCTCCCTCCCCCGTCCCCTCACGCTGCTCGTCACGTTCACAGGAGCCTATCTCCCTTCCTCTTGAATCTGGGCTGTGTGCGTTCAGGGGCTAACCCTGGAGAGGCCTGGCAGCTTTCTGCACTTCCTGTCTGAGGGTGAGCCAGCTGCGTGTAAGAAGTGTGAGTGTGACTGCGCTGAGACCGCCATGCTGTGAGAAGCCCAAGCTAGCCATGTGGAGACCCCGTGAGATCAGACTAAGCAACCCACCGAGAGTGAGCACCCAGCCTCCAGACATCTGTCTCTGTGTGAACCATGCCAGCCCTCTAGCCGTTCAATGCACCTGCCTGAGACCCTGGGCAGCTTAGAGCAGAGATGTCACACTCTGCTGTGCCCTGACCCATGGGAGTGTGCGCCAGCAAAATATTTACCATCCAAGCCCCCAAGTAACTAACACAGACCAGGGGGCCTACCAGATCTCCTTTAAAGGCTACTCCTGGCCTAGACCGGGTGAGTACCCCCACTTGCCACAGCCGGTGGGGGAGGAGGGAAAAGCAGAGGGTGCAGGAGAAAGCAGGGAGCCAAAAGTCGGAAGCGAAGCAGTTAAGGGGAGGGTCGCTTCGTTTCGTGCCGTTCTTTTCCTACGTCTGTACAAAGGCAAGAGGAAATAAATCAGGGATGGAGCCCTTCGCCAAAACAGAGATTTAGAATTTCTTGCTTGTTCGCCAAGAACACAAAAGGTGAGATTAAGAGAAACATAGGAATTGAAATAAATGACAGAAAATGAATGCAAGAGAGGGAGCGAACCCAGGAGCTAACTTGAGAGCGTGGGAGAGCTTTACACGGGTGGCTTTCGGAAGATCGGGGGTAAAGAGACTTAACCCTACGTCAGAGCCGACCAGCTTCGTGGCCTTGGGCGGACACTCGATCTCTGACCTCTAGAAAGAGGAGGGGCTGGGAGAAACAACCTCCACGGGCCCCTCGGGTTGCAACACTCTGATGCTCTGTGATTATCTTGGAATCGAGGGCAGACACGGCCCACCGGACTGCCCTGTCACACAGGCACTCCCTTGCCTGAAACTCTTCAGCATAGCCTGCAACTCCGAGCACAGACACAAACTCCTGTCTTGGCTCCGAGGCCTGCTGCTAAGGGCATTTCATGGACGCTAATGTGTCACTGGACTAAAAAACAACATGCCAGCACCATGTATCTGTGTGACACTTTCCAGGCGCCCCACATTTTAATCGCCAACACTGAATGCCCAATGATACTTCTGTGAGGTAGTTATTATCATCTACCCTCTACAGATGAGGAAGATCGGGGGTCAAGAGACTTACCCTACGTCAGAGATTAACAGTAAATGACGGTGGAAGATGGACGGCTGAAATGCCCTAATTCCCCCCCTGCCCTGAACCATGTCCTTCCCTGTGGCACTGCAGCTCCTCCCATCAAGAGGTGGAGTCTATTTGTCCACCTCTTGAATCTGGGCTGGCCAAAAGAATGCCGTGGAAGGGACGGTGTATGAGTTCCTAACCAAAGCCTCAAGGGACCTTGCTTGCCTCCTCCGGCCCCTTCTGGATCTCTCTGCCTCTGCCACGAGAACAGGTCTAGGCTGGAGGACCACATGGAGGAGAGCCAAGGAAGCCACTTATCCCAGCCGATCTCGGCTGGGCCCAGCTATGTGAGAGTGCCTGGCCAAGATCAGCCAAGTCCTCTAGCCAACCTGCAGCTGCCCACAGGTGCCTGAGTGAATGAACTCCGTCCGATAAGCCCAGCTCAGACCAGAATTGTCAAGACAATATATGAGCAATAATAATGGCTGTTTGTTTGTAAGCCACCGAGTCCTGAGGTGCTTTGTCAGGCAGCATTATTGATGTACTAACTGACAGATACATGGACAACCAGGATTCAAATCTGTCTTCTGACTCGCCTCCCAGGCTTGCTCCTTACCCCTCAACCACCAATTTGCTGTCCACCTCCCTCCCCGAAAGACTTTGAAGGCCCTTACCCACAGTCCTCGGGGTAAGTGACACCTGGAAGAGCAGGTCCAGCTGCTTGCCGCTCAGAGGGCTGCAGTTGGAGATGTTGACCCAGAAGCTGTGATGGCGGAAGCCTGGCTTGGGGAGCACCTCCTCCAGGCTGAAGATCTCCTCGGCCCTGGTCCTCTGCTCCTGGACGATCATGAAGGCACGCCCCGTCTGGCAGACCAGGCCGGTCTGCTCCTTCGTGAAGGTCAGGCAGGCCACCTGGTCGTGGGGCACGCTGATGTTCCAGGACACCGAGCTGAGAGACGGCAGGCCCCGCTCCCAGTTAGGGGTCCTCAGGTAGACCTTGCTTTTCGTGTCTGGGGTCACTGTGAAAACACCTTCTTCTGCAGGAAAGAGAAGAGACGCCACACAGACGTTTCACTCAATCGGAACGGAGAGAACAAGTGTGGAGGAGACGGCGGTAAACTCTCTAGCCCAGCGGGGTCCGGCAGAGCTTTCTGAAATGTTCTTCATCTGCGCCGTTCAAGAGCAGCCATGGTCACATGTGTCTACTGAAGACTTGACGTGTGCTTGGTGTGACTGAATCGAACTGAATTTTAAGTTTTCTGTACTATTAACTTATGTTTAAATTGCCACATGTGACCAATGGTTATTGTACTGGTCAGCACAGGATCAGTCAAATCAAATTAGATGTTCAGGGCTTTTCAAAACACATCAAATTAGGTGTTCAGGGCTTTTCAAAACACATCAAAAACAAAACAAGCAAAAAACCAGCCCATTTTGCCAAACCCGCGGTTATTTCAGCTTCCTTCCAGAAATGGCCTCAACATAGCTAACATTCGTCTGCGCTCCACCGTGGGAGAGGTAATCCTGATTTCTGTTTCAGAGATTGAAAAAACTTCAGGTCCTGGGAAGAATGCTAGAATCGCAAAGCTGAAAGAGCCTCGACATGTCGACTAATCTATATCCCTTATCTTCAGGTGAGATAAACCCCCACATTCCACACTGATGAGAATGTGTCTTAATTTCAAAGACTCTCCAGCAGGCATTTCTCTGATAACCTTGGAAATATCCAGCAGCCTGGACTGACTGACCTTAATCTTGTGGCCCAAGATTCTCCTCCTTCCCACTCATGCCTCTGAGAACAAAGGTACCAAGTAAAATAAACCTCAAATGCACGTCTTGGTCAACTTTCCAATGGCCTCTAACGGTGAGGAACTTGAGATGGTGACTGTGACTTTTAAAATCAGTCACGTATGTAGAGTTCTAGAGTTCACTCTCGTGACCAATGGAGACCTCATTTCCTGTTTCGGGACACTGCAGATCACATGCTAGCCTCCCAGGGGAAAAGGACCCGGATGCTGTAGACGCCTCTCTCTCCCAGCATCCCACTTGGTGCTCTCCACACCGCATTCTGAACGGTCAGGGCAGAATCACAAAAATGTCTGCAGGAGGGTTTTTATGTTACCGCCTTAAAAACTGCAGGGCCCGGGAATAGTTGGTTAGTTCTAACCGATATCCTGCTTGCTTCCCAAAGACTCAAACCCGATTCTTTGTTCTGCTGCCATCGACCGTCGCCTCCCACCGTCAGAGAGTCTTCTTTCTAACTCCTGGAATTTTCCATGCTAGGTATATGGTAAAGTCAGAATTTGGACTCGCTTTCTTTCAAATTTCTTGTGTGAGGACCAGCCCACTCAACTCGCTCTCCTCTTCAAATCGACAACTTAATTAAGACGATCACAAAACCGAAATAAGATGAATGCCCAAACGAGAAAGGCCAAGGGGACACGCAGACAGGGGAGAGTAAAAGATGCTCTTACCTTTGAAGTAGGGTGTGAAGGACACGGTCAGGCCCTGCCTGGAGACTTCTTGTTGGAAGCTGGGGGCAAAGGTACGCAGGGTTACCGACATGTTCTGCTTCACTTGGATCTTCTCGATGGAGCCTCCTGAGCAGAAGGAGCCAAAATAAAGGTCCTGGCCGGGACCGGTGCTGGCCACGAGGTAGCTGAAGCTCGTGTTGCAGATCCGCTCTTGCGTGTGCTGCTGCAGCTTCTGGGCTGGCACCAGTGCCAGGCTGAGCCTGTCCTTGGGCACCAGCAGCTTCCAAGAGAAGTCGTGCAGCTGCAC
>NW_011888816.1:1122191-1141301 GCF_000151845.1 Pteropus vampyrus | reverse complement strand
CACGCTGATGTTCCAGGACACCGAGCTGAGAGACGGCAGGCCCCGCTCCCAGTTAGGGGTCCTCAGGTAGACCTTGCTTTTCGTGTCTGGGGTCACTGTGAAAACACCTTCTTCTGCAGGAAAGAGAAGAGACGCCACACAGACGTTTCACTCAATCGGAACGGAGAGAACAAGTGTGGAGGAGACGGGGGTAAACTCTCTAGCCCAGCGGGGTCCGGCAGAGCTTTCTGAAATGTTCTTCATCTGCGCCGTTCAAGAGCAGCCATGGTCACATGTGTCTACTGAAGACTTGACGTGTGCTTGGTGTGACTGAATCGAACTGAATTTTAAGTTTTCTGTACTATTAACTTATGTTTAAATTGCCACATGTGACCAATGGCTATTGTACTGGTCAGCACAGGATCAGTCAAATCAAATTAGATGTTCAGGGCTTTTCAAAACACATCAAATTAGGTGTTCAGGGCTTTTCAAAACACATCAAAAACAAAACAAGCAAAAAACCAGCCCATTTTGCCAAACCCGCGGTTATTTCAGCTTCCTTCCAGAAATGGCCTCAACATAGCTAACATTCGTCTGCGCTCCACCGTGGGAGAGGTAATCCTGATTTCTGTTTCAGAGATTGAAAAAACTTCAGGTCCTGGGAAGAATGCTAGAATCGCAAAGCTGAAAGAGCCTCGACATGTCGACTAATCTATATCCCTTATCTTCAGGTGAGATAAACCCCCACATTCCACACTGATGAGAATGTGTCTTAATTTCAAAGACTCTCCAGCAGGCATTTCTCTGATAACCTTGGAAATATCCAGCAGCCTGGACTGACTGACCTTAATCTTGTGGCCCAAGATTCTCCTCCTTCCCACTCATGCCTCTGAGAACAAAGGTACCAAGTAAAATAAACCTCAAATGCACGTCTTGGTCAACTTTCCAATGGCCTCTAACGGTGAGGAACTTGAGATGGTGACTGTGACTTTTAAAATCAGTCACGTATGTAGAGTTCTAGAGTTCACTCTCGTGACCAATGGAGACCTCATTTCCTGTTTCGGGACACTGCAGATCACATGCTAGCCTCCCAGGGGAAAAGGACCCGGATGCTGTAGACGCCTCTCTCTCCCAGCATCCCACTTGGTGCTCTCCACACCGCATTCTGAACGGTCAGGGCAGAATCACAAAAATGTCTGCAGGAGGGTTTTTATGTTACCGCCTTAAAAACTGCAGGGCCCGGGAATAGTTGGTTAGTTCTAACCGATATCCTGCTTGCTTCCCAAAGACTCAAACCCGATTCTTTGTTCTGCTGCCATCGACCGTCGCCTCCCACCGTCAGAGAGTCTTCTTTCTAACTCCTGGAATTTTCCATGCTAGGTATATGGTAAAGTCAGAATTTGGACTCGCTTTCTTTCAAATTTCTTGTGTGAGGACCAGCCCACTCAACTCGCTCTCCTCTTCAAATCGACAACTTAATTAAGACGATCACAAAACCGAAATAAGATGAATGCCCAAACGAGAAAGGCCAAGGGGACACGCAGACAGGGGAGAGTAAAAGATGCTCTTACCTTTGAAGTAGGGTGTGAAGGACACGGTCAGGCCCTGCCTGGAGACTTCTTGTTGGAAGCTGGGGGCAAAGGTACGCAGGGTTACCGACATGTTCTGCTTCACTTGGATCTTCTCGATGGAGCCTCCTGAGCAGAAGGAGCCAAAATAAAGGTCCTGGCCGGGACCGGTGCTGGCCACGAGGTAGCTGAAGCTCGTGTTGCAGATCCGCTCTTGCGTGTGCTGCTGCAGCTTCTGGGCTGGCACCAGTGCCAGGCTGAGCCTGTCCTTGGGCACCAGCAGCTTCCAAGAGAAGTCGTGCAGCTGCACGGGCAGCTGGAGAATGTCCCTTGGCACTTGGAGGAAGTAGGACTTCCTGTGGCAGTACCGGTGGTCCATGCAGCCTGGAAAAGAGGGGCTCGTGGTACCCAGGGAGGGAGGAGACTGGAAGAGCATCCTCCCAGCTATCAAGTCAGCCCGAGGCTTTCTTGCTTTTCCCTTTGGTCTTCCCTCGCCCATTATCCTTTTGTCCTGGCTCCTTGATCCCCCTTTTCTAGCTTTCCCTCCTCTTGTTCTCTCATATTCTTACTAAACTGGCAGACCGACTCCCGGGGAGTCTTTCGGGTTGAAACTGTCTCGTTTATCAAGTTCTCTCTTCTGTGTGTCTGTGTCTTAGATGCTAAGTGCCATGTGGGCGGGGCACAGGTTTTTCCTCCACCAGGACCTGCTGCCTAGCATCTGCCTCTGGGGGGAGGCGGTTCTGTGCAGTGCAGAGTAGGGAGTGGAGTTGGGGAGATCTCAGCTCGCGTCCCAGCTCTGCCACTTCCCAATGGGGTGGTCTTGGGCTGGCTGCTTGGCCCCTCGTGGCCTCAGTTCCTGCATCTGCAGACTCTAAGAGAATCTGTGCCAAAGATCCTGGTGGCCCGGCAGGAGAGTGACAATTGGTTTTGCTGCTCTCCATTCATCGTGCATTTATTATATGACTAGCACATGTCCAGAATTGCTAGGGGCTAAAGGGATAAATAAAATAAGATAAGAGTTTTTGAATTCAAAACTTGGAGTCTCATGCAAGAGAAGACAAGGGGGCAGTGAGTGTGGAAGCAGGGGGTGTGCAGATGGGAGGGGACGGGGAAGGCTAAGCAGAGGAGGAGTGAATTTCACAAGAGGGAGACTGGAGGCCGGACAGAGGGGACATTAGCACGGACGCAGGGGATGCACAAAGCGCTCCCAAAGGATGCGCATTCCAACTGAGGCTGCTGGTCCCAGAGGGGGCCATGCCTTCACCTCGCGGTTCGCTTCTTGGTTGCCCCTGCTCTCCCTGCACTGTGAGGGACATTTCTGCTCATGCTATGTACAACCTACCCAGTGGACCCCACCAAGAAGACAGGGCAGGGATGAGGGAGCTGCCCATGGCCCAGGAGGAGCACATCGACCAGCGGGCGTACTTATGGTTTTCTCGGCATTCATCCACAGGCGCGTCAGGTCATTGCAAAGGAAGGTGATCTTGTGTTTGGAGCCGTGTGTCAAGGTGAGGTTGGTGCTGCAGATCCGTGACTCCAGACACACAAAACAGCCGGGGACGAACTTTCGGCTCAGCTTAATGGGCCTCGGCTCAATGGTGAGTGACATGGCTCGCTCATTGCTCAAGTCAACCACATAGGTGACGTCTGAGACCACAAACAGAAAACAGGCATAAAGAAAGGATCAGCTGCAACCCCGTGAAATGGTGACGATTAGCACGAAAATCTCTTATAGCTAGGGACTGTTGGAAATACTTTTTATTATTCAGGCAACATCACAATAACTTTAAAAAAATTTTAAAAGAAAAAGTCGATCGCATTTCTACTACGCTTATTTAGCTGCTTTCATCTCTTCAAATTCATTTTAATCCTGGTTCATACGCATGCATATTTTCACCTACTTAAAAGTATAATGAATATAAAATTTTACTCAGCTTTTGCTTTATTTTATAGTTTTAGTTAGCTTACTATACAGTTTTCACATGCACTCATCTTTTAAAATATTCATTAATCTTAGTAGCTGTATAATAGTCAACTAAGTGAGATTTATCGTTACTTCTATAAATACTCTCCTGCTATGAATAGTAATTAAGAACAGTGTGGTATTAGTGTAGGGATAAAAGACTCACAGACAGGATGAAACCTTAGCTATTTTAATTTAGTCTCTAATAAACACTATATTTCAAATAAATCTGGACCAGGAGAGCTCTCTCTCCCATTAGTAGAATAAAATCGGACTGGCGCCTCAAAGCAGTTACCACAATAAAAACAAAGAGCATATCCTTATAAATATGGAGTAAATGCAAATTATAAAAGCAAAAAAGAAAAAAAAAATTAAGCTATCTTTCTGACACTAGGCACCATAAATAATGTTAAGGGAAAAGGGACCCACTGGGAGAAAATATTTGCAAGATGGAATGATTGAGGAGTTCCTGTAAATGGTCCAAATACCCAAAATATGAAGGTAGATGGGGTAAAAGGGGTCAAATATGTGGTGACAGAAAGAAATCTAATTATGGGCGGTGAACACACAATGTGCGATGTATATATGCCTTACTGTTGAATTATACACCCGAAACTTACTGGATTTCGTTCACCAATGTCACCATAATAAGAATGAATGAATGAATGAATGAATGAATGAAAGAAAAGAGAGAGAAAAGCAAATTATGACAAGGTGTTACTATCCCTCCCTAACTGGATGGGTAGAATGTAAAAGCCTGATGATATCAAGTGTGGGGAGGGTAAGGGGAAACAGCTGCTCTCTCGTACTGCTGGTGCGAGCGTGGAGCATCTTGTTATGGTGACTTGGGGATGCGTACAGAAATGAAAACCCTGCACCCCTGTGAACCTAGGAGTGCGACATGGGGATAAATGCCCACGTATGCATCGCAGCTCTGTAATTGTGGAAAACTAGGAACCACCAAAACCAGAACAGTTAAACTATGGAACATTCAGGAACGGAATATTATGCAGCAGTTAAAAAGAATGAAGGAACTCTAAATATACTCATGTAAGAACCTTCGAGATATAATATCTACCAAAACAGCAAGTTGTAGAATAATATGTTGACTATGATGCCATTTATTTACAAAATGTCCATGTACAACAAAACAGCTATTTCTATACATACGTACTTGTATATGTAAATGAAGAGAAAAAAGATATGGAGAGAAATACAACAAATCCATAATTATGATTACCCCAGGAGAGAAGCCTGGAAGTGAGAAAGTACAGATGGTCAGGAGGGAATGTTAGTTTTGTCTATAATATTTGAATTTTTAATAAGAAAATATTTATGTATGTCTTCGGTAACTTGAAAAAACTGCCCCATTGTTGGCCAGTTAGGTGATTTCTCTGATCTTGCCATTAGAAATAAAAGGTTCTAAGAAGGTCATGTGCATGCTTGATTTTCATCTCTTTCCTCAGGATAAAGTCCCAGACCTGATCTGATTGTGAGGTGCAAGAAGAGGGATATTTCCCCAACTATTTAGAAAAGATGACCAGATTGCTTTGTAAGAGTCATTTCACTTTATAATGTCTTCCCCAGAAGGCTCTTCTCTGTGACCCGCTGGAAGTCACATTTTACTGAGTTGCTTTTTAATTTTATTCATTCTGCATTTATAGAAAGCCATCAAATTGGAAAGGTTTAAATTATACACACACACACACACACACACACACGCGCGCGCGCGCGCATGCGCGCGCGCACACGCACTTAGAATGTTCTACATCTGTAGGATGAGTTCAGTGTCGGTATTAGATTAGGGAGAAAATGCTGAAATGTCTGTCTTTTGCCTAAGCCATGGAAACAACATTAAAATGACAATGACAGTCATTTTTCTGTTCAGTAAGATATCTCAAAAGTTCTATATTTGTTTCTTACTCTAATATTAAATACCCCAATATTTTCTCAATTAAATAATTCCCTTTGTTTGTACGAATGTACGAATCTCCTTAATAGCCTTTATCTGGCACAGGTACTAAATACATGCTAATGAATCAATAAATGAGTTCCATCAACTCCTCAAAACAGACCTATTATAAGGTAGGAGGAACCAGTATTAATACTGAGTATCATTATTTCCGGTTCAAACATAAGAAAACGGAGAGCTATTGAATTAAACCACTGTGCTCAGAGTCGTACAGCTAATGAATGGCATAGCAGGACTCAGCTTAGGTCTTCTGATCCTCAAATCAGTGCACTTAATACCACTATTGCTGATTCTAAGACAAAACTTTAAAAACTCCAATACTCAGGGAGAGAATGTATTACCGCAATTAATTCTCTTCCTTTCACACCAGATAATTAATACTTCTAATTATGGTTTATTTACATATCTCCTCTGCATGATAACCTTTAGACTAAATTTAGTTTTCACTGTGAAATACTTCCTGCCCTAAAAAATATTATAAGAATGGAACACAGCCATTGATCAAATCCAATGCCTACAAAGCAATACCGTCAGTACGTATTAAATCTATTGTCCAGACAGATCAGCATACACACACACACTTCTAGTCTGCCACTTTGGGCAACCCCTCGAGTGGATCCCACATGGTCACGTCTCAGATGTTTATCAGCCCTACAAAAATAAACAACATGCCATGCCACACTCCCACTTCATTTTCCTGCCTGGCTCTGCCCAACACTTCCTGAAAGTAATAATAAAAAAAAGCTGAGAATCAGCCCTCAGGGCAGAATCAGCCTTAGCACGTGTCAGAGACATCCTGACCCCCTGCCACAACTTGTTCCTTCACGATTCTGGTTCACAGATGAACCCCAGGAACAGCAGCCCTGAACTCATCTTGTATGTGAGTCCCCCTGCCCCGCCAGGACTGAGAGGAGGTGACCGGGGCACCCCAGGGAACAACATTTAAGGAGGCACCTGCTCTGGGGTTTGACCTGTATTTACGCCTCCCTAAGTGAGCACCTCAGCGTGGGTGCCTCCTTAAATGTTGCGTCCTGGCCCTGGCTCCCCTTCTCTAGATTCATGGCATCTTAGTAACTGTGTGTGGAATGTTCCGTAACCTCATTCTCATCAAGCTACCCGGGGTTCCGCATGGTCCACAGCACAGGCTCTGGGTTCTGAGCTTGCTCTGCTCCTGACAAGCTGTGTGATGTTAGGCTAGTTCCACAACCTCTCTGAAATGCCTAGTTCCTCCTCGGTAAAGGAAGATAACGTCTGCTGCCCCTACTGGGTTGTAATAAGGGTTGAGTGAGACATATAAGTGGCGTGTTTAGCACAGGGCTTGGCACAGAGGGTATGTGCCCAAGGTATGGGGCGCTCAGCCAATAAAACGGTGTTTAGTTATCATTATCATTGCTGACGGTGTGGTGACATCTCGACCCACAGTGTAGGGTCAAGACATGATGTCTAGACGGTAACCTTCAATGCCTTCATTAAAAACAACTGAATGCAAGTTCGTGTTTGCTTCTTACTTAGTATGCTGAAACGGAACAGCATGCCAGGCACTGTCACCGAGCCCGTCTCACTGCCTAGCAACGTACTTCCTGCAACTCTCACAGGGTCCAGAGTCCAAGCGGACCAGACCACGGATGAGAAACAGGAAGGGAACCTCACCCCACGCAGACTGCCCCGGAAGGAAAGAAGGTGCTGGCAGAGGGCTCACTTACTGCTTTCGTTTTGTGGGTGTTGGACCAAAACTTGAAACTTCAGCCGGAGGATCCCTGGATTTTGGGCGTCTTGGTCACAGCCCTGCAGAGAGAGGTTGAAGCTCCCAGCCATGTTCCCGGGCTGCTTGTCCGCCAGCCGGAACACCTCGGGGTTGGTGGTGGAGCCCGGGATGTAGTACTCAACCCGCTCCTCCTTCTTCTCGCAGTTAGAGACGTTGAAGTGCAGGAAGGACACGCTCGCCCGCAGGTGCGCGGGGATGACGAACTGCCACGTCATGAGCTCGTCCTCAGGGAAGCCGTCCGGGTAGTTGGCAGACATCAGGGTCGCTGAGCCTTCGCCCTCAAACACAGATTCGATGATGCACAGTCCTATCGGGAGTGGAACCCAGACAAAGGAAGCGATTAGACCGTGCCCTGGCTGTCCACGGCTGAGGGGCAGCGGGGTGAGCAGAGGGGACGGCGGTTCTCAGGTCCTGAGCTGCTGGTCTGGATGTGCTACCAGGAGGAGGCACCAGTGGTGTGTGAGTCAATGTTTAATAAGTGACTCAGTGGGCAAAAAAAGGCTAATGTGTAGGGTCCGCCCACTTCCTTGGTGTAAATACTCCCACCACAGCTGAGTTCAAGGTATTAAAGTGAGATGATTGAAGGTGGAGTCGGGAGGAAATGGGCAGCAGATCATCATCGTGTAGTATTTCCACCCACCGATACGATCGGCACAAATAACCTCAGGAGCACAGACAACGGGAAAACGTAGCGAACTAGTTAGAAGACAATGAGTTTTGAGCGTTCATTACCTTTGTTTCTAAACTCACTTATTCATTTGTAAGTTTATATAATTTAATTTTTATGAATGGCTCTATTTAATACCAGCTCACAGATTCCTGCACTTCTAACAATCAGCTCCTGTGAGCCGGTGTGAGCCAGCTCTAGCACGCCACCGACACAATTAGAGAAAATGTACAAGAGATAGAAGACAAGACAAAGAAATTAGAAACGGAGCGATCACGGGAGGTCTGTAGAACCAATCCCATCTCATTTTTTAAAAAACAAACCTCACGTGCACAAAGGACAAAGAAAAGAGAGTCACCACTGGGCTGTTTAACAGAGAAGGGTGTGAGCTTACTTTAAAGCAGGAGGTGAGTGGCAGGTGAGCTAGCGAAGCTTCATCTGTATTCGCAGCTGCTCCCAGCGCCAGCATCACCGCCTCAGCTCCCCCTCAGATCACCAGGCATTAGATTCTCATAGGAGCACCGGTCCCCGGTGCCAAAAAGGATGGGGACCGCTGCTGTAAGGTATTCAAGTTGAATGATACAAAACTGCTGACACCTGACCCTTTCTAACCCCGAACAGCGGTGATTCGGTACGTTTCATCCTCAGCAAACAGCGGGGAGGGAGTGTGTGCTCACGTTTTATGGACGACCGGTTCGCGATACTGAAGCCGGAGATGTTCCGGTTGTGGAACCACGGCAGGTGTAAGGCCATCTGCACGCCCCCTTGCATCTTGATCCGGGACACGGTGCCGTTGCTGCAAAAGGTTCCGATCCTGACTGCGGTGGCATCGATGCGGCCGCTGATGGAGTGAGTGACTCCGTCCGGGCAACTGTCCCCAGGCCCGATCTGCCTCAGGCGAGGCGTGGAGAACTGTAGCTCCAGACCAATGCTCTTGTGAGCTTGGACGTCCCAGGTGAAAGTTCTGTTGAGGGTGGGCAACATCGATGCTGGGGGCTGCAGATGGACCTCCCCAAAAGGACACGGGCCCGACATGCAGTCTGAAACAGTCACAAAACCATCTTGGTCACACACGCTCCCAGGCCACTAGCTGCTCCCCCTCGCCCCTTAGGAGACCCTCAGATGGGTACACATATCTCTGGGGAAGTGCCTCGGCTGGGGGAGCTGTAAAAGCCGTGCCGACAGGGAGTAGAGCCCACGGCCAACACTGCCCAGCACAGAAGTGAAAACACCTGACTTCCTGGCTTCACGTGATACAGCCTGGCAAAGCTACTCACAGGCCAGCATTAGTCTGAGGCTACACTTCAGCTAAAACCCCGTCTTTGCTTACTTCTTCCCTTGCTCTCTCCTGCATTCCTCACTTCTTCCTAGGGTGCTTCTGTGGGTACTCTCGTGACCAACGATTTAAACGAAGATCCCCATTCAGCATCTGCCTCTAGGGAACCAGACCCTGGCCACCTTGTAACTACTGTGTTCTGTCGCCCGGGCCTTCCAGGAAGTCAGAGGAGGGCCCTTCGCAATGGAGCCTGTGCTCTGGGATGCCCCATTTCCTCTATTCTGAGACAGTCATGGTTGCACAGCTTTTAGGGCCCGGAGCCAAAGATGAAGCTCCACCTTTTAAAACTGGTTTCTCCATCAACGACTCATCAGCGTACTGAGTACACTCAGAATGAGAAAGGCCTTGAGTGGCTGGAACCTGGAGGCACAGTTCTCTTCCTGCTCATATTTTATTAACTTGGCAGTGGAATTTTTTTAAAGGCTAACAACTAATGACATCGTTTGATGTACTTTGTTTCCTAAGGCTCTTAAAACAAAGGGAGAAACGCTGCTGTTGGGGAGGAAATAGGAGGAAAGCAAGCGACTAACAGTAAAGGTTTTGTTGTCTTCAGCACGGCGTGGACTCTGGCCACTGTAGTAATAATCTGTGAATCTTTATTGCTGCTCCAGTGGGGTATCTGAAAGTACTGCCAGCTCGAAATGGAATTATGGGAGATTTTCAGAGCTGCCCAGGACCTCTGAGGTCATGCACACCAAGCCTCTCATTGTTTGCAAAGCAGCCCTGGAGTCCAGGGGACGAGCGTGGCACTTGCAAAGCACATAATCCTGGGACAAAAGCCCAGGCTGCGTCTAGTCAACTTGCGTTCTTGCTAACCCACTGTGCCACCTAACCCATAAAACAGGGTCAGATAACAAGGTGACGAATGTGGCTAAAATTAGACTTTGTGTGTCAGTAAAGGCAGCACCTATTTTTAGAAGCTCACGGAAACTTCATCGTTGATATCGAGCTAACTCTTTCCTTCAAAAGCTGGCCTCGTAACCTTCCCCCTACTCCTTCAGTGTGCCCAGCGCCACGTGGAGTCGTTCCTGTTGGGTCCCGTGCTCAAGCGGTATCACTTAACCCTGTTAAAACAGCGGTTCAGCCCTGGTTTGACACCAGACTCACGTGGAGGATGTTTAAAAAACACACTTTCCTGGGCCACCTGAGGGAGTCTGATTTAATTTCATACCAAGCTCCATCGCCCAGCCACAGCTCTACCAACCAGCCATGTGCCACTGGGAGAGTCAGGCTGTGAAAGCATCTCTTAATTGGTTGCCAAGAGCTTTGGTTGGGAGGATGGACAGAGAGAAGGGTAGTCACAATGACTAGCACGCCTCCAAGTTCTTCTGCTTCCCGTCCAGCGCCTCAATATTAAATAACTAAGACGGTTCCCATGCGGGGATGGAGAAGTGTCATTTCGGAAGTGGTTCACGGCACGGATGATGCCAGCACAGGTTTCCACTTTCATTAACTTTAATGGGACTCTTCAATAAAGGGTAACAACGGAGATGTCCACCTTCATCCGAAACCTTCAGAATGCTTATTCGGAGGTTTTAAAAACACCAAAGTCTACGGCCATGCCACCCTGAACAAGCCCGATCCCGTGTGATCTCGGAAGCTAAGCAGGGTCGGGCCTGGTTAGTTACTTGGATGGGAGCCCACCTAGGAAGACCAGGTGATGTAGGCATAAAATAAATAATAAATAAATAAATAAATAAAAATAAAAATGAGGGACAGGCAGACCACTGGACTGCAGTCCAGTATCTACAGGAATTATTTTAGAAATTAATCGCTTCTCGACCTTTTGGCTAAGATCAAGTGTAGAAATTAATATCTTCATATCATTTTCAAAAACAGTGAGCATGGGTTTTTCCCATGTAGAAAATTGTGTGTCACATCCTAGGACTGAAAGAGCGATGCATTCAGACACCTGCGAGATGAGATGTGTCACCCTTTCCCCTTTTTCAAAATGGCAGTCGCTTTATTGGTTTCACTGATTATCGAGGAATGCATGCTTGTAAAAAAAAATGACAGTATGGAAGAACGGGAAATAGAAAATGAATGTCGCCTGTTCCCTTCTCCCATCCACTGTAGAAATAATATAACGTTCGAGTTTTGGTGTTTACCCCTCCAGCCTTTGGGCTCTCCGTGATCACATGTGCCTGTGTGTGTAGTTACTAACGTGGGACTGAACTGTGCCCCCTCCTATAAGCTGCATTGTTTTCCATGGAACAGAACTACCCGGCGCGTCTTTCCATGTCAGACACACAGATCGCCTTCATTTTTCAAATAGCAACACATCATTCCACTGGATTCTTAAGTATATCGATATTCTCCTCAGCTCCGTAAAAGCTTCGCTGAGATGTTAACTGTAATTGACTTAAACTGATAAATTAATATAGGGCAGAATTGACAATCAAAAAGAACCAAGGTTTTCATCAAGGAACACAGTAAGCCTCTCCATTTACCTACATTTTCTCTTTTGCCTTTCAGTAGAATTTTATATTTTGCTTCATTCTACGTATTTATTAAGATGATCCCTAAAAATTTAATGAGAACTTCTGAATAATGGTGACCAGTAGTATGCATAGTGGGAATTTTTATGTTTTCCTTGTGTTATTGGCAGTGTTTCTTTGTCTGCCTGTTGAATACGATATTTGCTTGGTTTTTGATAGAGACACTGAATAGGATTAAGAAAACATCCTTCTCTTTGTGGTTTACTAAGAGTTTTTATTTAAAACATGTAAAATTATCTAAGATGATTATATGTAATTCTTTCTTTCATCTAACGATGCAAAGCATTACGTTGACTGATTTGCTAATGATGAGCTATCTCACAGTCTTCCAGTGAACCCTCTCCGCTCTGGTTACATTATTCTTTCAATGCATTTTTTTAGATTTGATACACATATTTTATTTATGATTTTTTTTGCATGTTTAATCATAAGAGATTTTTTTTTTTTTATGCTTTCGATTTTGATGTCGGGTTTGTAGAAGCCTTATAAAATGAACTGTGAAATTTCTCTTTCTATGCTCAGAATGAGGGTGGGCAAACTACAGCTCATGAAGCCGGTCCAGCCAAACACCTGTTATTGTAAATAAAATTTCACTGGAATATTCATTGCCTATTTGTTTACCCATTATCTATGGCTGATTTCATGCTGTAATAGCACAGCTGAGTAGCTGTGACAGAAACCATCTGGCCCACATCTGGCCTTTTATAGAGAGAGCCTGCCAACCCGCCTCTAGAACGGTGTAAATATCATAGAAATTATCTGTTCCTTGAAGTTTTATAGGATCTTCTATGAAACCATCTCTAACTAACTCGAACCCTGCTCTCCTCCATCTTGGACATCTCCCAATCTCCTCCCTGGTTATTTATTTATTCAGGTTTCCTACCTGTCTATATGAGTCAATCTAACCTATTAAGTTTTCCCTGAAAATCACCCATGTCTCTCAGATTCTTACATTGAATATCACGTGGTACAGTCTCTAACAATTTTAGAAATCGCCTTTGTATATGTCATTAAATCCACATTTATACTTCCGATGCTGTGTATTTGTATTTTCTGCTTTTTTCCAGGAGACCAGCCAGGGATTTGTCTATGTGATTGGTCTCTGTAGAGAACCAAGGCTTGGTTTTAGTTATCAAATGTAGTTTTAAAACTTCTTTTAAGTACTTTAAGTTCTCCTTTTATTTTTCTGAATTCCTTCTTCCTAAGGCTTATTTTATCCCTTTTCTTCCTTCATGATCTGTTGCCTGATTCATTTATTTTCCATTAAATACAAAGCAATTTTCTGAGTATGGCTTTAATTAGAACGCAAATATTGTTCTCACGGTTGCTACCGTGCCTATTAGTTCCCAGATGACATACCCACCTTAAAATGATTAGGAAATTATACATTTTTTTTTCTGCCTGATTATTTCTTATGTCAATCTCCTACCCCAAGCTCAAGTTTTGAATAATAATACTAATAGCTATAGTTTGTTGAATTCTTATATGTTATACACTCCCAATCCATTATTTTATTTTATCTTCATAACAACCTATTGGTTGGTACAATGACTTTTATTTAATAGACTAGAAAACTAAGTCGCAAAGGAGTTAAGTAACTTATAGGATGTCTGTCACGTGATCAGGTCACATGATTAGTATGTAGCCTTGGAGCTTGAAGCCAAACCCAGCTCCCTCAGCCTCCAAAGCTGCTGTTTTCTCCATTTGTGCTTTGTGGACCCATTTCTCCACTCTTGTCTCCTCAACTTTCGATTTCTTTCGTCCTCCAACTCCTTTGACAGATGTCTTTACCCATCGCAGACCTGAAGATCAGCTGCTCTGCTCAGAGACAGTGTGGCTTAGTGGTTACAGGCCAAGACTCTGGAGCCAGAGAACTTGAGTTCTGGTCTTGCTGCCACTTATCCACAGAGTCACCTTAGGCCAGTTACTGTCTCTGTGAACCTCTCGTAGGGCTGAATTGAAGATTAAACAACTTAACCCATATAAAGCACTTAGAACCGTGACCTGCCAAGTAAAAGCTGAATAAAGTCAGAGTTTCAAAATAGATCTTATCTTCCTAGTGACAGAGGCTGGCTTAGCATGAGAAAGAGAGGCAGAGGGGCCAGTCCAGGAGTGCACACTTACCGATGTTCTTCTGGATCTCAACGATGAAGTGATTCTCTGGATTCTGGCAGCTAAAGGAAAAGGCCTTTCTTTCTCCGGATTTGATGAACAACATGGTCGTAGGTTTTTTAGAAAAGATGATGTAACAGGGCTTCACTGGCAGAGTTGGGGTCCCGGGCTTTATGAGAACTGTAATGCCGCTTCCAGGTGGCAGAGCAATCTCAGAAGCTTCTGAAGGAAGGAAGGAAGGAAAGTGGAGTGAGCAGGATGGCTCAGGTCTGCAAACCTGCCGTCTTCCCCTCAGTCGGTCCAGGGAGAATGCCCTCTTTGACAACTTTGTTCCTTGCCTCCTGGTCCGGGAAGGGGGATGATGTAAAATGACAGCGTGTTGTCCCTCCAACGGGAGAGAACCAGGCCATTGTGGGCTGGGCACTGACATGTGTCTCTTGTTTGGTTTATTAATTTTGCTAAAAATTAAAAACACTATACCACATCCTAGATGTCTTGAGCAGTATGTTTTCAGATACCCTATCTGTGTGACGTTAAACAGCAATCAGAGGAACTGCCACACCACTTCTCAATACGCAAGTCCACAAAGGGAACCGTCTGTCTGCGGAGGGACATGATTATCTGCAAAAGGCTGCTGTCTCCTGCCTTGGGCGCTTCATATGTCCAATACAACATACATCATACATACATAAACACATACCTACATACACGTGCATATAGTAACAGAGGCTAGGAAAACCTTTGCAGAAGTCAGATATAAACATATTGTGTCAACGAACTTGGAAAGTTAGAGCAAAATCATGCTAATACCTCAGACTGGGGTATTAATCTGAACAGACAGACAAGACCATGCCAGGGAGATGGGGATTGGCTATTGCACAGAAGTGTGCACACCCGTCAGGATGGGGCCCTGATTTATGAGCAAGCCCAATCTCCTTCCCGTTCCCTCTGTTTTATCGATTTCTAAGTCTTCCACTAAAAAGGAAGAGCCACCTTTCTCCTCGGCGGCCACCGCCCCTTCCCTGATTCGGGTCCTGATCGTGGGTCTCTGGGCAGTTGATGGCTTAGGAGCAGTGGATGGAGGGACGGTCATCTGCAGGTGGAAGGAACCCAGGGGTCACAGAGACCCACAGGGCTGCAGTTGGCGCCTCTGTCCCACCGCATTCAGGAGCAAAGAGGTCAGTGCCTGCAAAGGAACGTGAGCCTCGAAGGTGCACAGTAGGCGTTTTGCCAACGAACAACAATCCAACAGAGAGGTTTTTTTTTTGTTTGTTTTCCAGCTGTGCTTTCCCTTCACCCTTTAAAAAATGTTTGTTTTTAATCAACTTTATTGATATAATTTATATACGTTAAGAAGGACCCACTCCTGAGACTAATATAAAATAATATTGAATGTCAACTGTAATTGAAAAATGAAAATTAAAAAAAAAGGACCTCCTCACTTTAAGAGTCCTGACAAATCTATACACACGACCATCACAACGATCAAGATCTAATGACATTTTCATCACCCCCAAAAGTTCCCTTGCAGTCAACCTTCACACCAGTCCCAGAAAATGATCAGTTAGTTTTGCCTCATCTGGATTTTTACATAAACAGAATCTTACAGAATATTCTCTTGTTTGTAGCTGGCTTCTCTGCTCAGCGTGTTGGTGAACTTCATTCACACGATCACATGGTCAGTAGTTCGTTGCTTTTTATCGCTGAGTAGTATTTCGTAGTCTGGATAGACCACGGTTTATTTACCCATGCACCTGTTGAGTGACGTTTGAGTTTTTTCCAGGTGTGGGCCAGCCATGTGCTTTAACTTTACCAGAACTTCTGGCACGAGAGGCGTCGGCATTTCTCCTCCCATACCTTGGGTTCCCAGAGCCCGGCAGCTGTGTGTGATCAAATGTTTGAAATTTTGGCAGCCTCTTCCTGTACCTCCCCCCTTCGCTCGCTCTGCTCCAGTGCTGCCGGCCAGCAGCTCTGTGTAAGGAGTGTGGAAATTGAACCCTTAACCTGCGATCGTGAACTACAAATATTTACCCCAGTTTATCAGGTAAGAACTTTACCCTCTTTGGACCCTGTTCCTGCATTCGTAAAATGAGGGGGTTGGGCTAGAAGAACTCTCAATCCCCGGCCAGCTCAGCGGCTATGATCAGTACTCGAGTAAGTAAGAAGTCGCTTTGCAACAGTAAGCATTGCCAGCTACTGCCCAGCAGTGACACGTTCCTGAGTGCCAGGGCACCAGCACAGCGGCCTTGGTGACTTTGTTTCCAAAATGGCTTCGGTTTGCATTTTTGGAGCAAAACGTCTCATCTCTCCAGCTTCAGCTTGTCTCGCTCTCTGCCTTGGCTCCTGTACTCGGTCACCTTTGCCTTCTTTGTTGAATGCACCCACCCCTTTCTCACCTCAGGGCCTTTGCATGTGCCGGTCCTGATTCCTAAAATGCTCTTTCTCTAGCAAGAGCTGGGTCCCTTCTGTCATTGCAGTCTCAGTTTAAAGGTCATCTCCTCAGAGCGTCCTTCCCTGACCAGCCACCCAAAGTGCTCCTTCCGCCCCGACCGTGTCATCCTGAACCTCCTGTATGTCCGTCCCTGCTCTAGTCTGTGACTCAGGGCGCCATTATTTTTGCATTTGTTCTCGCTTCCCACGATCAGAACGCGAGGACTTCCTACAGGAAGGCGGCAGTTACTTGCCTTTTCCAGTGGAAGCCTCAGGACCCAGACGGTGCCTGGTGTCCCCATGGAGGCAGGAGTTACAAGCCTCCCAAGAGCTCCATAGAAAACGTCCTTGTCTTTGCTGCATTTCGTTTCTTATAGACATATCACCATTCCTGTATTGCAGTTTGAGCTAATAAATCTGGGCGGGAACCAGGGACTCTGGTTAATAGCCTCAGAGAGAGAAAGCATCCTCTGGGACGGAAGTTTATTTACTCGGATGCTTCATCTTCAGGCAGTGTAGCCATTTCGAATCTTCGGAGATAGATCGGAAGGTCCAGGGGTTCTTTAAGACATCGGATTAAAAATGAATCTAGACCCGCGTTTAGAAACCCAGTCGTCAGATTTATGACAAAGGGGTATGTGTCAACTCTCACATTCTTCTTCTGTGATCATAAACACGGCTTATCATGTTATTTGTACAAAATTCTTGGAGCACCCGTCTCTGAAGGCTCAGGCAGGACGCTTTTCTGTGGCCTCCAGCCCTGGGTCACCAGTGGGACTAATTTCGTATCCAGTGAAGTCTCAGGTCTACAGCCCGGCCTGCAGCCCAATTTCTTTCTCGCTTGCATTTTTCCCTTGTCTGCTTTTACATCCTTTGGCCAATGCATCGTTTTAAAATTCCTGACTCTACGATTATGATTATTATTAGTTTAATGAAGTGATAGACACAAAGCAGATCGGCAGGTGCCTGAGGCTGAAGGAGATACTTTGGGATGAGAGAACCTTTCTAGATCTTGACCATGGCAGTGATCACACCGTGTACACAGACACCACCATTCAGCAAACTGGATACTTAAAATCGTTGATGTTGGCTGCATATAAGTTATGCCTTCATAAACAAAAAAGAGAAACAAAAACTTGTGTTAGAAAGATTGTGTTTCTACACAGAGTAGGGACTTAATAAATGAAAAAAAAAAAAAAAGAATAATCATGCCCACAGTTAAAATATGGCTTAATAATGTTTTGGGGTTGGCCTAGTTTCTCTCGAGGTATGGGAAATATTTTTAAATTATGTTTTGAGAAGAACAAGGCTAATCTCGCTGCCATCTCTCCATTCAGTTCTTCCCTCCTGCTTTTAGGCAGGTCAGTTCCCCAAATAATTTGGGAGCTATGACAATATGTTCTATTGTTAATGAATGCCAAAGAAAAATGTACAATCTCTTTTGGAAAAAAAAATTTTTTTTTTCTTTTAGAAACTTTACATCACGTATTCATTTAACAAACACTTTTTGGGTTTGTAATATGTTCTAGGGACCATACTCAGTGCATATGATTTAATTACAAAAACAGGCAGAGTCCTTGTCCCAGAGGGTTAATAGTCTAGACTGGGGATTTCTAAGTCTGAAGTCTGGTGGGCTTTAAAAATGATAGTGTCACATACCAATAGGCCCATCATAGGATCTGGAATCTGTATTGGGAACACTTTTTTTTAGTCTATGGTGTAGGAATCCACTCCCCTCCCCATGGAAAGCCAGCTGTCTCAAATATAATTATTGAATGTGCATATGCTGATCCTTCCTTCATGAATCACTAATGGTACCTCTGTTACTTATCTTTTTAAATTCTGGATCTAAATAACCCAGATTTTCACCCAAATTCATTTTGCAAACAAAGAATACAAAGCCTCATAAGGGTTAAGCAACTCACTCGGGGTGTATTTCTAACATCTGACCATGTTTCTTTGTTCGGACTTCAGATGACCGACCCAGCACGTCCTACTGCCCAGTCCCGCAGCCCAGAGAACCTGGGTGGCATAGTCCCCGCCTGGCTTCCAATTCACAGCCCAGAGGAAACATCAAGTTAACGACAGACACCAAAGCCCCGTCTGACCCACCTTGGCAGCTGGAAACAATTTATATAACGGGCTGTTTCCCAGAGTCAACGCCAAGGACACCTCACCCCCAGGGCTGTCATTTTCAACTGCCCCCCTCATCCTCCATGATAAATATGTCAGCTAGAAGGGGAGAGAGGGAGGGAGTAAGAAGATGATTCAATCATGTGCAGACCTGAAATCTGGACCCCCCTTCCCCACCCCCCACCACCAATTCTACCACTCCAGAGGCACTCATGTCGCTGTAATAAAAGTAGCAGAAAGAACCCCACTGTTGGAGTATAATAACTTATAACTCGTTTTATGACAAACGCTTGAAGTTCGAGACCATCCTGCTTGCACGTTTTCCCTCTTTCCCACTCACCACCATGAATCATATCTCAAAGCTGGAAATCCCAACGCTGTGGAATAAATCTCGGCCTCCCGCCCCCGCCCCCCTAAGCGGGGCCGGCACATCTAAGTGCTTGATAAGCGTACAGTGATTTAGAGAAAATGCATGGGTGTTCTCTCTTTCAACATCTCTTTCTTCTGTCTCCCCAGGAACTTGGGATTTCATTGGTGTACTATTCCGGGAGATCTATTACCCAGGATTCACAGAAACCCAGACAAAGCTTCACATTCTGTTGTGATTTCGAGGTCTTACCGGCTGAAAGAAATCCCAGCCAGCCCTCACGGGGACAGGGCCCAGAGCCTTCTGGAAAGCTTGCAGGC
>NW_011888816.1:1119867-1122141 GCF_000151845.1 Pteropus vampyrus | reverse complement strand
ACAAAAACAGGCAGAGTCCTTGTCCCAGAGGGTTAATAGTCTAGACTGGGGATTTCTAAGTCTGAAGTCTGGTGGGCTTTAAAAATGATAGTGTCACATACCAATAGGCCCATCATAGGATCTGGAATCTGTATTGGGAACACTTTTTTTTAGTCTATGGTGTAGGAATCCACTCCCCTCCCCATGGAAAGCCAGCTGTCTCAAATATAATTAAATGTGCATATGCTGATCTTTCCTTCATGAATCACTAATGGTACCTCTGTTACTTATCTTTTTAAATTCTGGATCTAAATAACCCAGATTTTCACCCAAATTCATTTTGCAAACAAAGAATACAAAGCCTCATAAGGGTTAAGCAACTCACTCGGGGTGTATTTCTAACATCTGACCATGTTTCTTTGTTCGGACTTCAGATGACCGACCCAGCACGTCCTACTGCCCAGTCCCGCAGCCCAGAGAACCTGGGTGGCATAGTCCCCGCCTGGCTTCCAATTCACAGCCCAGAGGAAACATCAAGTTAACGACAGACACCAAAGCCCCGTCTGACCCACCTTGGCAGCTGGAAACAATTTATATAACGGGCTGTTTCCCAGAGTCAACGCCAAGGACACCTCACCCCCAGGGCTGCCATTTTCAACTGCCCCCCTCATCCTCCATGATAAATATGTCAGCTAGAAGGGGAGAGAGGGAGGGAGTAAGAAGATGATTCAATCATGTGCAGACCTGAAATCTGGACCCCCCTTCCCCACCCCCCACCACCAATTCTACCACTCCAGAGGCACTCATGTCGCTGTAATAAAAGTAGCAGAAAGAACCCCACTGTTGGAGTATAATAACTTATAACTCGTTTTATGACAAACGCTTGAAGTTCGAGACCATCCTGCTTGCACGTTTTCCCTCTTTCCCACTCACCACCATGAATCATATCTCAAAGCTGGAAATCCCAACGCTGTGGAATAAATCTCGGCCTCCCGCCCCCGCCCCCCTAAGCGGGGCCGGCACATCTAAGTGCTTGATAAGCGTACAGTGATTTAGAGAAAATGCATGGGTGTTCTCTCTTTCAACATCTCTTTCTTCTGTCTCCCCAGGAACTTGGGATTTCATTGGTGTACTATTCCGGGAGATCTATTACCCAGGATTCACAGAAACCCAGACAAAGCTTCACATTCTGTTGTGATTTCGAGGTCTTACCGGCTGAAAGAAATCCCAGCCAGCCCTCACGGGGACAGGGCCCAGAGCCTTCTGGAAAGCTTGCAGGCCCCACACTTGGGCCCATGAGTCACAGCTCTTTTCACTCTCCTGCCTCCCGACCTCTCCTTATTAGGACACCTTTGCTAGTTTCTGCCTCACCAGCAGCTTTTTGGGTGGGAATTTCCAATTGTTTTCATCACCGTTCATTAATCATCAGAGCACAGGATATTATACGAACACCCCTGTTACTTCTCCCATCCATCCTACTTCCTTGCAAGAGAAACAAACAAAAGACAGGATTCCACCAGATAAACACCAGGGATGTTACTTGCTCCCAGATTTGTCAAACACAGTTCAAAAGACTAAAATATGTGATTTAAAATTTCTTAGGTGGGGCCAAACCAGCTGCCTGGGTGGGGGTTTCTGGTGGGCTCAGCTGTCATTCACTCTCTCTGTCCAATGATGGTGAACTGAGCAGCTTCCGGCCAGGCTCTGGGCACAGCCTGGGCACCGAGAGAGAGAGAGATCCATTTTAAGACAAATGGTGCCCTGGAGTCGTGCCCAGGAGGCTGAGCACTAAACGGACGCAGGAGCCAAGTAGTGTAATCGCGAGTCAGCCTCGCTGATCGGTCACAGTCTACATGGGAGTCAAATTCCAAAGCAAGCCTATAGGGGGAAAATCACTTTGGCCAGCATGGCCATCATCTCTTAGGAAGACGCCACACTGCACACCAACATCCCTCTCTCAACAACTCCACCAGCTGTGGCTGGGTTTGCTCATCCGTGGAGCAGATCCCTGTTTCTTGGGTTGAGCACCAGATTAAATAAATAAATCGTGGATATTCCCTGAGAGCATGGGATGCGAACACGTTGGGAGCACAAGCAAGTGACACCAGCAGAAGAGACTTTAATTCACCCTTCCACCTCACGTCCACCAGGTGGAAACACTCAAACCATGTACATGACTCCTCTTTCTTTATTCCCTGCAGGTCCAATTGCCTGTCTGTCCCACCAAACGCTATCTGACAGTCAGCAACTTGAAGGCGCCAAGGAAGGTCAAGGTTCTCTGAAGACACTGAGGGT
>NW_011888816.1:1097496-1118887 GCF_000151845.1 Pteropus vampyrus | reverse complement strand
GCCCTGGGGTACCACACTGAGCTGCCCTCATGGAAGCGGCCGAGGCTGGTCAAGTCAACCAGCAGAAAGGGAGGGAGTGCTGCCTCTCCTACGAAGTGCGTGGAGTTGCTGGCTGACGCCAGGGGCCGGGTGGCATCACCAGCATAACCCATTTAATGGGACCCGCTGTGGGGAAGGGGCGCCAGACTATGGCACCACCAGCCTTGGAGTTTTACCAATCTTGCGGACCTGGGACAGTGGGGCCTGCAGGCAGTGGAGAGACAAATTGGTTTAATCCACCTTAAATCCATTTGGCATTGACTTGGCCAGCTCTGTTCACAGACTGGTAAACGGAAGTGAACGTCTCACCAGAAGCAGGAGGTCTACCCGTCTGCCTATCTGGAAATAGTTCATCTCCCACATCCACATAAAAGAGGACCACCACCCAAGGTGATGTTGCAGAAACTCATCAGTCTCTCTTGGATGAGGCGCCTTGGGAATCTAGACACCAGGCCTGCATACAGAATAACTATGATGAACACTCAGCGAGCGCTTCATATGTGCAGACATTGTGCTTGCATTCGATAAGTATTTACAAATCTCTGTGACCACCCACCCTGTAGAGTAGGTCCTAATATTAATCACCATTTTACAGATGAAGACACTGAGGCTCAGAGAGGCTAAGTAACTGGTCCAGGCGTAAATGATTAATAAGAGGCAGGGCCAGGCTTTGTGCCTGAGCTGTCTGACCCTGGAGCCCAGCACATGATAAACGACTCTTCAGCAGAGCGGGCCCTGCCCAAGGAATTCCACACATAGCCAGGAAGTTTTTTGAAAATGGTTTGTTCTCACCAACGAAGTCAATCAGGATGAAATAAAACATTTCCCAGCAGCAGGCTCTCCAGGGGATCTCCAGGACATCCAAAGGGACAGATGTCTGTTTGAAACGGTTAAATGGGCAAACTGCATTAATACAAATCCTCCTCCATGTCAAAATAATCTGAAAGTGTAGTTTGAATTTAAACTTAAAGTTCCCTGGAATTCTAAATGTTTGGGGCATGGCTTCTTCTTTTGTGTATTTTTGGGGCAGTGTCCCAGTGCAGGGGCCTGAGAAAGGTTTGGCTGTTGATGGCTCCGCAGCTTTGTGAGATTTGCCTAGAGGGCATGGGCGCAGGAAGCATGCGTTGTTGGCAAAAGAAAAACAGCCAAGATTCTAGAACAAAGCACTGAGTATAAAGGGCTAGTGCCAGGTCTTGGCAGAAAAGCATCCTTCAGAAGCCTTGGCACTTCTCCAGGCCGCTGCCAGTGAGAATTCCCCAAAGCCCCATCTATCAATTTCCTTCCCCTTTAGTGGGGCTGAGAGACCCATAGTTTAAAATCCTTTACTATTTTTTCCATAGTGCTTAGAGCGATCATAGAAGACAGTAAAATAAAGTTCAAAGAGCAATGTTAGAAGAAACCTCTGTGCACTCCTAGTCAACCTGACTCGTTGGAACAGCTCATCAAAATAGGGGAGTGTTGTGTCCAGCCATTCACTCCATACTCTCAATCCCCAAACTCCTTAGGAAAGAAATTTATGTGCAGTGATGCAAATTCTTTATTGTTTAAAGTAACTGAACAATCCTCCACGGGGGACACTGGTGATCAACTGTCTGTAGGGCTTGTGAATTATTTTTCTGAAGTGGCAAAGGGTTTGCACAGAACCACCCAAACCCTTCTGTAGTATCTTCCTTTCTATGACCACAGACACACACCATATGAGAGATGTATGTTAGAGACCCACAACTAGGCTGCGGCCCCGTCTGGCCACAGTCTGGAACAAAAACGGACACATCTGTGTTTAAATCCCTCTGGGACTGTGGCCATCTGAAAGCTTCTTGCCAACCCAAGACATGGACTTTAACTCCAGATGGAATTGAGCCATGCTGGGTGGAGGGATGATTTCAAAGAGGACCCCAGAGAGTTAGAGAAGGCTGCGCAATGACAGACTTTGAATGCAAGAATTAAACAATACAAATCGATTTATGACCATTGTAAATTATTCATGATCTTAGGCTAAAATGCCACAGGGCCCATTTAAATCACAGTAATATTTTATGAAACGTTAAAAAGATTAATTTTGTCAGACCTTAAAGAGTGTATCGTGACGACCATGAAAGTCACTGAGAATCACAGGGACTGATGGGGAAAGTCAAAGGGGCAGACGAGAAAACCGAGCTGTATATATGCTCAGGGACATTCACAGAACGGTGGCCTACCTGCTAAATGTGTAGAAGTTACTGAATTTTCAATTTCTTTAGTGTTCCAGCCATAAAGTCCTTCGGTTGCCACCAGAGATGAAATAATTGTTCAAATTCTTCTGATGAAAAGTTAGCAGGGAGATGGTTAAACAAGAATCCACACACAAAAACCTACATGCTGTACGATTCCGTTTACGTCGAGTTCAAGAAGACAAAAACCAGTGTATGCTTGCATAAGTGAACCTCTGTGGGACAGGTATGAACCAGGAAGGAGTAAGAGGAAGTCTAGGGCACTGGAATGATATAGGAGTATATCTGTGTACGTATATATGTATCTACATATGTAAAATTTATCAAGCTGGACACTTAAGATTTGCGTCTCAATATGACAATTTTTAAAACTCTGGAGAACCGTTGCTAACTATTTGAAACTTTCTCTGATGAGACGCTCAACCCCCGCCCCCCGCTCCCGAGTCCCTCTCTGTGCCTGCGCAGTGCTGGCCGTGGGGGTTTCCTGACCGAAGATGGGTCTCTGACAGAGCCTCACGGTCCGAGCTACAACACACTGTCATTTGCCCAACTCTGTATATGGAAAAGAAAAGCCTGTTAGCTTCTGATTAAATGGTCCTGACCTGTGGTCTGAACCCTGAGTGCGGACAGCCATACTGGGCTGGGAGGCTCATGTTCCTGGGCCTTGCTGAACGAGGGGGGTGGCGGGGGGTCGAGACTTCCTCTAAGCAGAGGCTTAGACTCAGACACACTAGTGTGTTTACAAAGCAAGGTGTGTTTCACCTTTGTGTGTATGGGTGAGGGGGAGGGTTAAAAACATTTAAAAACAGAGAAAGTTGGCACTCATCCTTCTACACTAGTCATAAATAAGCCCTGTAAACCATTTCCCCTCATTTTTATTGTGGGAAAGTAGACATAATACAACCTTTACCATGGTAACTATTTTTAAGTGTGCAATTCGTTGAGTATATTCACATTGTAGTGCAACCTTCACCACCATCCATCTCCAGAGCGTTTCACTTTCCCCATCTGAAACTCTGTCCCCATGAAACAGTGACTCCCATCCCCCTGCCCCAGCCCCGGGCCACCAGCATTCTACTTTCTGCTTCTGTGAATCTGAGGATGGCTCTAGGGACCTCAAGTGAATTCACAGTTTTTGTCATCTTGCGTCTTGCTTATTTCACGGAGCCTGATGTGGGGGTGCTCTGCTTTCAAACCTGGGAATTAACTACTAATCATCGATTTGAATACCAACCAAAAATCGAGCAAAGCCACACAGACTTAAAGTCATGCCTATACATAATAATCGCTTTGCGAGAAGGAGGAGGAATTTTTCTTTAAGCCCACAATGATGTCAATAACTAGAAAACTCAAGAGGCAAACAGTTATGAAAAATAAGCAGGACCGTGTCTCTGAAGAGCGAAAATCTGGTCAGAGCACCACTTGGCCTGCTGGCCACTAGTCCTCAGAGACCTCAACTTTCTGCCCGTGGCCCCCAGGCTATAGACGGAACAATGGATTCTGGCTTGGGGACAGGCGTGCACAGCAACCTTGAGAAAGAGTCTGCCAAGACTGTCTTCTTTGATGGATAGGAGCGATATAAAATAAAACTTACTTGCTTCACATAAGCCTCAAGCTGGTTAAATTAAAAATAAGTTTAGTTTAGAAAAGGCTTTTCCAGATACTTCGATCAGCCAATCTCCAAATTTCTGCCTTATTATTCATTGTTCCTCAGAGGATGATTAGAGAGTTAACGGTTGGGGTAGAAGGGAAATGCTTCATTATTAAAGCTTCCGCCTTTGATTTAGTTCAGCCTACAGCTTTGAAAATCCACTTAGGAGGACATGGCGGGGAGAGGTGCAGGAGGGAAGGTTCTGTTAGGACAGAGACCTGTTTTGGGGGCCATTCGAGTATTGCCCTCCATCGCTCGACCTGATGTAACCCCTCCTGCTTCATGAGCCCAGTCACATGCGTGGCTGGGCCACCTTGGATTAGCCACCTCATCTCCCTAACCTGTGATATCTGGCTAAACACACGATCCGTGTGGGGCTTTCTACAAACATTTCTACAAACAGGCCACATGTGTAAGCGCAGAGAATGGGGCTGCGATGGCCACCATCATTAAGGCGGGACAAAGCCCCTGAGCCTCGAACTCTAGGTAGGTGGAATTCTAAGACCACCCCAGAGACCCACCCCCTTGCGTATTCCCAGCCCCCTGAGTGTGGGAGGGACTCAGAAGTTGATCGGACATCACTCGCACGGCTAGGTTATGCTGTACGGCCCCACTGACTTTACGCTGGTGGGGCTCACCTAATCAGACGAGTCCTTAAAAGAGACTGAGCTTTTCCTGAAGAGATTCGAAGTGTGAAAGGGATTTGATATCAGCGACAGTCTCTGTAGCTGGTTTTGAAGAAAGATGGAGCGGGCCACAGGGCAAGGAACATGAGCGGCCTCTAAGTGGTAAGAGCAGTCTTGGCTGTTAGCCAGCAAGGAAAGGGGGACCTTGGACTTTTAGCCACAAGGAACTGAATTCTGCTACAACCACGTGAGCTTAGAAGAGGACTCCCGGCTATAGAGAAGAACGTGGCCTGGCCGACGTCTCAACTTTAGCCTAGTGAGACTGAGTGGGGAACCGAGCCACGCCGTAACTGGACGTGTGACCTACAGAACTGTGAGCTGATTAGTGGGTGTTGTTTTAAGTCACTAAGTTTGTGACAATTTGTCACGCAGCAATAGAAAACTAATATAGAACTTATAACCAGATGGGGTACCAGGCAGGACCTGCTGAGCTGCCCAAGGAAAGGGGTTTGGACAAGTCTAAGGTACTATCTGGGACACCAAGGCTTCCCTTCTCAGCCAAGGTACCATCATGAAAGGGGTTATGCCAAGTAGACAGCTTTTATGGAAATGTACATCAACAAGGATGTCTAAGAACGTTGTATTTATTATAAAACTTTAGTGTCCAGATGCTGGAAGGTGACAGGGAGGGAGGCGGATGAATGGGTCAGGGAGAAGGTGACACTGTGACCAAAAGAGCTTATGACTGGTCATCTCACCTGACCTATGGGCAGCTCAGATGAAAACCAGAAATCAGGGAGAGATCCAGCGTTAGCCTGGCCTCAAAACCCAAAGAGTGTGGAACTGTTAGGCTGTGGAGGGGCGGGTTGAGACGGAAGGCTGGTGGGAGGTGGCACCCAGGAATGACGGCAATAACTTACTAGTCCCCATTTGTCCAGCATCCTCCACCTGCCGGGTACTTTCTAACCATTTCCTTTAGGAAGACTGTTCATATTCACAGCTGAGAAAATGCACAACTGAGATTCAAACCCAGGACCACCTGACTCCAAAGCCCACGCATCTACTGCTACTCCAAGATGTCCACCCTCAAGGTCAGAGGCTGCTGGGCAGCCTGAGCCCAAGTTTTCATCCCAACCCCAGCTAAGGAGGGACGGACGTCAGAGACTTGTTTCAGCATATACCATTCAACGCCACCAACAGTGAGAGAAGTGTGGGTGTTTTTCTTTTAACACCCACTCTGAGTGTCTACCGTGCCCTTTGCCCTAGTATAGAGGCTCTTGTGATCCCAGAAAATGTTCCGTAGGTTGGAAGGAGGCTAGTCATTCAAACAAGACTCCTCCTACCGTGAGCCTCTCTGCTGACCTGCAATCTTGCTCCTCGGAGGCCCCCACTCCAGCTCTTTCTCATGAATGACAGAACCTGGGCAACCTCCATAACGACCATGGGCCAGGTCAATAAAGTGATTCTTCTGGCCAACCAGGCAGCCCAGGGTGAACAGGTCAGCAAAGCAAGGCTGCATAGTCCAGGAAACCTTTGGGGCCAGACATATGCTCTTCTCACCCACTGGGACCAGGACAGCCCCCAGGAGGTCTAATGTCAATGAGGAGGGCCATTATGAAATACATGACATCAGAAGACGGCTCTTATGGAAGGTGTTATGTTAACAAGATCAGCCATTACGGAAGGTGCCACATCAACAAGGAAGGCCATTATAGAAGGTATTATTCAACAAGGACAATCATTAAGAAAGTGTTATGGTGATGAGGATGGCTGTTACACAAGGTATTGTCATGGAAAGTGTTAAATCAACAAGAACGAACATTATGGGTGTTTGCCCGTCATGGATAAAGTTATATCAACAAGGACGGTCATGATGGAAGGTGTTACATACACTAGATGGCCATTATTGGCACCTGGACAGTGCCAGTGTTGGGACTAGCTAGCCATCTTAACATAATTATGCCAGAAATTCAGGGAGGTGAAAAACTAAGCTGAGGGACCAAGAACGTTGAGATGGGGGTTTTGAGAAGCCTGATCCCAAAGCACATTGTATTGGCAGTCGGAAGAAAAAAAGCAGATGGTTATTCCTGAGGGAGAGACTGTGGTTCAGAGCACTTCCCTTTTCATGAACCACATTCTTCCCTCACAGGAGGAGTTGGTCCCAACTGCTACGTGCTATTGTCAAGGAAAGAAGAGAAAGATGGAACGGTCCTCAGCTAGAAAATCCACATAATGAGGCATTTCATCCTCATCCAACTACATTCTGCTTTGCCCTTATAGCTGGTTTCCAGTCACAGATCAAACACTGAAGGATTCCTCTCAATTACATTTTTCCAACGGGTAGATCACTTAGCCAAGTGGTCTTTTCAGAAAAGATGGGAGAATGCTTTTAAAATATCAAAACACTGTGGGGTTGTTGGTTATGCATGACAGAGCCACACTTCTGCTCCAGGGCCCATTTCAGGGCTATGATGAAAGACACCATAGACCTTAGACACCAGGAGAACATCTTGTCCTCCTCCTCCTCTTTTCCTGTCGACAAAAGCTATTCTCCATCCCCAGGATTTATTGCAATTCTCATTCATAGATCTTGTGCTGTCCTTATCACACTGAACAGTGTCTCAAACGCAAATGCTTTAAAGGTCCAGGCAGGAACTATAAGTGAGAAAAGCTGACAGAGTGAGGAAGATCTTTGTTGAATCAGAGGGTGCATGCTCTACTATATACTTTGTTTTCAAAACACATCAAACAGGATTGGACCAAGGCCCCCCAGGCTACCCATATGTAGCTCCTGATTTACATGTTGAATTTTTTCTGGATAGCAAGCCCCTGGAGAGAGAAGGACGAGGGGTGTCTACCTCTGTATGTCCACCCTCTAGCACAGGAAGCCTCTGAAATCTGTGAGATCGATGGAATGTTACCAAAAGGCCTAGGACTGGGCTAGATCGTTTCAAGACAGTCTAGGCAAAAATGAAATTCTCTAGGCCTGCTCAGCGCTAGGCCATAAAAGTGGATAGGGGCTTAAAAATGCAGCAAGCTGTTCTTCAAGAACAGTTGCTCCAAGTGCAGAAGGCAGCTTTGGTCCTTAATTTTTTTGAGTCCTAGTAACTTAGTACTTCTACTCCATCCCCTTCCTTATAACCAAATTCTTGCAGAAAGCAACTGCAGAATTTTTTAAAGACAGGATCTACATTCAAGAAATTCGTTTTTTTTTTTTTTAAACACAACAAAACTATTGACTGCTATACTCATAACAAGATTTGAATGTTTTTTAATTCAAAACTATTTTTAAGGCAAAACTGTGGTCATAAAAGGCCAATCAGTGGTTGCCAGGGGCCAAGGGGCAGAGATTGACTGCAAAGGGGTCTGGAAGGACTTTGCGGGGTGATGGAAATGGTATGCCATGCGTCTGACAGGACTCATCGCGTAGTGCTCTTGAGGTTGGTACAATCTTATGGTATGTACATCATCCCTCAATAAAGCTGAAAAATATATTTTACATTTAGATAAAAAATACATGAAGCACAAAGTAAAAAAAATGAGACGGCCAGTGAAAAATCTTTGTCTTATCTTGAATCCAGTGTTGTTGCCAGAGCAACCACCGATACCAGTTTCTTATGTGTCCTTCCACAGTAATCTATGAATATGTCAGTGTAACCTATATGCCACCCCTATTTTATTTTATTTCACTTTGCCAAAAGATAGCACGCCATACTCACTATTGTGAACCCTGTGCTTTCCTCTCCATAATATATCTTGGGGATCACTCACATCAGTACACTGAAAAGCATCGCATTTTTTAAAATGGCTGCATAGCGTCCCACTGTTTGGATGCACCATAATTTATTTACCCAGGCTTCTAACCTTTGGGTTGTTCCTAGTCTCCAGCTATCTGGGCAGGGAGCAGAAGATGCTTATCTAGAGTTTCAAAGTGTCAGTGGGACACACCTTCCCCGGTGTCCCAGGTTCCTGGCTGGGACCTAGATTGTATCTTACGAAGGCAGAGACCAAGGAGGCCGAAAGATGTTATTTCAAGGGTTCAGTTGGGTTGTGGGGGGCTTCTGCAGGGTGGCCCCAGCACTGTCTACAATTTGAAAAATGTCTTCTGTGTTCTGACCCATTGAGAACTTGCTCCCGACAGATTTAGCCCAAGGCTGAGGCACCTGATTGTCAGCAACTTCCAGGCTAGTTGGGCAACCCTCCTCCACCTCTCAGCGGGGATTAAAGGCAGGGGCCTTGCCAGGCTTCTAGAGAGATCCGGCTCTGGTTTCACAGCCTGGCACATTCCAGCCTCGTATCAGTTTTTGACACCTGCTCACAAAAAGAGCTGTAATCCTCGGAAGTCCACTGAAGCTTTTTATTCCTTCATCACGTGTGCTTGGGCATGACATGTAAGTTACATAAAACTGGTCAGGTCAGTTCCTTGGCTAACAGGAATTGCGTGTGTGTGCACATGTGTGTGGGAGCTCACGTGCAAATAATTTATTATTATTATTTTTTATTTTTCGATTACAATTGACATATAATATTATATTAGTTTCAGGTGTACAACACTCATGTACAACACAGACTTGCAAACAATTTTTAAAAGCCTGTTCTAGAGTCACCGAGAAATGTCCTTGCAGTTTTCAGTCCAGCGGCTACAGCTGTAGGAATGTCCCCTCCAGATGTCCTCGTAAGTGCCCAGAGCCGACTGCACTGGGGTAATAACTGAAGTTCAGTGTGTAGTAGCAGAAACCTGAAAACATCCTACCAGCTCCCAAGAGTGCCCTGGTCACACAGACTCTGACCTGGCAAATTGGTCGTGTTGAAAATCTCAACGTTCTTCTCAAAGAGGCAAAGTCATGACAACTCCCATTAACTGAAGAGTCTGTTCTGGGTCTGAACGGTGCTGAGTGACTTACAGATTTTATTTCATTCAGCCCTCCAGCCCCCACCAGGTGTTGCCACTCGTATTTTGTAGCAAAGGACACGGAGTCTTAGGGAGGCCAAATGACTTGCCCACGTCACTACTTAAGTGTTGAGTCAGAATATGAACCAAGCTTTGCCCAACCCCAAAGCTTGTCTGGATGAGGTCGTTTCCAAAAAGCCAGAGGGTAACCGTGAGCCCATCGTGGTCTCCGGTTCGAGCCCTTCATTTCTCTGCCCCTCCCCCTCCCCCAGTTTCCGGTCAGGAATTAGTCCTTTGGGACGTGCGATTGGAGAAAATGAGAAACGCTGTGGTGAGCAGAACCCAGAAGCCAACAGTGAGTGAGAGACGCCGGGTCTGTGCCTCTGAGATGCTCCAAGGCCCAACTCCAGTGAGACCTGTCAGCATAGCAATCAGCGGTGAGGACAGCCCGTCACCACAGGCAGTGTCCCAGGCTGCCCGGGGCCTCCAGCACAGTGCAGACTTGCAGCAGGAGCAGCATCATGGTATAAGCCCTCCCTCTGTGCTCTGGCTCATGGCCGCTCCGTGGCTGGCGAGCCACCGGCACAGGAGTCAAGTGTCCGTCTGGGTCCAGGAGATGCCTTGAGCCTTTCCAACTTAGCCCTTCATCTCATCGCCTCTGTATCTTCTGTGATGTCCTGGGGCCTCTCATCAAATGTTTCTGAGTTGTTCTCAGATTAAACATCCTTTTAGCCAAACATCCGTGTTTGAAATAGCACGATGTTCCTGCCACCGGATCATTAATGGAAGACGAGGTATCTGTTTGGGTGGACCCAGCACGTGCCTGGACAGATGCTATCCTAGCCCAGCTCCCAGCCAGACCACACGTTGTCAAGTGTTGCAGAAGCCTCCTCGCCGTTCCAAGCGTTGTGTGACATCGCACATGGCCAGTGCGCAGACATAAGAACAAAGATGACAGCCTGATTGACACTCCAAGGAGTCTTTGGAGGTGGGAAGTTGAAACTCTTCTTTCTGGAGTTAGTCTTCTGTTGTTCCAGACAAAGTCAGCAGACTCAAATCTCATACATTTTTGCACAAATTTCACATTTGACCCAGAATGCTTAGACCTTCTGTCCTTGAAGGTAGGGAGTATTTGCACTTCATTTAGAACTTAAAGTTATACCATTTGTGCTCATGGAACAGTTTTGTTTTTTCAGGACATTTCCAAATTTATTATTTAAAGATGCTCATGCTCTGAAGCGAGGCATTTAATGGCCTCGTAGTCACATTACTCAGTTGCATTTCCTTCTGGCATGGTGGACGGCAGGTCTGGGGAGACAGCCCCTCCCTGGAGAGGTCAGCCCAACAAAGCTTTCCATTGGTGTCCTTGCCTTGGGCTCCATTCAGGACAGAACTGATAATGTGCAAGTTATTTTTTAAGTGCAGTAATTGAAGGAAGAACTTTCAATTTCACAAGTTTCTGAAGTGAAATGTCTATAAAGCAAAGTCTGATCTCGTGTTGTTCTATCCCTGTCTAGCACTGCTATTTAGAGAAAACGAAACCAAACTAAACCAACAGAGTTAGGGTACTGGGGAGCAACGTGGCTATGATGGGAGAACACGCAAGACGATACGAAGTCCTTGTCACGATCATTTGTGCTGCCAACATACCGCCCTTCACACAGGAGACCTCTAGAGAGCCACATTTCCGGCCCCATCCTAGAGCCACACTCTACGGAGGCCGGAAACGTCCAGCGCAACTACCTTCCAGTCTTTCTTCCTAAGCTCACGTGAGCTGTAGACAGCAAGACAGCAAGATAACATGACTGCAATCACACTGTGCGTGTACGCGCACACACACAGAGAACTCCACACCTGCTTTGCTCACTGTTCCACAAGCTGTTCTCCACTGTTTCCTGGTTATTCCCTTGAAAGCTGCCGGAAGTGGGGCTGCATTCCTGCAAACCCACCCACCCCTCCGTCCGCTCCTTCCTGGACACAGGTCTAAAGGGACCCGCAGAGATTTAAGGGCATGTTCTGCGCAATGACGACCCTAGGCTGTGGGGAGAGGCAGAGAACCTGGACCACTGGGATGGTCTCTTCCAACCCTCTGCGGGGACACAGGGGGCTGCGGGACCATCTGACAACCCACACTGTCTTTTTTTTTTTTTTTTTGGACTTTCCAGTTCTCCCAGTCCACACATGCTGTCACTGGGACTGCGCGCACCTCTTCCTCCCTTCTATCTGATTTGCACCAGCTCTGGAGCCAGAAGACCCGGGCTGGAGAATTCCTGCTTGCTCTCTTCTAGGAGCATGACTTGAAGAAGTCGTCTAACCCCTGTAAGCCCGTGCCTTCTCCTAGAAAGACTTGGCATGAGGGGTGAGCATTCGTTTGTTCCACAGATATCTATTACGCGCCCTCTATGCGCCAACACGATTCCTCATGGGGGTTGGACTTGAATCTGCCTGAGCTGTTCTGCCAGCTCAGGGGTCCCCAGGAGGTCCCCAAATCAGCTTTGACTTAAATCAGCTCAGAAAACATCCGTGCTAGAGTTTCCTCTGCATAGTCCAAGCCCCGACATTCGAGATTGGAAAACTGAGGCCCAGAGGGGCCAGGCGGCTTTTCCCAAGTCATCAAGCTAACTGCTGACAAGACCTGGAGTTAGAACCAGGTGTCCTGACTCTCAAGCCTGGTGCTCTTACCACTCCGCCCTCTGCCTTGCCAACAGGACGATGCCAATTTCTTCCAGGGCTCACACCTGGGTTACATGTGAGTCTCCTTTCTGGTTGCATGGGGCCAAGCCACAGAGTTCTAGCCAACAGAAAGGCAGCAGAAGTGTTGTGATCAACTCCCATTCTTGGACCATAGAAACCTCCCATGCGAGACCCCTCGTGTTCTTATTTCTCCTATTGATTTTCTTCTATCAGAGACTTATGGGCATATTCTATGCAGTGAAGACCCCAGGTTCTGGGGTGAGGCAAGAGATGAACACAAAATGAATGGATGTGGATGAACATGGAAGCCACATGTTGAAGATGGTGGAGCCAGAAAGAGGAAGAAGGCTGAGAACCCAGATCCCTGCTTGGAGGAGATCCTGTTTGGGGTCTTATATGTGCGAGAAACAAACATCTATTGCTTTTGAGCCATCATACACATTTGGGTTTGTGTGTCACAGCAGCTCAAAGTGTGTCACACCTTAACTATGAGACTCATCAGTGTAAAACGTCAGTAGGAACTCATCACTTATCAATGTAAACATGAGAAGCTACCAGAGCCCACGCCCGTCTTCCGTCTTCTTGATACATAGTGCTTGTGACATCCCGATTATTTAACGAAAAGCAAACATTTGAAAGGAAATTCAAAACGTTTCCCTCCCCTAAAGCTTATGGTTAGTTTCAACCGGAAAGAATAAAGGACGCAGTGATCTGCAGTGTGGGCTGGTGGTTAAGAGCCTGCGCTCCGACAACGACACTGCCCGGATTCGCAGAGAGCACCGCCACCTAGCAGCTGTGACCTCGGGCAAGTTGCTTCTCTTCTGCTACTCACTTTCCTCCGTTTGTTCTTTGGAACTGTCTTCACGAACCCGTTGACCCAGTAATTCTTCCCCCAAGAATCTCACCTGCATCAAAACTTGTCCCCATACCCAACGAGGCCACCTGCTAAGATGGTCACCGAGGCTCTGTTTATAGTAACGAAAGACTGAACACAGCCCACCAATGAGGGGCTGCTTCAACGTAACCAGGTGTCCCCACAACGAAGAATATTACGCAGCTGTCGAAAACAATGGGGCAGCTCCCTATGCTCTGGTATGGAGCGAGCACCAAGATGGATTGCTACGTGAAAAAAATCAAGAGTCTGCGAGACACGTCCTGTACTGTACGCTATAGTTATGCTCCTGCTTGTGTAAAGGAGGGAGGTACGTATGTTTATAAACATCTATATGCATAGAATAGCTCAGGAACGACGCATAAAAACACCAAGGCTGCCTCTGGGATCGGAGTTTGAAGGGGACACAGTTTTTCCTATACACCGTTTCGTGTTATTTGAATTTTTGTTACCACGTACAGGTAATTCTTTTTCTAGACACGGTTTTTAAAGGGTCCGAAAATTAAACAACACATACACTTTCCTAGAAACAAATGTGAACACAGCACTCGGTAAGTGCTGATTATTTTTAAATGAAAGAAAATGTCTGGAGTGCCGACACTGCCTCTAAGACTAGCAAATACTGTCTTCTGCAGAGCCGCACTTCGCACAGGGGCACAGCACACGCGCTGGCGTCACAGTCCCTGGGCTGCCATCTCGGCTCTACTATATACCAGCAGGGCACCCCACGGCAACTCGCTTCACCTCCCTGCGCCTCTCTGCACTCGGAGGTTACTAAGTGGACTCGCTTAAGGATGGAGAGCTGAAGGATCACCAGCTCTACTCCAGGTCGCCTCCTCAATTTACATTTTCTCAGGAGAAAACAACTTAGTCTTTATAACTCGAACATCGTAGAATTTATGTCTCATCCACCAAAGTTATTTTTAGCTAATGTCTATTTAGGGAACATGGATATTTACATCTTTATATCCGACATAACGTTTTATGCAAGATGATTGAAGAAAGTTGCGACTTACATTGGAAATATAATAGGTAGGGTGTCAGGATCAAGCAGTCACCGAAGGGGGATGCAGTAAGTTATCATACACACTCCCCGCTCCCCACTTCCCCTGTCCAAACCCAGGTCAGCACTGCTGGGCAAAATCGCAGGTGAGGCTTGCTATAAGCCAAGGGACTCGGTTGCACTGCTGAGCACTGCTGGACTCTGAGTACCATCTAGCTGGGATGCTCCTAAGATTCTGGAAAATCTAACCCTGTTCAGAGCCCACTTGTTGAACTAGAGGGAGGAAAATGCTTCTTCCACAGACGCTAGGGGAACAAGAGCAGTGACAGCCCGGAAGAGTGTGGAGAACACACCGCCAGCCCGAATGTGCCCTGGGACGACAGGACAAGCTCTCCACAGGGCAGCCTGGAAATACGGACCCAGCGCTCCAACAGGGGCTGCACTCTTCAGCCCAGCAATTCTGTTTCCAGAATTTTACCTGGACAAAACAGTCAAGAAGGTGCAGAACAACATAGCCACGAAAACACATTCTCAGATATACCCAAATGGGATAATCCAGCTTATCCTATTTTACGACCTTGACACCAAGGCAACGTCATTTCACGTCATTATAAAACCTGTGCTACATAATTTTTAATGTCTTTTACCTGAACAGACTTATCAAAATTGATACAGTCCCCTATTGTTGGACATGTTCTATTTGTAGTAGAAAAAAGTGGAAAGCAAACTAATTGTCCAACAACTGGGGACTGGTTAAAGCTATATGGCGGATGGTCCCATTTTTGGTATTAAACACACACACACACACACACACACACACACACACACACACACAAAGATTGTGCACCAAAGTGACCAAAGTTTGGGTTGCTCACAGATGATTTTTTCCATTTTGGTTATATTTATTGCCGTTTTTTTCTACTACGAGAACTATATATTACTTAAAACATTTTAATTATTGTTTTCGACTTCCTACCCCCACAGTGAAGTCTGGGAGAACCCCTAAAAGAGTGTGTGTGGGGGGGCAGAGTACAGTCATCACAGACGAAATGGCAGCATCTGAGGTGAACCCTCTGACTCCGAGTCACGTACACCCATGGGAGAGTGGGGGAGGGAGGGACTCATCAGTCCTGCCAGTTACACATTCCAGCAGCTCCTCATTTGAATGCGAAGAATGACGAACACACACTCAGGGTGAGCAAACACATCATTTGATATCTGCTCACATTTCTGGCAAGAAACAATGGCGGCAAGAATGGGGTCACTGACCCAGACTCTGGCATCTGGGTGGTTCTTGGAAAGCCATTAGGCTGAGGTTTTGCCAAGGCTGTGATTCCAACGTAACCAGTCCTTCACTCTTGGAAGCGGGGCAGCCAGTGAGAACACCAAACTCACACGAATACCCTACCCCAAGACGCAGACTTTCCTTTCCCCGCCAGCTCTGCAGTGAGACCCACTTCATGTTCTCTCGGCCGGGGTTCTCTCTGGCTTTCTCCACCCTGTGAGGACCGACTCCAGGAACTTCTCAAAGGCCGGCCCTGGTTAGACCAACCCCAGGACTCCAGGCCAAGCGGATGCACTAGGCAAATGCTCCAACTACAAAGGCATTGTTCTCAGCTGGGTCTGGCCACATGACCTCACAGGGCCAGCTCCTGAGACCAGGGAAAGGATTTAAGAACGGGAAACGGGAAAGTTTCTAGCCCTCCTAGTATTAACACACCAAACCATGAGATGCGGCTTCCGCAGTCGAGAACTTCCTGGAAGGAAGCGACTCCGTTGGAGCTACTGGAAACCAAATGGCAGCCTCTCCAGGGCCACAGGGAGAAATCAGATGCGTGGCAGAAGCCAGTGCAGGACAGGCTGTTACTGTCATCAGTCATAACACCTTGACTGACACCATATTCTCAGTTCTCAGTTCTTATCACACACGACCAGAAACATCTCCAACAATTCCCAGAGTTTTAATACAGCTCCCAAGTACGTGGACACACATTTTCCTCACACACCTATTCATACACATTTTCACGTGCTAAATTACTCTTTATTCTTAAATCGATTTTTTTTCTTCAAAGGATACCTTGAAAACTCAGTCTTAAAATATGCACACGATATTTTAAATGCGGCCTTAAAATGCTGTATCTACTGCGCAGCACTAAGTCACCTGATGCTGTCGGAGAAGGAAACCAGGAAGCTTTCCTGTCTCGGATTTATAACGATGGCAGCTACCGTGACGCCCAAGTTCGCCTGTTTTATTCCTGAAATTAGTTTACCCCAGTTTACCTACCCGCCAAATACAAACGCCCCCTTAGCTGCAGCAAAGGATAATAATCAAGGACTCAAACCGCTTCCCGGAAAAGCTCTTTACTAAATGCAAAACGTGTACTGGTCTCAGGAAAGGCCTCGACTCAAGTTCTGACAAGAAACCAGGTTATTCTAATACTCCCAGAGCCCCGCAGGGCCACCTCCTCGCAGGCAGAGGCAGCTGGGAGGTGGCGGTCCCTCCCCCAACCGGAACGACTCGATATTCAGACGCCTCTCGGGACCGCCTCGCTCTGCGGACCCCCTTCTGCCTTCTGCCATCGAAGTTCGCTGCACTCAGCAGCGACGGGCGGGGCAATGGGGGGTGGGGGGTCTCCGTGGCCTTCCAACTGTTCTATTAACGCCCCTGAACTTGGGCGGAGCGACAGTGGAGCGTGCGGACAGGGTAAAGGGTGACCCGGTCCGATATCCGGGCGCCAATCCACTGCTTGCACCTTCTCTCTGGCCCAGGCGAGGAGGTGGAGGGTGGGCCAGAGGGGAAAGTCCACCCCTCGCCCCCCACACACACGCGCCCTGCCTGCCCAGGAGCCCGCGGAAATCCAGGTAAAGCTCCCCAGCGCGCGGCGCGCCACCTCGGGCAGGTCCCGGGGCTCGGCTTCCGCGCGCTCTTCTTCCCTCCTTCTCGATCGGCGCGGGGCTCGTCCCCCTCGACCGCGGGCCTCCCGGGTCCGCGACGCCCCCGCGTGCCTGGGTCTGCGCCCAGGGCGAGGTCGTCGGCATCCAGGAGGGCACGGCCACCGCGCCCGACGCGGCGCGCCCGGGGGCCGGGGCGATTCCGGCGTCCCCGCGCCCTCCGTGCATCCCTAGTGCTCTGCCCTCGCCCCAAGTCTGCACCCTCCGGCGCTGGCGCCCCTCCAGCCCTCCCCGCCCGGCGCTGGCTGGCCCGCCATCTCGTCCACTCAGCGCCGTGCGCGCTTTCAGCCCCGCACTCACCAGCTCCGCGCGGCAGGCGCGCCGCGCCCAGCAGGAGGACCCCCAGCAGTGCGCGCGTGACCCCGCAGTTCAGGCCGGCCATGGCTCCGGGGCGCCTCGGCCTCTGCGGGGAAAGCGACCGTGGCCCGTGGTTCGGAGCGGCGGCCTCGGGCGCCCAAGCCTGGCACCCGCTGCGCTGCGCTGCGCTGCGCTCCACCCCGGCTCGCTCACCTGCGTGCGGGCGGGTCGTCCCGGGCTCCGCCCTGCGCCACCGGAGCTCGAGCTGGCCGGACCTGTCCCCTCCCCTTTCACCTACTCCGCTTCCTGCTTCGGCACCCGCCTCTGCCGCCCGGGATGCTGGGACTTGACGCCGCCTTCCCGGGCTTGGTGTTCCCTCTCAAGTCTGAGAGCGGTCAGGTCTTTTCGTCTGAAGGCGTGAAGGTCGCGGTTAGCGGAAGCCGGTCTGTCTTCCCTTCGCTGTCCAAAAGAAGAAGAAGGAGGCCACTGTGCTTCCCATTTTGCACGAGAATAGTCGTGGTTCACCCAAGCTCTGGCTCCCTGCTCTGAGCTCTCTCCTCTGCTACCTGACCTGGGCTGAGGCTCCCTAGACTTTAAAATCTGTGCCACCGCTGCTCTTTACAGGACTGCGAGCCTGCAGCCCACTCCAGGCACTTCACCTGCGGTATCCCTAAGGCTCCCAGCGACCCTTCCACGTTACAGACCAAACAGCCTTGCTGAGTTATGCGACCTGCCCGAGGTTCTCGGACAGTGAGTAATTTCCAGGCAGGGTTTGACAGCACAGGAAGGATTTTCCACAAATGGAATTGCGTTGTTAAATTTACGAAGAACGAACGAATGAGTGAGTGAGTGAATGCATGAGGATGGAAAGAACCAAGAGAAGAAACCTCAACAGGTGCTCAAGGGCCCCTTTCTTGCACTGTGAGTGGGATATTACTGGCCGTATGGGTAGGAGGCATTCAAGCCAATCGTTGGCGGGTAAAAATATCAATGGCGCGCGCAGCTCCTTTCCCTCCTCCCAGCTGCTGGTGTGCCTCCCGTGTCTGGTTTCTGTGGGTTCACCTGCCATTCTGAAGGCCACACACCAAGTCCAGCGTCACAGGGCCACAGGGAGAAGTGGTGAGACTCTCAGCTGGCAGACCACTGTTCTACCAAGATGATTCAGTGGAGCCTCTGAGGCTACCTGTGCCTGGGAGCAGCCGGAGGCTGGGCCAGGGTCACCCAGAACAAGCTGGGAGGGGCTGGGACAGGAACCAGAGCAGGTGCAAGAGCATCGGTCTACAGTCCACCCCCAACCTCTGTTTAATTCCTGGGGAAACTCAGCCTCTCCCCACTGCCCCTACTCTCAAAATCATGTTTTAGGAACTTGATCTCCTTCCCTCTCTGCGTCTTCAATGATGAGAATAAAGCAAACTCAGCAAACTCTGTCTGCAGGGAGCCCACAGTCTGTGAGGGAGGCAAAGATGTCCAGACTGGGGACATGACCCCACCCAGCCTCTACCTATGCGAGCTGAGGGGACCTCAGAGTGTATCTTCTAGCCCACTGTCCTCCTCAGGCAGATAGGTCAGGAAACTGAGTCCTAGAGAGAAGGAAAAGAAAGAGAAGTAGGGAGGCTCTTGGCTTTCCCCTACAGAATCGAGGGCAAATTCAGCAAGAGAAAGAAATCTGGAGAAAAATCTACATCCTTTCAAAATGTTTATTCCGACCAGGAGAGCGAAAGCAGATTTTGTCTCTTTTTCTAACTCTAAGCAGCATCTATACCCGGCATCTTTTCCTAGCATCCATAACACTATCGTTTCCTACACGTAATAATAATAATGATAATAATAATAATTAATGATAATAATAGTGACTGTTGAATTGAAAATATTAGAAATACTGTTTGACAAGTTTAAACCTAAGGAACGAGTTATTCTGTTTCTCCAAATTTTGCTTAACTGGCCTCCCTGGGAGAGTGAAATTAACTTTCTGTAAATGAAATGACAGTGACTGATTCTCAGGTGCGAAGCATTAGTGATGGTCCCAGACAATGGCGGCAAAGAGAAAGAGGTGAGAAAAGTCGAGAGGCAGCTCAGCATCCTTTGCACGACAACCCAACTGCGCAGTTGAAGACAGGAGGTCTTAGCTCCTGGAGCGGAATATAAGCGAAGCATTGCCAAGGTGTGGAAATGGTTTGTCTTTACAAATGTGGCTGAATGGAAGGAGTCAAGTTTCAAAGATTATGTCTGAACCGGAAAAAATCCAGGCAGCTAAAAGTCTGTTGCCAGAGAAAAATGACAGATGGAAGGGTGAGTTTTAAAAGACTGTTCCATCTAAGTTGACCCCTGCAGAAACACCCTAAAAGCTACAAAACAGGGAGTAAAAGAAAAAAAGAGGCCTAAGCCTACAAAGATGGGGAGAACAGAGAAAAGACAACAGCAAAATCCTCTTGGAAGCTGGAAAGCAGATGCATGAGAGGTAACTGCCTTAGGAGCCTGGAGACAGCAAAACCTTAAGCCAGCAGTGGGGAAAACAGAGAAAGGGCATGATTTTTCAGTGGAATTCTCTAAAAAGTGAAACTAAACAAGAAAACAACTCAAGATGACAGCACAAGGTATTCTGAAATGGGAGGGGGAGGGAGAGGCTCGAACGAAGAAGCCGGGGAGAAAGCTTAAGAAGTATATCAGGTTCCTGGAGACTGTTCTCCGTTCCTTGTGGCTGGGCCACTGTCCCCTCCTTCTCCCCAACAGAAGTCTGAAAATGTTTTCTAGAGGATTTAAAACCGAGGGGTCTGGGCTGAGGAGTGACGGGCATAGCTGAAGGCCTAGGAAAAATTCTGAAAAATAGGTAGATAAAGGGAACATATTCATTCTGAATGCTGAGCTCCCCAGCCCCCTGGCCTCAACTTGTCTCCCAGAATGTGACAGAGAGGATTTTACCATCGTCCTGGAGATGGAAAGAGTCTTCTTCTGGGGAATCTGACCAGCTGAAGAGGAAAGACTTAAAGATACAGACATTAATCCCCATCAACAGGCTGACCAGATCCCTGCCATGAGGCTCCCAGTTGATAAGTCAGCTTTTTAATCTCTTGCTTTTAAATATGACCAAACAATCAGGATTTCAAGACATCTGAGCAAAGCTTCTAACACGATAGAGTCAGAATCAACCAACTAACCAAACAAACAAAAAAGCAATGAGGAAAAAGACTACATAAGAAGAAATCAAACCAGTTATTAACTTCCTTAGATAGCAGACAACACTGTATCTATAAAGCAAGAAAAGGGTGTTATAAAAAATGAATATGTAAGGAATCACAAGAGTTCATTAAAAAAGAGGAAATTTTTTTTAAATGATAGTAAAAAAAAATGGTAGTTAAAAAAATTGAAGTGTTGTAATATCTCTCATAAAGTAAAGCAAAAAAGACAAAGCAATTAAAAACAGGAGAGAAAAGTTAAGGACATTGGAAGTTCAGTTCAGAAGATTCAATATCTGAAAAATGGGTTTCCTAGAAAGAGAGCAAATGAAACAAAAGACATGATCAATGATATAATTCAGGAAATTCCCCGAGCCTGAATGGCATGAGTTTCCACATTTAAAGTCTCATAGATTGTCAGCACAGTGGATAAAATAGACTCACATTAAGGCACATCATGGTGAAATTTCAGACACCTATGAACAAATAGAGGGTTCTATATCTTCCAGAGGCAAGAAATGGGTCTCATGCAAAGGCACAAAAACCAATATGGCTTTGGATTTCTCAACAGCAACACTGGAAGCGGGAAGACAATGAAGCAATTCAAAATTCTGGAGGAAAACAGCTTCCATCTTAGAATTCTATACCCAGCCAATCTACCAATCAAGTGGTAAGGTAGAAAAGGGCATTTTTAGACATCTAAGAACAAAAGTGAGAAAATAAAAAGTATAGAAAATCCCAAACTCTCATATATCCTTTCTCAGGAAAATATCAGAGTGCGTGCTTCATTAAAATAAGAAATGCATGAAACACAGAGAGAACTGGATACAGGTTTGTGGGGCCAAACTTAACCGCTTTAAAGAAAAGAATACAGAGTTACAAATAGAAAAGTAAAAAACTATTATTTAGAGTGAAGAAAGAAATTACAATATATTACAGACTTGAAAAAATTGAAAAATATCA
>NW_011888816.1:1087869-1095879 GCF_000151845.1 Pteropus vampyrus | reverse complement strand
TGCTCACACCCCACACCTCAGCATTCCTGTGCTCTTCAGATGCTCCCGAGCCACATCCAACTGAGCAATCAGAGACAAAGAGCCTGCACTGTGGAGTGACATGCGGGTCCTGGACACCTACCAGGATTTTTATGTAGGAGAGAAATAAACTTCGCTTATCGAAGCTTCTGTGATTTGGACTTCCAGTCACTTGTAACTGAACCTCATCCTGAGACAAGCATAGGAGATTTTTCTGGTCCTATGGCATATTAAAGGGACAGCAGACTCAACTGCTTCACTGCAGATAGGAACTTGACCTATGTGGGTAAGGTGGAATGGCTCAGCCATTCTGCAGTCAGATGTCCTGGATTCAAATACAGATTCTGCAACTTACCAGCGTGGGCAGCTCCTTTCATGTCCATGTGCCTCAGTTTCCTCATCCATAGACCGTGACTGTGAGAGGGCATCCTTCACAGGGTGTTGTAAAGATTAAAGAGATAACACAGGTAACGCAGTTAGCACACAGTAAATGCACAGTAAAGTGAGCTGAGATTGCCTTTGCCAAGGGGGTTGGCACGAGAGGAGTGGGTATCCGCTTGGATACAGGAGGTGGAAGCCATGAGGGTGGAGGATAGAAGTCTGGAGACAAACTTCTTCGTGATCCCGTTCAAGCACGAAAGTATCAGCTCCTCAAGGCAGGAAGTTGTTACTCAACTTGATGCTGCTGGGGCTGAAAACGGTGCTCGGTACACAGTCCGTGCTATGCACCACTGAATGAACGAATGGATTCATGAGCCAATGAACGCATGGATTGCCCTGTTCACCCGGCCAGCTGAGCCTGGGGAGCACCTTCATTTTAAAAAGGGGTGGGACCCCTGGCTTCCAGAATGAGGCCATTGTGACCCATGCCAGGTGTCTGGCAGCCATCCTGGCCTCGTGGCCTGGCCAGTATCCAGTGGGCCAGGACTTCATCTGGTTTGAATGAAGGGTGGGAGGAACAGCTGTGTGAATCAGGCAGCTTCGCTGAGACTTTGCTTTCCAGGCGATTAAGCAAGTTAACAAAGTGGAGATTCTTCCAGCGCACGGACAGGCCTTACCGTCACTGCGGTGCCAGCTGCTAACCGAGGGAGCCGAGCAAATAGGATTAGGAAACCCCGTGGATGGTTTGGGCAGAGGACCCTTTGTGAGCCTGGAGGTGGAGGAGTTTGCTGTGCTCTGGGGCTGACGTCGGTGTTCCTGGGGATAATTTACTTTGCCAAGTACTTTGCCCCAGGGGTTTCCATGTGGTGCAATTTCAGTCCTCAGATGAGTAAGACGGACAAGGAAAATCCTTGAGGAGCAGCTAGTCATGTTGCCACAGGTGGGGACCGAGTGAGCTCGGTTCTGCATGGCACAGGAACTCGCCGGCAGGCCACGAACGCCTTCTGTGGTCACTCCAAAGTTACCCGGAGCCCAGGGACCCACTCTTCATTACCTCCCCAAATTGTGCCACCTGGGAGGGCAAGGTAAAATGCCATGGGGGCAAAAGAGAGTAAAAGTGGAGGTGGAGACAGAGATTTCTACGCCCTTCTTAAGTTCGTGTAAGTCACTTGCCCGCAGGGCGAAGAAAGCCAGACACATCCCTTCCTCCGAGAACACCACCCTCGGATGTGACCCATCCCCACGTCAGGCGCCTGCCTGCCGGCCTTGCTTCTTTCTTTTCTATGTTTTCACTTGGAGTTTGGAGGAGAACAGTCTTAATAATGCTTTCAGGGACTTTCTCCCTCCAGGAGAGGGAATCGACTCACATAGTCATTGAGCTGGAGGCCTTGGAGCTTATCTGGCTGTCGCCTCCTGCTGGACTGAGTCTCAGAGAGTGAGGGGCGTGACCCAGGTAAGTCACGCAGCAAGTGACCTTTACAGGGGAAGCCAGGTGCCCATCCAGGAGCCCATGAGCTCCCCTTCCTAAAAACTCCTGGTCCAGCTCTGCCAGCTCATCGGGCTGGCCGGCCACCTGCCATTCAGCCCTTCCCAGCTTGGCGTCCATCCCCACTGCTCTGCTGAAACTTTTCTCCCCAGAATTGCCGAAGTCTCTACCTTCAGTCACACCAGGTCTGGTGACAGGAAGACGGCTTCGGAAAAAGAGGGAGGGGGGAAGGGTTGTGGGCTAAGGCTCAGAGAAGAGACGTCCCCCCTGCCTAGTCCAGGACTGGTTCAGGAGTTGCTGGGAGGGGCCACTGCTGGGTTATCAGGCCCATCAGATGTCGGGGGGGGGGCAGCTGGGACCAGCAAAGACAAGGTTAAGCAAGCAACATCCAAGCCATCTGTCACTGCTTGTGCCTGGAGTGCTCTCCCATCCCACAGTCACCTAATGGTTGCAGAATCTAATCCACATTCTCAGGCGGCTCAGTCAAATGCACTCTTGTGGGGAGACTTCTCCGCTCTGTCCCGTGCACACGTGGGCTCTGTCCCTCCTTAGCCTGTGGCTCTTGCAGCGTGGGATGCGCATGCTTGCTTTGCGGGCCTGGGCAGTGCACGAGCTACGTAAGTCAGGGACAGCAGAGAAACCGAGTCTGGCCTCATCTCCTTTGTCACCGTGGTTTAGTGTCTTAGGTAAAAGTTTAAACGTACACAAAAATGGAGAAAATAGGATTATGAAACCGCACGGACCCATCATTTAGCCTCAACTTGTGCTCAATACACTTTTGTTATTTGAAACAAATCTCAGACTTCATTTCATCTCATGTCATCCATAATACATTTCAGTGTGTATCTTCAAAAGATCGGGAGTTTTGTTTTTTTTTTATTGGCGTTAAATATACATAACAAAAATCTATCATTTCAACCATTTTCAAATGTGTCGTTCTGTGACGTTGAGCGCATTCACGTCTCTAGAACTCTCTTCATCTTCCCAAACTGAAACTCAGTCCCCATTAAGCGACTCTTCACTCCCCACTCCCCAATTCTGCCTCCCCCTAGCCCCTATTTGAGGTTCCTCATATATATGGGATCCTACCACATTCGTCTTTTGTGACTGGCTTGTTCCACTTAGCATGTCTTCAGGGTTCAACCATGTTGTAGTCTGTGTCAGAATTTCTTTCTTTTATGAGGCTGAATAATAAAATAGTCCATTGTATGAATAGATCATATTTTGTATATCTGTTCAGCCATCAATGGACATTAGGGTTGTTTCCACCTTTTGGCTATTGTGAATAATGATGTGAATAATCATGAGTGTACAAATATCTGTTCAAGTCCCCGCTTTCAATTCTTTTGTGTCTACACCCAGAGCGAAGTTGCTGGATCACATAGTAACAACAATGCCTTCATCACATCTACGCCTAAATGGATGATGATGCATTAATAGCATCAAATATCTAGTCAATGTACAATTTTACAATCGTCATCTCATCAATAACATTTTTAATAAAGGTTCATGGAAATTTGAAAAAAATTAACACTTTTAATAGTTGAGTTGTCTGAATTAAAATCAACACATGGTTCATGTATTACAATTGGTCGATATGTCTTTTTAAAATAAAATCGACTTTATTTTGGAATAGTTTTATACTTACAGAAAAGTTGCGAAGATCATTCAGAGAAATGCCATGTACTCATCATCTAGGTTCCTCTCAAGTTAATGTCTTATATACCGTGACATGTTTGTCAAAACTAAGAAGTTAACACCTGTACTTTGTTATTAACTAAACTCTAGACTTTATTTGACTTTCACGAGTTTTTCCACTGATATCCTTTTTCCGTCCCAAGATTCCACCATGGATACCATATTGCATTTAGTCGCCATGTCTCCTTAGGTTCCTGTGATCTATGACAGTTTCTCAGTCTTTCCTTATTTTTCATGACCTCGGCAGTCTTGAGTCCTGGCCAGGTGTCCTGGAGAATGTCCCCTAGCCTGGGTTTGTCTGATGCTTTTCTCACGGTTAGATGAGGGGTTTTGGTAAGAACGTCACCGAGGTGGAGTGCCCTTCTCATTGTCTCCTATCAGGGGTGGGTGACATTCCCGTGACAGCAGTGGGGGATGTTTACCTTTGTCACTTGGTTAAGTGGTGTCTCTAGGCTTCTCCATCGTAAAGTTACTATTTTCCCATTTCCTATTTTCTCTGTTCCTTGGAGGAGAATCACTATGTCTTTTAAATCTATTTGAATCCATAGGTTCCCGCATCTCTCTCATTTTTATCCTCAAACTTATTTATAGAAGGAACCGGGTCATTTGTCCTGTAATGTTTCTCAGAGTCTGGTTGTGATTTAACATGTTCCTTTGTCCTTGATAGTTTCCGTCAACTTGTACTTGAATCTGGAGGCCTGATCTGATTCGTATGTGGTTTTTGTCAGCAGGAGCCCGTCAGGGTGGGGTGGCAGACTTCTGTCAGGGGCATCAACTGTCTCCTTGTGACATTAGCAACTTCGATGCCTACAGCGTTACCTCAGTTCTAACACCTTTAGGCTCCTCAGGATTTACCTTATTAAGGTATTCCCTAAGTGAAGGCAGGTCATTTCTCACCCTCAATACCCACAGTAGATTTCAGCAAATCAAAGATACCACCCATGGTAAGAAACACCGTCATTTTATGGACACCAAAGAAAGAAAAAGCACCGCGAATGAATCTGTGGCACGATGCTTTCTCACCGCTTGGAATGTCTACGTTGTCAATAGAAAGTTGAAGCAAGCTGAAGAATACCAAGGTCAAGTTAGCATTTTCCTGTTTCACTAAACTCGGTTTTCTTCGTTCCTCAGTTGGATGGCACTTGCTAGGAGTTCAGTCAAAGTCAGCAGGACGCCTGTGACAGATGGAATTCCGGCAGCTTTTGCATCAATCACACCGGCTTTGGTTGTGTTACTTTGATGTCTCCTTCATCTGTCCTCGCCCAGTTTGGGTGCTGCGGCATGCTCTGCTCAGGGGCCGTGACCTTTGTCTCTTTGGGGTGCAGGTGTCCTCTGCTCTCCTTCGAGATGTGTTCCAGGGCCCATTCCACATCCTCTCTGGCACGGCCAGCCACGACTGATGGCTAGGCCAGTCTGATTCAAGAGTGATGTCCTCTGATCAGCTTCATCAGCAATGAGATGTGCCACCGCCCTTAAGGATGAACACTCCCATCCTGCCTGGCTTCAACTCTAGCCTGCTGTGTGAACTTGGGCAAGTCACTTAACCTCTCTGTGCCTGTTTCCTCACCCATAAACTGGGGATAAATAATTACATCTGCTTGATAGGGTTGTTGTGAGGATCAGATGGGATATGACAGGTAAAGCATTGAGCACAGCACAGTGCCTGGTATCTGGCAAGCGCTCCAAAGCATTAGCTATGGTGAGAAAGACAACATTTGTATCTCCTTTCCTGAGTCATTTTTCAGGAATCAAAAAGATTTGGAGACACTGGCTAGTTGCAGTCCTAATGATGGCGGGAGGTAGGAGATCAGAAGAGAAATTTTCTGTAGCAAACCATGGCCTGTGGTCAGGCTGGCCTTGGCTTGCTATTCAGAGTTACTGACCCCGGCTGGACCGTGGGGAGGAGAAAGCCAGAACGCGATTCTCCTTCAGCCAGCCCAGCCTCTCGAATGGAGGAGCCGGTCCAAATGGTGTCGGAAACTTCAAAAGCAGTGGCTTTCAGGTTCCAGGGTTCCCCGCCCCCCCGCATGCATGTTGCCTTGGGCAGGATTCTGTCCACTCCATGTTCTTCCCACTGTTTCCACCAAGACATCTGTTTCATATTCATTTTCCCTATGCGTTCTGTCACATTTAATTGCTCTGTCACCAAAGATTAATCCCAAAAGATAAGAAAAAAGGCCTCTGAAAATATTGACTCTGCTCTTATTTTCCACTAGGGTCTTAGCACGTTCAGTGGTTTTGCTCCAAAGTCTCGTCAGGTTGTTGGAGTGGCTCTTTTCAGTGGGTGACCTAATAGGGGTGGGGGGTGACTCTGGTGCCAGGCCCTCTCGGAGGCTGGACCACCTCTCACCTTTTCTGCACTGCTAAGAGACAGAAAGACACGGAGAGAAACAGGCTGCCTTTGAAGACTAGAATATAACTTTAAAAAGCTCATCTTAAAGGGAACATCATCCAAACTGCCAGAATCTTTCTGGTTGTTCAAAAGACAGCCAATGCTTCTCTGTTTTTCTCATGCCCTCCCCTCGCTACCCTGCCCCCATCTCCCCGCTCCATCTCCCTTCTCTGGGTGTGCTGATGGGGCTGGGCAGGGGTGGGGGTGGGGCTCTCAGCCACAGGTCAGCCTGGGGGCCAAGGGAGGGTTTGGGGAAACGACCTTCCTTCTGGATTTGTGCCCGTGTCATTTAACAGGTGACCTCTTCAGCGAGCCAGCTCTTACCCGTGATTATCTGAATTAATCGTTTTAATTATTATATTAAAATGAAATGATTATCTGGGGAGAAACAAGCGTCTACACTTTCTGTGACTGTGTGGACTTTGTCTGTCTCCTTTGTCGTCTCTGAGTCCTGAGCGCCTTGTTTTTTTTTTTTTGTTTTGGTTTTTTTTTTAACAAATATGTATTGTGTGTATCTGGCTCTCTGTTTTTATTTTTACACAAACGATACCAAACTATCACCTTGTTCTGCCCTTCAGAGTTGTCTGCTTTCAGCTTAATGAAATTTTTGATTATCTTCCCATATCTGTACATCGCAAGCAACATCAGTTGTTTTTAATGGCTTGTGCATCAAACACACTTACTGCTCCAGAGTGCTGCCGCCAATGACCCTGGCCGCAGACCGTAGAACTGTGTCCCCAGGTGGTTGTGTGACTCAGGAGGGACAGGAAGCAGATGGCAACTCAAACTGCTGACTAAAGAGCTCTTGATGAAGGTGGTGCTGCTTAGGAAGGCGTGAGGGCAAGACAGGGAGCCAGCAGTGTCTGGTTTGCTCAGTTCATCAGGTTCTGAGGGGCTGTGTGACTCGCCCAAGGTCACACAGCGAGAGGCAAAACCATCAGAGAAGCAGGGGTCTTGTCTCCCAATCAGTAGTTTTTCACAGGGTCTGCTTTGATTGACGAAAAGGAAACAAAACAAAAACACCTCTGGTTCTTTAAATCTTGTTCAAGTTTTTAAATTAATCTTTTCCACGATCAAGACCAATTAGTCAACTCTTCTATTGGGAGTTTTCATACTTTTTCTGTTTACCCAACTTACAAATTGCTTTTAAGTCATAACTTGCAGTTTTCTTCACGGCAAATGTTTTTAAAAGCAAAAAAATTGGTATCAGTTTAAGTGTCCCCAAATAGGATAATGGGCAAGTAAATGAGGCTACATCTACCCAATGGGAAATTATGCATTTCTGAAACTTGATATTTGCAGTAAAGTGGAAAATACTTAGCCGTAATGCTCAAGGAAAATTGCGATCTCCAATTTATTTAGAGTATCATCATAATTATGTTAATTCACACAGGCACTGAAGCGAACGAAAACTCCTAAAACTTACATAAAGAAAAATAAATACAGGAAAAAAATACACCGGCATGTTACTGATAATGATTACCTGTAGGTGGGTGAAATACGGGTGATTTTTACTTTCTTCTTTTAACTTTTCCAGATTCTCTACACTTATCATCTGATATTTCCTAACAGCCACAGTGTCAACTACAACGATCACAATTCAGAATTAAAAAGTCACTGATGGTTTGACAAAGGATGTGTCTCCAGAGGCATAGCTGGAGGCAGGAAGAAGTTTACTGTTAGGGACTGTGGCTCAGCATCTTGATGCCACCGTGTCTTCATTAAGATGGAGCATTATGACAAAAGCATGCACTGCCACATGAAACGGAAAACTCGGAATTCACCAGGAAATGTCGAGCACGGCTATAACGGGTTTGAGAAAAAGCTGTAGGTTCTGGAAGATGAGCAGAATAAGCTGGTGGGGGCGGGGTGGGGCGGTGCGGGGTGGAGCAGTGCTGGGATTGTGGGTAACTTCTTTATTTTCGTACATTTTCTGTAATGTACTTGTCTTGTTTTTATAACTTAAAAAATATAATACGTTGCTACTCACCTGGGAAGTTGGTTCTGAACCATCTGCCCCCTGAGCCACCATCCC
>NW_011888816.1:1082414-1086614 GCF_000151845.1 Pteropus vampyrus | reverse complement strand
AGAGACAGACAGAGACAGACAGAGACAGACAGACAGACACAGAGGGAAGCAGGGAGGGCAGGCAGCTGTCTCTCTTTTTATGACATACCCTCACAAGTCACACAATATCATTCCCACTGTGTTGGATTAATTATGAATTGAGGCGCTTGTCACTAAATTCTATTCTAGGGTGGCCCATATGCAGGGGAAGGGGAATCGCAGTCCGTCGTTTGGTGTGAGAAATGTCACAGAACCGGCACACGTGTTTCCCGCGCCCGCCGCTGGCCTTCACCGTGCCCCCTGCCCCTCATGCCTAGCACAGAGCCTTGGGACAAACTATGAGCCAAAATTGTCGGTTGAGTGAATTGCCTTTTGGTTTGGTACAAACCTGGGTACTAAAGAGTTTGGTGTGAACTCACGTCCTTCCCATTTATGTCATTCAGAAACATAAAACTCTTGGAGAAGTAATTAATTTTTGGCCTCTGGCTGCCCACAAGCTTGGGATCTGGGTGGGTCAAGGTCGCTGCCTGTAATTTGCTCCCAGTAGCCCCACCCAGACTTTCCGCCACTGCTCCATTTACTCAAACCCATGGTTTAATGAGACGGGTCCCCTCGCTGTCTCCCAGCAGGGACGGCCCAGTCCTGCCTTCGGGACTTTGCTCCGGTGAGTTCGTCTGCCTTGGGCGCCCTCTCTCCTTTCCACTTTCCAGCTGCTCTCCTGCCTTCAAGTTCCACCTTGAAGAGCTTCTTCCTCTCTTGGCTTTTCCTTTTTGCCACCACCAGCCCCTTCCCTACCATCGCCACAGGACGAGAAGTGACTAGCCGACATGTATTTCCAAAGCTGCAACCTTGAGCCCTGAAGGGGGCCCAGGACAGCAAAGGCAAAAGTCCCGGCAGCAGGCAGGCCAGGTAGCTGAGAGAAGCAGGCTGGAGGTCCGTGGAACTGTGGGGACAGCCACAGCCAATCAGTGCGGCTAAAGCGGGCAGCTACTTCTTGCTTTGGCCAGTTGTCACCAGGAGAAATCGAAGGCTAGATGGTCTGTTTTCTCTAGAGAAGCTGAAAAATATGGGTTTTTATGTGGGATTCCTTCATAGTAAATGTTGATAATGAATTTAAAAATTTAGACTACAAGCTCGCTCCATGAGTCTCATTTACTCTTGTTCTCAACTTTTGGCCAGAAATGTTTGGGACAGAGAAAAAGTGTTTGGCACAGGAGGGCACTGAGGAGCATGGGGCTACTTCTGGAAGCCAGAAAGGATTCCCCGGGCTGGGGTATCCCCAGGCTCAGGTGTCGAGGTTGGACCTTCTGGAGGATCCTCAAGGGGCCTCGGTCCAGTGGGAGCCCCTGAACTTGGACTTCACTCTAGGGAAAGGGTCCAGCACCTCGGCAGGCTCCCGAGAAAGCTGGGTTAAGTTACAGGAAAATAAAACCCTGCAATTCATATTTACCTGGGCATGCTGACTGTTTATTTGCTGAATCTGGTGACTCACCTTGCAGCCTCCTCTGCTCTCTCTTTCCTATCACAGGGGCACTTTCGTTAGTAACATCTTTGCTTGTTTAATCTCTTCTTGTCCTCTGCTTCTCAGAGGACCTAGACTAGCACAGTGGGCAGGGGGCGCGATGTGGGCAGTCTCGACTTGCAAACATCATGTTTCATTACAGCTGGCATGGTCTTGGGAGTGGAACACTCTCCCGCTGCTCAAAGCCGCAGGAGTGGGTGAAGGGGAGCTACTCTCCCAGGGCCCAACTTGGAGAGCAGCTTCCACGTGTGAGGAAGTTCTTAATCAGTTCTCCGATTTTAGGGTGCCCGAGAATTCCATGAAGATACAAGGGAGAATGCAGATTCCTGGGTCCGTCCCTCCAGGAATTCCAATTCGATAGGTCTAATGTTGGGGTCAGCAATTTGCAGTTTTGTAGGCTCCGCAGTTGATTTTGAAACTGCCACAGGGAAAATAACTTAGCATATTTTGTAAATCTTCATAAGTGCGACTGTTCATGCTTATTCAATGCTTCCTCCGGGTGATAATTATTAAGTAGAGTGGTCAAGGCTTTCAAGCTAGATGTTTGCTTTTCTTCCTTCCCTTCTATACTTATTTTTTTTTAAAGCCTCTCTCCGGGTTAGAAAGATTTGCCGAGTTTGGGTCCCTGCGAAGATATGGTATACTTTCTTTTATTTAATAACGAGAGCATCATAAATCACTTTCCCCTTGCCTGCTAGGAGGCTCAGGTCAAAATTTTTGTGTAAGTTGCTTTGCATTTTCTAAATCAGGATTTCTCATGCAAGAAGCTCCTGCCACTGCGGAGTAAACACACATGGACTTCATTACATTGTCACTGTTGTTATATCGTTACTATTGTTTCATTCCTGGCCTCAATAGTGTGTTGTCTCTTTGTTTTTTATTGTAAACAGCGACCTCCGGTCCTTCCAGTTGTATGCAGAGTGGAAACCAGTAGTCACCTGACTCCTGGGAACTGGAGGTGCTTCTCAGGGCCCAGACTAATCTGTTCCTTGCTTCTGTGGGAGGGTTAAAGTGGAGGGAAAAGCCGCAGAGAGGCTGCGGGCCTCTGCAGAATAGCAAGCCGGGTGCCACCCTTAAAGGCAGAGCTGGGTGCGTATCAGCGCGAGGGTGGTGGTTGCAGGGTGTAAGCAGTGCTTTTGGAATGGGTGTTGGCCGATTCTGATCTCAGATTCCGTGAATTGGCAGGAAGGAATGTCCTGACTCATCCATCTCTCGGTTTCTCTTAGGGTGGAGGTCTGCCCCCAGGGGCTGGGGATTCTGGAAAGAAAGAGACAGACAATGGAGTTTAATAGGAAGCCTGTGGGAACAGAAGTCCCAGCCACAAGGGTTCAAGTCCTCTTTCATTCTGACATTCCACCACCTGCCATTTACTGAGGACGTACAAAGTATAGCCTTGCGCTGGGGACTGCAATTGGTGCCATCGGGTTATCTGCTGCCTCAGACACTCAGGCTACCAGTTCTTATTTTGGGATCTGCCGTAGAGGATGCCTGTCTGAGGCTGAGAGAGGCAGGCTTCCTTCCTTGGGTTTTCCCAGGTGCTTCAAGGGCCTGCTCCTCAGCCTTAGCTTGGTGACGTGGGGCAGTTTACTCGAGCTCCATCTGGGTAACGGGTGCCTTGTGCTGGGGGGAGGACAGGGGGCTCTGAGTCCCAGTGTCTCCCCGCTGTGTGCTGGCGTCTGTCCCTCCTCCCCTGACAGGGTGATGGCTGAACATGCCGGTGGAAGCCTGGCGCAGATAGAGGCTTGAGCAGGGGTATCTCTCCACGTGCCCAGCCCTGGGCTGCAGAACGGTTAGCCGGCCGGAGCAGCGTGAGAGTGACCCTTCCTGCCTAGAAGCCAGGAGTGTCCGTGTTGCATCCGGACGCCTGCTCTTCATTACGGAAGTCCCAAAGCCACCGTTCTCACCAGCCCTGTGGACAGGCACGTTTTCTCTTAACGGGGCGCCGGGTGTAAGAGGCTGGGCTGGGGATGCAGAGGTGCCGCTCTGAGGAGTGGCCCCTGGTCTGTCTTCCAGAAGGCCTTCGAACGGGGATTCAGTTGCCGAAAGAAAAGAAACAGTGTGCAAACCCCAGGCTTCCAAGTGTGAGACACCAAAGCGATGAAACTACAAATGGGTTTTTACACCCAAACCGGTGGCCAGAGGTTAGTGCTGACAAATGGAGTCTTGGCCAGGTGGCTCTTCAGGCAGAGGGCAGGGCAAATTCTGGCCTGTAGCAGCTGGAAGACTTTGGTAGGTCAGTGGCCATCTTAAAGCTTCAAGTCCTCCCACTGCCTCAGGGGAATGTTGTCTCCCGTGGAGCTGTCCCGTGGGCTCAGGTGATTCAGGTATTGAGTACTCCGGGTGCTGGTACTGAGGCTCGCTCAGCGATTAGCTCCCTCTGCCTTCCAGAAAAACCAAGATCAGGATCTTGGGACTAAATTCTGGAGGGGGAATAAAGAGCCACCTGGGGCTCTGCTAGGTGAATTTTGGAAAATTTAGTCATAGGCATAATGTAAGGAGGAGGCGGGAGAATTAAAATGTTAATCAAACCACAATCAGAGACTGCAATGTGCTGATCAGCCCTGCAGCCAGGCCAGGAGGAAGCCTGCAGGACAAAGGAAGATTTCTGCTGGGATTGCTAACGACCCACACCTGTGAAGGGAAAGCAGGAACTAACAGAGTCATTCCCTATGGCTAAAACCCATGGGGAACCTGTGGAT
>NW_011888816.1:1080547-1082364 GCF_000151845.1 Pteropus vampyrus | reverse complement strand
GTGGCCAGAGGTTAGTGCTGACAAATGGAGTCTTGGCCAGGTGGCTCTTCAGGCAGAGGGCAGGGCAAATTCTGGCCTGTAGCAGCTGGAAGACTTTGGTAGGTCAGTGGCCATCTTAAAGCTTCAAGTCCTCCCACTGCCTCAGGGGAATGTTGTCTCCCGTGGAGCTGTCCCGTGGGCTCAGGTGATTCAGGTATTGAGTACTCCGGGTGCTGGTACTGAGGCTCGCTCAGCGATTAGCTCCCTCTGCCTTCCAGAAGAACCAAGATCAGGATCTTGGGACTAAATTCTGGAGGGGGAATAAAGAGCCATCTGGGGCTCTGCTAGGTGAATTTTGGAAAATTTAGTCATAGGCATAATGTAAGGAGGAGGCGGGAGAATTAAAATGTTAATCAAACCACAATCAGAGACTGCAATATGCTGATCAGCCCTGCAGCCAGGCCAGGAGGAAGCCTGCAGGACAAAGGAAGATTTCTGCTGGGATTGCTAACGACCCACACCTGTGAAGGGAAAGCAGGAACTAACAGAGTCATTCCCTATGGCTAAAACCCATGGGGAACCTGTGGATTAAAGGCTGAGAACTCTGCCTCTTCTGACCTTTTCCTGCTACATACTCTTCCCCTTCCTCACTGTATGTCCGTATCAAAGGAAATGGGTTAACAAAGTCTTTAAAACCTTAGCTCACAGGAACTAAAGAAAGATATAAACTGAATTCCCTGATCACTCAGCCCTACCCACTGTCTTTCCACATCTCCCGCGGACCTTCTCAGCGCCTTTACTCTGTCCCTCTCATTCTCTGCCTGTGAGAAGAGACCGCCCTCTGTCTGTGGCTTGTTACCCCTTTTCCAACAAACTTTCGTTTTGACTCTGGCGTGTGTGTCGAATTCTTTCTTCACTCTCCGCCAAAGGCCCCTCTTCTTCTCATTGGTACAGGGCTTGGTCTCCCCGTCACTAGGGGGAAATTTGCCCTGTCCCGCATCAGACACACAGTCACTCTTCAGAACATGGTAGAGTTCAAGGACCCCTAATTCGACAATGTTGGCATTTTCCCAATTTTCTGTCCTTATTTAAAAAGGGAACTGCCCTGAATGGGTCTCAAAAGAGATAAATCCCGGTCTGTAATCACTGCTGAGTGTAAAATCTCTCGACAGTGAAGGTGTTAATTCATTAAGGCCCACTGCCCAGGGGGCTGCTGAATGTAGCGCTTGCTGTGTCCTGTGTCCTGGAGGGAACAGATGAAGTGTGAAGGGGCTTTTCGGGACCTGCAGGAGTGGAGAGAGCCTCCGGGACATGTCCTTACTTTCCCAGCCACTGGGAAAAAGTGATGCCAAACTGGGGTGGGAAGGGAGGCCAGTGTGAGGAGCACCGGGCCGTGTTGGGGTGGGGAGGGAATGGGGAACAGGAAGGGAGAGGCTCCTGAGGAAGGAGTGGAGTGTGCAGCCACTCCCCCCGCCGCCCCCGCCCCCCCGCGAAGTGACCTTTCTATTTCATTCCTCCAACATGCACAAGATCTGTGGACATTATGACATGCTGAGAGTGGTTGGGGTCCTTTTGTGGCAGCTGTCATATGGCCATTGCCTGGGTGCAGTTACTGTGGGCATAAGATATAGTTGGCAGAATGGATGAAGAAGGACTGCTGACCCCTGGCCAGGCCTAGCCAGGACGGTCCCTATCCTCATAGAGCCCCATACTGGGGACGAGACGCTAGTGACGTGTCCGTGGTGCCCAACAACAGGCTGATTTGATGGCTTTAAGGCTGGCTGGTCTTCTCCGAAGAAGTCCATGATGCCTTACCCTTGCAAGGAGAGAAGAAAGAA
>NW_011888816.1:1077224-1078537 GCF_000151845.1 Pteropus vampyrus | reverse complement strand
CCTTCTTAGGACAATGGGGAGCCATGCAAAGAACTTAAGCACGTAATTAATGTGGTCAGATTTGCATTAAAGAAGCAGCTCTAGGGCTTGTGGGCGAGACCCCCACACCTGACAGCCTCGGTAAGAGTCTGGCTCTACCCGCCCCCCAAGAAAGACTCCTTTATTCTCATGACATCCATCCACAGTTTATTTTTTGAAAGACGGATTTTTAAATGATGAACTATTTCAAACACGCTGACAAGTATGCACCAGCTGCTCAGATTGCGCAGAAGTTCACGCTGTGCTGCATTCGCTGCAGATGTTATTCTATCTCAGAAATAAGAAATAACCGATACAGACACCTTTCTCTCCTTTCCCGCCCGCAAGTACCCACTCCCCCCAAAACATACCCCAGGTGTGTTTGCACACTTTTACTACAGACATCACGTGTGTGCGTGCGAGGTATGCGTTGAGCACTTTTATTTTTTAAACTCGTTGAAATCTACCTACAAAGTCCTTCTTTCTTAGCTGCTTGCTCCACGAACACTCGGTGTTCTCTAGTGAGTCGAAATAGAGCGGTGACACAGATATTGGGATAATGCGTGTCCACGAAATGTTTGGGCTTGAAATATTCAGAAGAGCCGGGCACACGTCTGCCTTGCCTCACAATAGCCGATAATACATACCGTCTTCCACCAACTCAGCTGATGTGGTTTGGGTGGAAGTCCTAGAAAGGGCCACACACATCACCCAAACCCTGTGCCGGGGTTGATATCTTTCCAGAGAGTCTTGAGCCAGTATTAAGATCTTCTGGGATCTCTCAACTTCCTCTGTCTCATCTTGCCTACACTCCAAGAATAATCCCGTGAGCCCTGTTGGAACCTTGTCGGGCTCCCTGTAACGGACATTTTCAAGGGCTGTGATAGCTGTGGTACTTGCTGAGACCTTTCAGGGGGGAAAGGAAAACTCACACCTGGAATACGTGTCCATCCTGAACAAGATGGCTCACTGTCCTCTCCAGGGTAATTCGCTTCCCCTTGAGTGGCTGCTTGCTCCCCTCAAAGGATAATTCCATGTCGGGGTCTCAGAGTTGGTGTCTGCTGCTGGCAGGTAGAACCCCCTGACGAGAGCTAGCTGAGCCTTGCTAAGTGGAAGCCTATGCCATCGGCCCTTGCATACACTCTATCTCTGCCACGTGGCATGGCCACTCCCTTCGTGAGTCACTGTGCAAACACCGGCTGGTGGGGACAGAGACGGACTGACATCTACTGGCCAAGTCATCCTGTTCACTTAATTAATTATTTAGTGCCTCGTCCCTGATGGTCTGATGGGCA
>NW_011888816.1:1070185-1077174 GCF_000151845.1 Pteropus vampyrus | reverse complement strand
TGGGGACAGAGACGGACTGACATCTACTGGCCAAGTCATCCTGTTCACTTAATTAATTATTTAGTGCCTCGTCCCTGATGGTCTGATGGGCATTAACACGCAACACGGAGATCCTCATAATTTGTGCCTAAGCCTGGACCTTCCCCATGTGCCTCTTCCCGGGACCACCTTGTCCCTGATCTTCTAACCTTGCTCCTCTCAGGCCCTTATCCACCAGCTCAGCCATCCAGCACTGCTCACGCATCTGTGTGTTATCTCAGGGCTGTCTCCTTCCATGCAAAGTGGATGACCAGGTGCACGGCGCCCAAGTCCCTGCCCACCAGGAACACTGTTTTTCCTGGCTGGCTTTCACCCCTGCACGGGACTGTGGTGTGATAGCTGCCCGTTTCACTCGGTACCCACACGTGAACCCATACATGAACCAAGCTCAGGGCTTTCCTCTTCTGTTACCTGGTCGTGGGAATCCCTCACGGGACCCCAGGGTGAGCAGGGGGACAGGCATCCGTGCAACATTGATAGGGAGAGTTGAGGGTCTGAGCCACCCAGCCATGCAGCTTCTAGTGCCTTGTTTGCACTGATTCTGGATGAACCCTTTTATCTTGTGATGGGTGGCTGCTGGGCCTGCCCACTTTATGAACTGGGTACTTACTTGTTCTGTGTCTGTCTTCCTTTCTTCTTCCCATTTACTGGCCTTTTCTGCCCACACTTGAGAGCTAGGAAAGGTGATCGGCACAATTAATAACTGTCAATTAATAACGTATGGCCATCTGGCCACATCCCGGGCCGTTGGCCCGACTGGGGCCCGGCTGCCGTTGGGGGGTGGCAGAGGGCGGCGGGTCTGAGCAGAATCTGCGAGTGGCCTGCTTGGTTTTCACCCACAGGCTGTGTGTCCTCGGCTAAGCAGCATAACCTTTCTGTGCCCCATTTCTCATTTATACAACTGAGACGAGAAGAGTACCCCTTCCGGGCGCGGCTAGGAGAGGCCATGAAAATACTGTTTAACGCCCTTCGAGCGGTGCCTGTCACGGAGTCTGTGCTCTGTGTCTGTTCAAGAAAAAGTGTGGCAGTGTGGGGGGCAGAGGGCGCAGAGAGGGGGGAATGCAGAAAACCCGCAAAGGAAAGAAGAGAGTCGGGGAGGAAAGAACAGGTCCCTGGCCTTGTTTCTGTTACCAAGTCTCCCGTTTGCACATTAGTCCTATTTCCCTGTCGACAGACGCTTTTCACGAAGCTGTCCGAGTTCGTGTTTTCCCCCTTGCTTCCAATAAAGTCTGTCGAGAACAAACTCCTTTTCCCCACTTCCCCACGTGGTAGCCTTGCCCTCTCTTTAAAGTCTTACTGGAGCCTTCCCTCCTCCATGAAGTCTTCCCAGATTTCCCAGAACCCAGAGCACCATCTGGATCTCCTCGCGGCCCCTTTCTACTCTGTGCCGCAGCCCTTCGTGCATGCGCTCGCCTCCCCCGCAAACGCTACGGTGTCCGTAAGGTCGGGGAGCCCCGCCGACGAGATGTAGCTTCGAGAGCTTTTCAACCTGAAAAAAAAAAATGAAATCTGGTCTACATCTCCAATTTCATGGCCACATCATATAGATGTGCCTACTGTCCACGAACCTGTCTTGTTCCATCCTGGATAAGATACTAGGCCTGTCGTGGGGGAAGGGGATTTCTCAGGCTGTCTCCCCCATCTGCCTCCTCCCGAGTGAGGAAGAATTGGCAGTGTGGTTGGTCAGAGCCTGAGACACAGATCCGGCCACATGCGGCTAGTGGGTTGGGTCACTGTGTTAGAGGGCACACTGGTGAATTTCCTCGTACCCGTCCCATCTCCACATGTGTGTATGACTAAGGGGAACCTGTTTTCTCCGGGCAGGTCTGGCCATCCTCCTCCCTTCCGCTTTCTGTTCCATGCAGTCCTCACACCTGGCAAGCTCTCCCTCTCTGTCTCTACCTCACACCTGGCAAGCTCTCCCTCTCTGTCTCTACCTCACACCTGGCAAGCTCTCTCTCTCTGTCTGGGCCACTTTCTCCACCCAGGGTGGGAGGCTGCAGATTCAGGGAGGTACCTGAGATCTGGGAGCGAGGAGGTGAGTGAGGATCCAGTGTCTACTTTAGGTTTGCTAACCTGGACGCCTCCTCCAAACTAACTTGTCTCAAAACTCTGCACTGGGAGTCTCAGCTGGGCCACCAAATAATTCCTCGTCCAAATCAGGCATGTTGAGAGTGAAATTAATATTGACCCTGGGAAAAAAAAGACAAACGAGGCACGTTCCAGAAATCGGGGCACTTGGGCGGCCTCGTTATGAGGCTGTCGCTCCGTCTGCAAACAGCAGTACTTCACCTCCCGTCCGGCTCTCATTCCTGCTGGGTAAGAAATCCCCAGGGGAGGGGAGAGGAATGTCAGGATCTGAGAGGCCCACAAACCGTACAACTGGCATGGAGGAGGAGGGTCGATACCAGGGTAACACTGGGCTCTGCTGGACTAGCGACTGTGCGAACAGCCATCGCGAGACTGAATGAACTGATCTTCGTGGCGTGAAGGACACGGGAAAAGGAGGCCAGGCAGCAAAGGGTGTCATGTCCCTGGCGGGGCGGACAGCCGGCTCTGCTGGGGTGAGGCACTGCTCTTAGTCGAGGACATTTTGGTTATTTCCTGAAAAATCTCGAGGCAGGGAAGCACTGGGAAAGTATTGCCTGAGTGGCCACGAGCATGAGCTGGGAGAGAGGCTGCTTCTCACCTTGGGGCATTTGGGATCTGCTCTCATCGGCAGGCTGTGGTTGGTCATTTCTGCTTCGACACTTCTGTTCCATCTCCTTTCTCATCAACGTTCTCAGACACCGACATGTCTTTCCTTGCCTCAGACTCTTTCAAGCGATATCTTCGCTTTTCATGTCTTTACCATGTCTTTAATTGTCGCGAGGTCTCAAGAAATGCTCAAGAAATGCATTCTCATCTTGAATGTCTTGTCTACACAGTCCAAGTAGGGAAACGGCTGCAGATTTCAGCTCAGCTTCTGTTCTGCATGTTATAAAAATGTCAAGGCCGACCACAGTTGTCTTTCAGACCCCTAGCGCCCTGAGGGAAATATCTTTCTGCTCATGCCACCTGACACTGGTCATGTGACCTTGACTCACAACTAGCTCGTAGCCAATTTCCAGCCTACAGTGGTAAAGTCATCTCCGTCAGCACGGCATGATTTAAATGCACTTTTTTAAAAATCCAAGTAGTTTCCAAAGAACTCTGGTGTCGTAGATTCCCGTAATAGCACTGGTGTCTGTTCAAGTCTAGAATGAAACTTGCTGTGGTAACCCCACCACACCCACCAGGAAAAGATTCCCGTAACCGAAAGAGTTTTATTGCCAGCAGGTTTTATGTCTCCCCTTCCTTGCCCTCATTTCAGCTGAAATGCAATTTAAATATCTTCTTCTCCATTTCTGGCTCCTCAAAGGTCAGATGTGCACCGTGAAGATGGGGCCATTACTCGAGATGATTCCAGATGAGACAGTGATTCGGGTGGGCTGTGCGGGCCTCACTGTACAAAAAAAAAAACCACCACCTTCCACTCTCGTCCGGCATCTCTCTGCATACATGGGAGATTTTGATCTGTAATGAGGGGAGGAGGGATGAGTTTCATCAGGGCGATGGGCTGGAGGAGACAGGTGGGATGCTATGGTCCCTGTTTTCTGAACCATGACAGGGAAAGGGATTAAAGAGGCAGCTGCTCAGGTGAGAGTTTTTGAGGCTCCGATCCAAGCACAGCTGTCTAGGGTCCAGGGAGCACGGTGGGGTGCTGGCTGTGGGCGGGGCCTGGTCTCCTTGCCCCTCCTCTGAACCACTGACGGTCTGCATCTTGATGTTGGATATTGAGCAGTGGCAGTGGGAAAGCTCCATAAGATGGCCTTGCGCACAGTGATCCTGGCCAGGAGGGTTCGGTGCTGGAGCAGGAAATTGGGTGGGGGAGGGGTAGAAACTGCGAGATGTTAGCGGGCCCAAGAGGAAGCCCCTATGCTGCTCCTAGAAGCAGCAGGTTGAACCACAGGGTGGCCGATGGTCAGTGGTCGAGATGCTGGTGCTTGGGTCCTCACCAGCTGGCTGTAATCAGGAAGGATGGCATCATTTTGAAGTCGGAGGCTGGTGAGGATTCTATCAATTTAATGAAATGTCTAGGAAAGGCAGGCAAACATGTTTCTTTCCTCAAATGATTCACAGTGACTTCAACTCCCCACTTCGTTTCCTAGTAGAAACTTGGCCAGACTGTGTAATAAATCACCTTACAATTTAGTGCCTTAAAACAATAGCCCTTTTGTAATCTCCCAGGATTTCTGCCGATGAGGAGTTTGGGAAAGGCTCACCGGGGCGGTGGCGGCTCCAGCCCCTCATGGGGTTGCTGTAGGACCCTGTCGGGTGCTGGGACAGCCGGGACAGAAGCAGCAGGCGGCTGGCCGGGCATCTGTATCTCCTTGTGGTATCAGGGCCTCTGTGTGGCCTCTCTGCAGGGCCTAGCTGAGACTTCCTTATGGCATGGTGGCCTCAGGGCAGTCACAGTGCTTCCGGAGGGCCGAAGGCTTCCCAAGTGAAGATATAGGGCGCCAGATGAATATTGATCACATTTTATGGCCAAGCCTCGGAAGTCTCATGTGGCATCACTTTGAGGATACACGATTGATTGGAACAGTCACAAAATCTCACCTAATATCAAGGGAAGGGGAATTAGATTCACCTCTTGATGGAGGACTGGCAAGCTTCTAGAAGAACAAGGGGGTGGGAGGGGTGGGAGATGCTGTCTCCTCCATTTTTAGAAAATTAGCCACAAGCACCTTCTCCATGCAGGCTGAAATCACCCTTCTGAGCCTTCCTCCGAGGCCGGCTTCCTCTAAGACAGCCTGAATCCGTAACTACGTTCCTTCCCGAACAGCATCCAGCCACCTTTTCTGCCCACTTGAATCTCCACTCTCCCGCCAGCCCAGCTCCTCCCTCGTGTGGGCTCATCTCCTCCTGAGCCCTGTTTAACATGCGGTGCCTCAGATGAAACACTTTCCAGCTTCCCTGCTTTCTCGCTGGGGCTCCTTTCCTAAAAAGGCCTTGAATGAACAGTTCTCGTGAGTGGAGGGTGTAAAAATCCATTGACCACTGACTAAGATGCAGGGCAGCTCTGGGACAGCCGGCTGATCGAAACATCCGTGAGTTCCGTGAGCTGAGCATCACACACCCCAGTGAGGTGCTTCGTTATACGGGGACTGCCAATCGTCCTGTGGCCTTGCTAAGGATAATCGTACACAGCAGGCCTAGAATCAAAGCCTTAAATTATTATTATTATTATTAATTATTATTATTATTTTATCAGCGGAAAAGAGAACCCATTTGGAAGGCTGGAGAATGATCTAATAGGAAAGGTGAAGATGGGAACGTTTGGAGGCAGCAGAGTGGAAGGACAGGGTATTTCCAGGTGACTGTTAGGGAGGGCGGGGAGCTTCTGGTCAGGAAAGACCTGTTCATGGAGTCACCTAGGTTCCCTAAAGTCACACTGAGCTGCCATCCTTTCTTCCCTCCTGTGGTATTTGTCCTTTTTTATGTGACAGTGACATAACCAGGCCTCACAATGCATCATGTACTTTCGCTTCTTAGCAATCATTCTAGCCAGAGAAGGTGGAACTCAGACCCAAACTTAAATTCTGGCTCTGTCACCACCGAGCTGTGTGACTTTGGGCAAGTCACTTAACCTCTCTGAATCTTTGTTTGCTCATGGAATCGATAAAATAAGTTTATTATACTCTACCTTTGTGTTATGATAAAGTGAGATACATAATAGGAATAAAGTGTTTAGAATGGCCTTGGACCCAACTGGTGCTTAATCAAGTCTGTTTTCTTCCGATTCTTTTTAACTCACCCATTGAGCATCTTTTTTTTTTTTTTTCATTTTGCAACCAGTGTCACGCTTGTTTCTTTTGCCTGGTGTGTATTATTGCAAGCAGTGAGGCATCTAAAGTCAAAGCATGGTTCTAATAAAAGGCAGGTGATCATCACTCTGGGTGATTCGGCAAGGGAAGACTTCTTTTCCATGGTTTTCTTTTCACGTTTGGGCTTTCCAAACCAATTTTTATGCACGGCAGCCTTCTCCTGGTGAGTCGGAAATCCACCCCCTCCTCCAAAGAGCAGGTCTCAGCAACGAGATGCTACGGAATCAGGGATGCAGGCTGCGCAGCATCCTGGCTTTGGTCCATGGATCCAAGGTCCCAGATTTCCCAGCTGGTCACCCAGTTGCCATCACAGGTGGAGGAAGGGATGTCTGTGGGTTTTGCTGTGGAGTCTGGGTCCATGAGGCACACAGGAGCCTTATAAGGCAGACTCCGCATGCCCCATTTGAGTCCAGCCCCCCAGGAAGACAGACCACAAACCATCTAGTGCTTCTCCCTGGAGTAAAACGCTCTCCGTATCCACCCTGAGCACTTGCCAGCAGCGGCTTAAGATCCACTTCCTTAGTCTCTCTCTCTGTCAGGTGCTCCCTGCCCCCCAGCCCCGCAGGTGGGCCTTTCTCTTTTGGGGCCATGGAGTGCCTGGGAGACACCTCCATCACAGCAGCCCTCCCTCAGCATCACGTCCCAGTGATTTGGGTGCCAGGCCCCCAGAAATGTGAACACAGTCCCTTGTCCTTCCTCCCATACTCTCAATTCTCAGCCGAGAGCTCGGCACAGGGGGTTACTCAGTGGATGTTTGTGGACTTGAATCAAATCGATGAAAGGCAAGACTTTTAAGACTCTTCCAACGCTGATATTCTATGATTAGTTTTTTAAAAAGTGTCTACCCATTTAATTTCATTTTCAGAAGCTAATTAAGTCTACGCTTTATGTTATGAAGTTGAAAATTTCACATTACACTTCAGACATACCTAAAAACGTTGCTTATAATTTTTTCTTTAAATGATCTATCCTGCTTTGAAACTTCATTTCTTTTTACTTAAAATTGCCTTTAAAATTAACAGTCCCTGGACTAGGAAAAGC
>NW_011888816.1:1060940-1067725 GCF_000151845.1 Pteropus vampyrus | reverse complement strand
CTGGGTGCTGCTAAGTTCTAATCCTTTATCTGGGTGCATTGTTATGAAAATGCATCGGATTGGGCACTTAGGATTTGTACACTTTTCTGGTCCTTTAATAAAAACTTTACCAAAAATCCTTCATGTAACCATGTCCTTCAGCCAGTGCAGACTGCACACTCTCTAACGAGGCCCTTCTCCTCAGGAAGGTGTCTCCCCCAGACTTTTCCTCTCAAAAACAACAGCAGGTGAGGAGGGCTTTGCAGAGTTGTCCCTCTCTGCGGGCTCCCACTGGTCTGGGTTGAGGTGAAGTTCATTGGACCCAGCTTTAGTATCCGTTCTTCTGGCTGTGCCCCCTGCTGGAGTGTTTGTGGCTCCTGTCACCTGCGGTCTGTTTTCTCGGCACGGGCAATGGGCTGTAGTCCCTTGCAGAGAGATCGACTCAGCATGTGGTGTCCCTAGGGTTGTGCAGTGACAGCCCCGAGCCTCACCTCAGCTCCTCAGGTTCCGTGAAGCCTGTGAGAAGGGAGACCTGCTCTCTGCCCATCCCCCACCTCATCTCCGCCCTCAGTTTCGGTCGCTGCTGGGACCTCCTCACCTTCCTCTATCCCTTGCATTTCCTGGATTACTCCTGGAATGGGCAGTGTGAGCAGCCAGGGTGAGGTGGGGGGTGGTGGTGAAGTTGCATCTGGCCTTGTGGAGGAAGCCAAGGAGCCGAGAGCGGCCGACATGAGGGACAGAGGGAGAGAATGGTGAGTGAGCCTTAGCTCCCACCTCCCCTGAGGCCCAGCCCCAGCCAGGCCGGGACTTCCTGGGCTTGAGTCACTTAATCCAGCAGATTCCCCTTTGGCCTCATGTTGGTTTGAAATGGATTTATGACTTCGACAATCAAAAAAGTCCTGATAATGCTTCCATTAGTTGCCCCCGCCCCAAAGAAGCAGACTTTCTTTAAAGGTAAATTCAAACTCCTGGATTGAGGAGAGCAGAAAAATTTGTTTGAGTTTTAAGAGTGAATCAAGTTTACCCACCTCTTCACCCACTTTTCTTCCAATCATCCAGTTTGTCAAAAAGCCAGGCTCAGCCTCAGCTTGAGCAGACTGTTCCACAAAGATTAGGATTGCTGCTCAGTGAATGAATAGGTGTTTGCTCAACCAACAGATCAAATGAATGTGACATAGGAACACCAGGAAATGCACTCCTGGACCCAGGAAGTATCACCTTAGATGCTGGCTGATGAGGCATTTCTGGGAACACTTACAGGGCTGACAAAAACTCAGGCATTGTCAGGAAAGTGGATCAGCTGTTTCGATTGTATGGGCGGATCTAGTTTTCCATATTTTCCCCCCATGGTCACAGCTATAGATTTTGATGGTTGTCTGAGTGTTTATAGAAACACGATCTTTCCTGGAACAGCTAAGAGAGTCTTTTTGGGAAGCCTGTGTCGAGAAGCCATTGTGACGTGGCTGTCACCACAGGATGTGACATGTCCGATGGAAAGATGTGACAGACATGGGTAATGGGATGAGAGTCTCTTTCACGATGAAAGCTAAGTTATGGAAACCTGTAGAAATGGTTACAGAAAGTAGGAGGCAACCCAGCCTGCTTCCAGAGAGAGGCAAAGCTTCCCAGGTCCCCGAATTCCTCACAAAGACAGGTCTCGTGGGTGATGCCACCTCCCAGAGCGAGGCCCTGCCAAGCACAAGGTGTCCTCTCCCTTTCTCATGGGAAGGGTGAGTGTTTATCTCTCCCATCACTATGCCTGTTAACCCTGAATGTCTTGGAGACTCTGGCGACATAGCTGCCTATTCGCGGGGCCTACGGGGTGGCTCAGAACAACTCTCGCATGTTCCTGAGTCTTCACCCTGAAAATGGGTAGAGCGAAGGCTTATTTCCCAAGAACATCCATTTTTGTTCAGTTTGGCGAGGTTCGATGGTGGTTCGTATTGCCAAACTGCTTTCACCAATGCACGCTTGTCGCCGGGGCCTGCTTCAGCACATCCTGACCGGCACGAGATAGGAAGATTTTAAAAACATTTTCCCTCATTCGGCAGATGTAAAGTGACGTTTATTGTTAGTTTGTGTTTGCATTTATGTTTATTATTAAGTAACGCGGTCGGTTGATTTTTTGGATATTATCTAATCTATATTTCTTTCTCCATCATCCATTCTCTTCTTCCTCGCAGCCTGAGCCAGGACGCAGAGACGAACCTCTCTAAGGAAGAGGAAGGTGGCTATGTCGTGAATCAAAGACGTCGTTTCTGTGGTTTGAATTTTGAAGTAGACTTAAAATCTCGCGGCAATGGTCTCGAAGGCCAGTCTTTTCAGAGAGAAAAAAGGTTTTCCTAAAACTCCCAAGGCTGGAGGGAAATTTCTACCCCTCATGAGGAAGAATGGCTCTTTTGAGAATTAGGGAGAAAGTTGAGAAGGCAGGCGGGGGTCAGGCTGGTTCTCCCGACCCCATCCACTGGGCTCAAGCCCAGGGCTAAGGGAGGAGGGAAACACCCAGGAAATTTTAGGGACTCCCAGAACTTCAGGGCTTGTTCCCCACTTCTCTGGCTGTGGCCTGAGGAGTCATCACATCTTTCAGAGAAGTCGCTGGGTCAGCCTGATGCTGCCTCCAACATGGCGCCCAAGCCGAGGGGCAGAAATCGCTGTGGGGCGTGCTCAGCTGAGTTGGGCCTGAGATAGCACCCCTGGTTTGTAACGTGTGGTCCAGCATAAGATGTAGGGGAGGTCCGGAACTTCCTGTGTGCCACGGGGAGACCTGCAAAGTAGCTGGGGTGCTAGCTGGAGAGTTCATAGAACATTACCGCGGCAATAGGCAATATGACCAAATCTTCAGGGTGAATTCAAATCAGGGATCAAATGTCTTTCTCACGTAGGCCTCAGGAGCCTCAGTGACAGCCAGGTGAGACCAAGGTAGCCAGGCAGCACCGCTAGCCTCACAGACAACGTACAATTGTGCCACCAGACCTGAAGGTTCGTAAGCTTCCTCTGCAACCAGCTGTCATCTCGAAATGAAGAGGAGGAAGGAAAACCTTTGTAGTGATAGAGAAACCCAAAGACAAAGTCATGACCCCCAAAGAGATGATTTTCAACCCAAAGGATCTGAGATACCATAAGGATGAGAAGCGTTTTTTGCCTGCAGTGGGGCCTCAGGAGCTTATGGGGATTTTGTTGGCAGTCGTGTTTTGCACGTCTGAGCAAATTCTATCTTCACAGGTGCTCACGACTCCTGTTATAATGTAGTTTATTTTTTCCAATTATAATGGCAATGTGATTTCATTTTTTAAAAGTCGGGGAACAACAGTAGAAAGAAGAAAAAAATCATCCTGTGATTGTACCAACCACAGGTATTCACTGATAATATCTTGGTTTATTTCCTTCCAGTCTTTTTTCTGTGTATATATTTTGGCGCATGTGTATTATTGTGACTGTACTCCATGCATCCTGTTGGTTGACAAGGTTTTTTAATGTCTAAGGCCCTTTTGTTTGTGGAAAGGAATATCCGCCACTTTGTTTCTCTGTCTATTATCTTTAAATAATAAACACTTCTAAATGTTCAGAGTACTCGTGACCACTAAATCAAAAATATATGAAGTTAACAGATTTCATTTCCTCCGATGCTTAATCATTGATTGAAGTGTGATCGATTAAACTTCCTTAATATTTGGTCATAAATCTCCCAACATCAGATTTTCTGATGTGCTTTAAATGCCTTCAAATGGAGACAAAACGCACCCACAATGACAATCATTTCTAAACCGAGCGGCACTTACACTAAGGCAGTTACGAAAGTGCTCAGACCACAGATTTCCACCCTATCTTCACCAGCTCATTCTTCTCCCTGTGTTTTCTTCTCCCCAAGGCCAGGTTTTGCTTCCTCAGCCTAGAGAGCTGGGTTGCCCTCTGCATTGGCTGAAGTGGGATCAAGGTCAACAGGTCAGGGACTGCTCAGATTATTGGTTCCGACTACTCAGATATGACTTGATGTTTTGTAGTCCTCATCTTTGGCCCCAAATGACACCTGCTCTGGGCATTTTCACTTAGTAGCAAAGCCTGTCATGATCTTTGCAGTCATCCTGGGGTGGGGTGGGGTAGAGGGACAACTGACTTGATTTAGATAAAAATTTGTCACACTGAAACTATAGCTTCTCTTTATCACTGACTATTTGACCTATTTACTGGTGTGTGTGTGTGTGTGTGTGTGTGTGTGTGTGTGTGTGTGTGTCCCCACCTCCCCTTCCAATAGCTGGCCCCTGTCTCTTCTTTGAAGGTCCAGTCTTGGGGCGTTGGAGAGGTATTGCCTGAGAATTTATATCCTCTAAGGTGGCCCTTAATTGATGATTGATGGGGTGTGAGAACATGGGCTGGAGGTAGAGGGGATTCTGAGGTGCCGCTTACACTGCAATCCCCCCCCAGTGGAGTCCGGCTAAAGCCACCCTCCCTGGCACTTGGCCGGAGATGGCACCCTGGCGTGGCTTCCATGAGACTGCCATCTTCATTAGCCACTTCCCCACAGACCTCATCTCAACGTCTGCTTGGGGGACTGACCTAAGACCATCAGCGATGCATTTTTAAATGTTAGAATAAGTTTAAAAAATAGCAGTCTCTGTGGGTGTTCTCAGGAATTTGAGCTTGTTAAGTAAAAAATCAAGCCAGACTCATTTCCCTGGATCTATCAGTCTAGAGTCAACATTAACAGCAAAGAAACAGGGATCCCCGTGAGTCATGGGTGGCCATTTCGCATTCCCTGGGGACACTGATGCCAGATCCTCCTTCTGCGGGGGCTGGAACCACTTCAGAGAGTGGCAAGCAGGCTCCCCTATTTCCTCCCGCTGCCCGCCCAGTCCACAGGGGAGGCCAGAGGCCTGAACAGCAGGCAGCTCCCCAGACATGACTGTCATGTGGCACGTGACTCATCTGGCCCACACCCCAGGCCCACCCACAGGCCAAGGGGAAGGAGAGGGCAGAGTGGGGGTGCCCTTGTCTCACGTACAGGAAGCCGAATGGAGATGGAGTTTGGTTTGCTGCCCTGAGTGACCACCGGGAGAGTTTCTAGAACTTTCCACCTTCCTGGCAGCTTTAGAGAGCAGAGCGCACTGTTCTCCACTGCTAACAGCTGGGGAAAGGTGAGTGTGTGTGTCACTCCAACAGCTCAGAAGTCCTGGAGGCTCCGAGACACTTCCTGATCCAGGCTCGGCTTATGCGGAAAGGCAGAAGGCAGAAGGCAGACACCCTGGTTCTTAGAAGCAGCTGCGTTAGACCTCACGCACACCGCTGGCTTTCACCTAGATCCTCTGCTCAGCCAGCCTGAGCCTCCTGGGTAGGGCACCACCTGGTGGTGGGCACGCTGTGGATGGGAGGCTTTCTCTTCTGCTCAGCTGGTGCGCGTGGAGATGAGGGTTTAAGGGGGTGGGGTGGGTGATGATTTACCCTCTGCAGCCTCAGACACTCTGGCAAGCCGTTGCTTTGGGCACACTTTGCTGTGATCAAGGGCTTGGCTGGGGCATTAGAGCCAGGTATCAGAATTCAGGCTCCAGCTTCACCACCGTGGGAACTTAGGGAAGTCACCAAAGGTGTCTAAGCCTCAGTTAGTTATCTGTGAGAGGGAGCTTAAAGACTCTACCTCCCTGGGTTCTTTGTAAAGAATAAACGAGATTATGTATTATCTTGAGTTTGGGTTTCCCCAAAGCAGATCTTGAGAGATTCAGATGGAAGTGGTTTATTTGGGAAGTGATCTCAGGAAATACCACTTGGGGTCGTGAGACAGGTGAGGGGAAGAGTGACTTATTCTGGAAGTGGGCTGCCACTGAGCGCCCCTGGCTCTGTCCCTCTTGGTGTTACCTGGCCTGGGACGTCAAAGCTGGGGTTCCAATTCCCATCAACCCTGATTGAGCACTACTCTTGGGGTGTCTTCATTCCTCAGCACTTCTGTGCCTGGGCAGAGTGGGCTAAGAGAGATTCAGAAATGATAACATTTGCAAAATGGGCCAATATGCATGGAAATGGTCAGTGGCCGGGGGTGGGGGTGTTATGGATGGGGAACCACCAAAGTTTATGCATATTCCAAAGTCTTCAGAACAGAGCAGGACACTGGTAACTTCTCAACAAACATTAGCTATTAATAATAATATCCATCGGTGCTCCAATCGAGCCCACCCCTCTCCACCAAAGTGTGACATGGCTGATAAACTATAAGGGGGTAAAATGCACTGGATACTGTGGGGGAGTGGTGGGTGCCAACAGCCCTACAAGCAGGTGCTGGATGTTCCCCATTTTATAGATAAGGAAGCAGGGGGGACTCCTAGAGTGTGGGAGCCTCGTCATGGTCATGGGTCAGATCACGTTTGTGTCAATCTCCTGCGGGCAGGTGCTGCTGCTCCCGCCCGTGCCAGGATCGTAAAGAGTCTTCATCCTGTGTCTGAATTAAGATGCTTGTTCTCGCTGAGCCCAACCATGACTGTGCAGAAATTCGTTTCCTTCTGTAAAATGTCAAGGCTGAATCTTTTATATTTTGCCCTGGGTATGGGCGTGATAATAAACTCCATCCAAGTCTGGTGTCTGCCTCCAGCCCCAGAGACTCATTGGGAGGCTTGGAATAATAACAAAAGGAATAATTCTCAGTGGCAGGAGAGAGCGAGAGAATGGTTTTATCATTCTTTTCCTACAAGACTCAGACCTACGAAGGAGAAGAAGATTGAATCGGGAGAAACGAGAAAAGGTTGCAGCCCCCGCTCTCACTCATTTCCAGTATGGCCACATGGGATATTGGAGCTTGCCCCCTTGGGACCGGCTTCAGGTCC
>NW_011888816.1:1054079-1060230 GCF_000151845.1 Pteropus vampyrus | reverse complement strand
GATCATACAGTATTTGTCCTTTCGTGACTGGCTTATTTCACTTAGAATATTGTCTTCCTACTTCGTCCGTGTTGTAGCCTGTGCCAGAATTTCTCTCCGCTTTAAGACCGAATACTATATAACTGTGCAGTATACTGTATTTTGTTCATCCTTCACCTGCTGATGAAGGTAAGCTGTTCCTTTACATCTACACCGAACAGTGCACTTTAAAAAGAGCCAAGAAGGTACTCTGCTCCCACAGGACACTCTCACAGCACTGGCCTGCCTTGCTCAGGTCACCAACAATACTGGTGGTCACTGACACCCTTTGGTAATGCCTCTGAGGACAGTAATTAATAGTAAAAATAACTTATGCAGGTTTCCATTTGTTACCCATAAACATAGATTTAATATTTGGGTCCTCGGAAGTGTCGAGAATAGGCTGTGTGTTCAGTGAGGTCAAGGTCCAGGTCCGTTTGGTCTCTACTCTGTACCTGGGGCTCACCGTGCCCCCCTGGCATATACTAATACTAAATAAGTATTTTCCGAATAGGAAATGAGAGAGCTGGTCCACAGAGCTGGAGTGGATTGCTGCCTTGAGTAATAATACTCCCAGTACTATTTGTTGAGCACTGACACGCGCCTGGTGTTTTACAGACATGCCCACTCTTCCTCCCACAGCTCTGCAAGGATAGGCACTGTTATGCTCATTTTACAGACGAGAAAGCTGAGGTTAAGTATTTAACCCAAAGCAGTACATGGCAGAGCCAGGACCCCAATTAGAATCTGTGTTCTTGGAAGAGGAAATAAACACTTTGGTATATTACCTTTTAAAATATTTACAACACTACCTATGCGAGATACTGTTATGATTCCCATTTTACAGACAAGGAAACTGAGGCCTAGGAAGCAGCCAGTAAGTGGCAGGCCCGGGATTTTAACGCGCTCGGTCGCCCGGCTGGTTCCGCGTCTCAATCCATTCTGCAGGAATCACCCCATGAGCTCAAATAGCAAACACCGCTGGGTCTTTGGCTTCTTCTGAAGGCAACCGGTGGACCAAAGTGAGTCTACAGGGATTTTGCCATCTCCTCTGGTTAATTAAGTGAGATCTGGGAGCCCCCAAACAAGCCGATGTGAGTCCTAATGACTGCGGGCTCCTCTGAGCCCAGTAAGCACACCAGCCACGGATGGGTGTTCAGCAGGGATGGGGGAGCCGTGCAGTTGGGGGTGGGGCATTCCTAGAATGGCCAGGAAAGGGACATTGTCCACTGTGGTCAGGGACACTTTTGTGGAAGAGCTCAAGCGTTAGTTCTCTGCATCGTCATGCCACCGTGTCCGTGTGTCCGGCCGCCAGCCCTGCCTGTGTCGGCTTGCACCCCTCACTGAGCAAGCGGGCTCTTGTCCGATGCTCAGAGTCACGCACACCTGAAGGAGACCTGGTACCCGCCCTTGGAGTGATGGTGGGGGGTGTGGTTCAAAAAATATGACCTACCTCCTAAGATTGCTGTGAGGATTTAGAAGGTCAAGTTCCTGGCATGTAGTAGGTCCACACACAGCCCATGCTAATTACTCCTCTTCCTTGCCTTGTATAGACCCTGCCCTAGAGTATGACACCCAACGTTAAGTGACAAAGTCAAATAAGTCATTTTTAAATGTAAAAAATTTCTAATTTTTTGTTCCCCTCACTGGCTTTAAAAATCTTTATTCCATGGCCATTTGAATAGAGGAATGCAAAAATCATAATCTTATATATTATTCAGCCCACGCAAATAGCCAATTTAGACAATCAGTGGCAAAAACCATTCTGATATCGTAAGAACCCTCTATTCTTATTTGTATCGTATTTTTCCTCTTCAAGTCACCTAGAAAAATGAGTGGCCTTGGCCCCTGTTTCAGTCTGCTGGAGGGGTGTTTCTTCATAGCTGGTGCGATGTGACTGGCCTGAAAGTTGGGGAGGGGAGCCAGAATGTGAAACCGGGGGCCCGGAAGGACCATGCCTCGTCCAATGACCTTGTTCTGTGGACAAGGAAATGCACCCTCAGAGGAGGAGGCTTTGCACCTGGCCGAATAGCTCATTAATGGCAAAGGAAGTGCCCCGTGCCCTATCCATGTTCTTACCCACCTGCTGGCAGCCTCAGAGATGCTAATATTGTGTCTAATACTAATATTAGCACTAATACTAATACTAGCACTAATACTAATACTAATACTCATGCTAATGCTAATGCTAATACTAATACCAATACCAATACCAATACTAATATTGTGGGACTTCCCTTCTAATAATGCAAGTATTGAGGATCCAGGACTTTAAATGCAGAGACAAATGACAGAGACTTCTGACTTCATCTGGGAGGGCCATATGATAGAGTCAGCTGCACCTCGGCTGGCACAAGTGCAGGTCACCCAGAGGAAAGGCCAGCCAGCCAGAACTCACCTAAGACTCGCAAAGGCCCGGAGGCCAGCACGCAGGCAGGTAGAGAGTTTAAAGTTCGTCTGGGTGTCTGAGCTTTCCTCCTCTCCCCACCACTGCTGGGAATGGAGTTCAAGGGCAATGTGAGGTCTACAGTGAATGCTGTGGGCACCCTGCCCAGATCCCTTCACAGGCCCTCACACCCATCCCCCAGCCGCTGCGGGGGTGGGCGGCTAACACCTCTCAGCTGCTTCTTCTCTGGAGAACTGGGCCCAGCTAAAGGGGAGCTGCCAGGGAGGCTATGTTGCCCCGACACCCAGACCTTGCCCAGTGACTGACGGAAATGGGAGTATGAAAGACCAGCCTTTTGCCTCGTTGTGGGGCAGCGCTGGGTGCAATTCCTGCTCCAGAGCTCTGTGGGGTCAGGCTGGAGCCAACCCAAGCTGAGACCACAGGCCAGCTTTGCCCCTTCCCCTGCCCCTCCTACTGCCCTTGCTCCCTCCTTCTGGGAGTCCCCCTCAATATATCCCTCCTATGAGTCTCTCCAGCTCAGGCTCTGTTACTGGGGAACCCAATCCTAGACCAGCTCCAATGAAGAAGACCTTAACACAGTCCACTTATCGTGAGCAGTGCTGAATGTATTTTGACCCACTGATGATTCCTGTCCTGGGCCGATTCCGACTTCTGGCCCCATGTCCTTCCTCTCTCTGGGTGGGCTGTCTTCAGCACCGCCCCTGCAGCAGAGGCATCCGTACGTGGCTCTTACCTGGCCTTGGACAGCCTTTGGGGCAGCATCGTACAGACACAATATCCTTTTGCTTATTGAATCTCAGAATTCATTTTCTCACCAAAGACATCAAATAAACCCAAACGCTACAAGGTAGCTCCGCTGTTCTGACTCCAGCAGACAAATCGCCTTGATCATCCTGTAAAGTTGTGTCCCATTCCATAGCAGCCTCATCTGGTCTCATTTGGAACATCACAGGAGAGCGGAGGGGTGGAAGTTCAATCTGGCTTCGATGTGTCTGGAGGTAATAAACTCGGGATGGGAAAGACAGCAGACCTCCGCCACCCCCATCTTCATCTAGCCTTTCGTCCTAGATGGGTTTCAATATCCTGTGTGGCTGATGTCTGACCCACGTGTCAGGAATATAGCCACATGGCAGCCTTTACCTACCATCCGCCCTGAGAAGCCCTCCATTATCCTCTGCATAGGGAGTGGGGCACCGAAGAGCCCCTGAGATGAGAAAGCAGGCGCCCGCTGGGCTGAAAATATGTATGATATGTGCATTTGAACGTTTGTCGATAAATATTAGCCACGGTCACTTGTACTGAGATTGTTGCTGATGTTAATTCATTGATCTTATGAAGGGTATTTTTTCATGTTCTATGGTATAGTCACTTGTATAATAAAAAAGTTTTAAAAACTGTTAAGTACAGTGCAACTACATTTGTTGCTGTCACTAGCAAGCTGTTCCTGGGAGGCTTTAAGAATGGGCTGGAATTCTGGGGATTCTGCAGGCACGTGCACACGGGCTGGGGCGGCACACTTCCCCTCCTGTCAAAGAAGTCGTAATTGGCCTTTAATAAAACGCGGGCACAGAAGTGTTTCGCTACTGAGATGATGCAAATCAAACTGACTGGAGGGCACAGACCCAACAGCTGAGCCTGTCAGCTCCTGACTCCCTTCGCCCCCTGGATGGTCCCAACTTACAGTGACCAAAAGGACACAGCTTCCGTCCTCACTTTGTAGTCTTCTGCTTGGAGCTCTGGCTCTCAGAAAGCAGCCAAAGTCAACATAAAGAACTACCCAGTCCAGTCGTTTTACACATATGTACACACACGCACACACATACAGGCTCTTCTGGCAATTCCGAAAATCTTCCTTTAGGAAGGTCTGTTGCTTCAGCAATAGTTACTGATATTTCAAACAGTGGAAGTATTCATTAGGGCCCATCCAATGAATGCATGTATTTATGAAGTTTTATTAAGTGGCTAAGTGTCTCATTTAAAATGAATACTTTCTGGCCCCTTTGGGTGTGTGGATGCACAGAATCTGACAGTGACGGGAGTGGGTCAATAGAGCAGCTCGAGTGGCTAGTTCCTAATTCTTCTAGGAAAGAGAGTTTCTGGTGATGAAAAAATGCCAGTCAGGGAGGCAGAAGAGACAGGCTTAGTCTCAGCTCTGCCTCTTCATGTAGCTGGGTGATCGTAGGCAAAATGCTGAACCTCTCTGAGCCTGTTACCATCTCGGAAAAAAGCAGAGAGAGTGATTGTGTGTGTGTGTTGTTCTAGGAAAACTTAGTGTGCCTTCCAGAATTACAAATTCTATGATTATATTAAAATTGACCAAGATCAAAGGTTATTGATTTTTTTCCTGATAGTTATCACAGGGTTAGAGAAGAGTACAGTTCACAATCCACCTTGCTTTGGGGCATAAGATTTCTGGTGAATTGCAAGTCTAGCAGATTTGTGTTACACTGAATATCTTCAATGTCTGGACCAGGGAACAGAGGAAGACTACCTCACTCACCCCCTCCTGAGAGGCTGGCCTCTCTGCTAGAGAGATCCTTGGACCCCAAAGGGCCAGAGGGGCAGCTGAAGTCACTGGGCAATGATCCAGCCTCTCCTAAAGACAGAGTCCTATGGAAAAGGGGTCCCGTTTCTTTGATATACTAGTAATATCTCAAGATAAAAGGAGGCTCAGTATTTTGAAGGTTTTTCAAATTTGCATCAGAATCTGTTGGTGGGCTTGTTAAAAGACTGCTGGCCCCCCACCCAGAGGTTCTGGTCCAGTAGGTCATGGGTGGGACCCCGGGTTTATATCTCTAACAAGTTCCCAGATGATGCTGATGCTGCTGGTCCAAGGACGGTGATGTGAGAACTATAGCTCTAGAACAGTAACAAGTATTCACTTCAAAGTGGGGAGAAGGCGAAGAGAAGCAGCTTTTAAAGTGGTTTTCTATCAAGTCACTCTAAGGACTTCTCATTTACCCTTTTTCTGAAAACCGGGAAGAATCTGGAACTACTGCCTAGCAGACACTACAGCACGGACCCCAGGACTGAGGGAAGCCTTGCGATGATCAACTATGTAGTCCCTAAGAGTTTACCTTAAAAAAAAAAAAAAAATCTTATTAGTGCTAAAATAGCAGCTCAGGTTTTAAAACCGGCTTTTGAAATGTGCTCATGTGCTAGAGTTTACATACATGAAATCTACATGCCTTCTAAAATGAGTCATTTCCGTGAGACACCCGGCTCAGAGGAACTATTGATTTTACCATTTTGGTGCTTTACTGGGTGCTTTGTGGAGCTTGGGGCCGTGGGTAAAAAGATAAAGCACATGAAACCCTGTATGCCACCATGACAGAGGGCAGTAGGCCCAGGGGTGGGGGGTGGGGCAGTGTAGAGAGGCAAAACACTTGCCATCAGGGCAAGTTACCATGGTCCCCATCTCCTACCGGTCCCAGACCTGTGAGGGAGACAGAATTAGCCGTTCTGTAACTTTTTGGAGATTCCCTCCCCCCACGTTCAGGGGAACATCTTGCCATTCTCAGATTCCTTCTGTTAACTTAAATAAAGAAAAGGCTACATACGCATCACTGGAGGAAAATGTCTGTATTAAAAGCCAAAAAAACACAGAAGTACAAGAAGAAATGCCCACCAGGCCACGTCACTGGATAGATCAACTTGGAAAAGGTTCATAAAGTTCGTTTCCAGCGGTAACAATAAATCGGTGTTAAATCATTCCCATGCCCCCCC
>NW_011888816.1:1050323-1052304 GCF_000151845.1 Pteropus vampyrus | reverse complement strand
CGGGATGCGGGGCCTCGTGCGGGGACTCTGAGGCCGGCGCGTGGGCGGCTCCGGGCGAAGGGGTGTCGTGGGCTGGTCCCCGCGGGGTGCTGGCCGGGCGGGGGGATCCTGCGCTGCCCGCGTTCCGACTCCAAGCGGAGGAGAAGGCGCTCGGAGAGGATCGCGCCCTCGAAGGGATGCCGAAGCGTCCCGAGGCCATTCCTTTGTCACACCCGAGGGGACCCTGCGATGATCTCGCCTTCGTGTTTACCGGAAACCCGCTCATTTGACAGAAGGGGAAACTGAGGCCGAGAGAGAGGGAAAGACTTCCCCAGGCCACCCAACGAGCCGGAACCAGAACTCCGCGCCGCTTGCTCTAAGGTGTCTCTTAAAACCTCAAATCTGGAGAGTTTGTCTGGTTTTTAATGCGCCTCTAACACAATAGACCCACTTAGTATTCTCCTCACAGCGAGCAAACCCTGAGGAAAATTCCAAGAATTCTGCCGGGTTTGGGGTGGAGAGAGGCTGGTGGGAATGTGAGCCTCGCAGCTTGGGGGGTCAAGATGGGGAGTTTCACTCCCTAAAAACCGTTCCTCCTGTGCAGGGCCCCTGTGAGTGAGCACGTGGTTTTGAAAGATTTATCTGTAGACCCTGTCAAGGGACGATTCACCCCCATTAGGTAAGTGAGGGCAGGCCTACCAAAAATAACGGGCCAAGATCAGACGTATATTTTAAAAATCCTTTTCTAGTACATTTGGCCTCTTACACTTGGAAAAAAAAATTTCACCCATCCCACTCGAAGAGAGACCCTGAAGTTTGAAGCCATTGTGGCCCTTGGGCACAGCTGTTCCTGAGTCTGACAGGGAAGTGGAAGAGGGAGCTGAAACAGTCAACCAAATGGCCCCCCTCTCAACAAAACTACACGACTAGGGATGCTGGCCACTTACATTCTGGAAGCCTTCGTCCATTGTTTCTAACAATAAGTAAAACCAGGTTGAGGATGATGTAAAAATAGTCCCAAATAAAGGTCCTGAACCTCCCTGGCCTCTTTCCAGGTGGGCGAGTCATTACTCGGACTTGGCCGTGGTTTCTCTGTCTGAACAGTGGGGTCAGTGGTACCTGCCTGGCAGGGGTGCTGTGATAAATACACGAAGCCCAGTGTCCGTCCATCTGTCCACAGAGGTGCTCACGTGATGTAGTTACTATCAACCCAGACCCAGCTGACTGTCTGGAATGGTTCTTGGTTTCTACAGAAATACTTAATTTCCTTGAAGGGATAAGACTCCCTTTTTGTTTAGATTTGTGTTACTTTTCTGCTGAGAAGCGTTGCTACCAGAGAGGACAATGTGATCTTCGGTGCTTTTATTAAAAATTGCTTTTCTTTTAAGCCTTGCATGTCAGGAACAGAATCTACTGTCTGCCGCGGCGGAACTTAGTTTGAGCACTGTGGCTGGAGAACAGCCCGGGGACGTGAGGTAATTCCAAGGGCTGAGAGAGGCCCTGTCTTCAAGGGGTGCGTTTTGAGCCAGGCCACTGTCTATGACAGCTGGTGACACTCTCTAAGGGTCTGGCCAGAGGTGGAGCCTTCCTGGCTTTATCTTCACAGCAGAGCTGGCGGGCAGCAGCAAAGGGAGAAGACACAGATCTGCTCGGGGAGCCAAGTAGTTTGCTGCGAAGTTTCTGCAACGGTCGCCTGGTGTCCTGGCAACGTGCTTTCTGCCTGCTTTTTCAGCACATGCCACAGACTGACACCTTGCCCTCATTCAGGGGGATGTTATATAGTTCTTGTGTTTTCTAGATGGGTTGCTGTCTTTTCGGACAATTGTGATTTGGGAAAAGAAGATAAAAATTAAGTTACTTTTCGTCTTGGTTACTGCAGTGTTACCAGCAACAGGAACTGTACGTAGCATGGCATGGAGGCTACATTTGTGGATTGAACAAATTTGCTTATTTGTTAATAGCTCTGACAAGCCACCATTTCTATAGTACCTTCCAGGTGCCA
>NW_011888816.1:1048201-1050273 GCF_000151845.1 Pteropus vampyrus | reverse complement strand
ACACGAAGCCCAGTGTCCGTCCATCTGTCCACAGAGGTGCTCACGTGATGTAGTTACTATCAACCCAGACCCAGCTGACTGTCTGGAATGGTTCTTGGTTTCTACAGAAATACTTAATTTCCTTGAAGGGATAAGACTCCCTTTTCGTTTAGATTTGTGTTACTTTTCTGCTGAGAAGCGTTGCTACCAGAGAGGACAATGTGATCTTCGGTGCTTTTATTAAAAATTGCTTTTCTTTTAAGCCTTGCATGTCAGGAACAGAATCTACTGTCTGCCGCGGCGGAACTTAGTTTGAGCACTGTGGCTGGAGAACAGCCCGGGGACGTGAGGTAATCCCAAGGGCTGAGAGAGGCCCTGTCTTCAAGGGGTGCGTTTTGAGCCAGGCCACTGTCTATGACAGCTGGTGACACTCTCTAAGGGTCTGGCCAGAGGTGGAGCCTTCCTGACTTTATCTTCACAGCAGAGCTGGCGGGCAGCAGCAAAGGGAGAAGACACAGATCTGCTCGGGGAGCCAAGTAGTTTGCTGCGAAGTTTCTGCAACGGTCGCCTGGTGTCCTGGCAACGTGCTTTCTGCCTGCTTTTTCAGCACATGCCACAGACTGACACCGTGCCCTCATTCAGGGGGATGTTATATAGTTCTTGTGTTTTCTAGATGGGTTGCTGTCTTTTCGGACAATTGTAATTTGGGAAAAGAAGATAAAAATTAAGTTACTTTTCGTCTTGGTTACTGCAGTGTTACCAGCAACAGGAACTGTACGTAGCATGGCATGGAGGCTACATTTGTGGATTGAACAAATTTGCTTATTTGTTAATAGCTCTGACAAGCCACCATTTCTATAGTACCTTCCAGGTGCCAGGTGTTTTACACACATCATCTTTGCTCTTCCCAAAGATCTCATGGATGTGATACTGACTTTCCGATGAGAAAACTGAGGCTCAGAGAGGGTGAGTAACCTACCTACGGTCACATAGCAGTGAGTAGCACAGCCAGAATGTCAGTCTAGTCTTCACTGACTCAAAAGTTTGTGCTTTTTAGAGAACTCGTGGCATCTCACCTCATGGAGGCTGGGGTCCGGAGTGCATCAGTTAAAAGAGTATGTGGTGAGGTTCTATTCTATTTTGTGAAAAACTTTCAGCTGAGTTTCTTTTCAAAGATCTATGTATTATAAACATAGCAGCATTATACACATGTTGGAAAACAGGAGGAAACAATGATAATAATCCCAATTTCCTGATATCTTTACTTTTCTGCATGTGCATTATTATTCTTTTCTGCATTCTTCATATTCTCTAAAATGGGCAACTATTACCTTTGGGGGAGGGGGAAAGAATAACATTAAAGTCCTACCACTTTTTGCAACCGTTTCTGCTTTGTGTTCTTTTTCTCAGCCCAGCAGGGCAGTGGAGGGCTGGTGGGGTGGCGGGGGGAACGGGGCGCTCAACGTGCAGTCGCGGACGGAGCAAGGCGGCCTGCTGGTTAAGAACTCTTCCTGAGCTGCGGGCAGAGACCTGCTCATCAGCTGCTGCTTCTGTCCCCTCTCTTATTCATCTCCTGGCCCACTCCGTTCCAGGCTTACTGGCTTCCTTGCTGTTCCTGGAACACACTGAGCAAACTCCAGACTCAAGGATGTTGCTCATGTTATTTCCTCCTGCCGGGACACTGTTCTTTCAGATCTCTGCTGAGATGTCAGGTCCACTCCTGTAAAACAGCACCCATTCCCACCACCCCCATCACCCTCCATCCTCATGCGCATTGTTCCCTGTCTTCCTGGTCCTTATCATCAGCTGACACGCTGTATGTTTCTCTTCTTTGTTTAATGTCTCTCCCTTTATTGGAATGTGTGCTTCCCCAAAGAGCGCTTTATCTGTTTTGTTCCATGGAGTAGTACATGGCACATAGTAGGGGTTCAGTAAATAGCTGATGAATGAGTGAGGGAATTCAATAGACTGGGCCGACCCACCAGGCAGGATGTGGCAGCAGTTTAGGGAGTTGAGATAGAGCCACATCAGGCCCATAGCAACAAGACTCATGGAGTCCCTACCAGCCTGTGGGCAGCCAGGAGCTGCTCCCC
>NW_011888816.1:1032322-1047136 GCF_000151845.1 Pteropus vampyrus | reverse complement strand
CCCCCGCCCCCATGTTCTGCTGATTAGATTTTGATGATCCTGTGCCCTCTACTTCCACGTAGCTTTGTGACCTCCCAGAGTGTCTCAGCCAGGTCTTCAGGGGACGGAAATTTATCCTTCCTGACCACTGTGGCCAGAAGGGAGATCTGCCTCCGCATAATTCATTTGGCAATTGATCACAGCCGCCTTGGGACAAGGCTGCTGTTGCCAGCTCAAGCCGTTATTCGGACTCAATTCTGTCCGGGGCATCCCTTGTTGGCTCGTGGATACCGGTGTGCATAGTGGGTGGGGCTACTGCTGCTATTTCTTTTCTGTCCAGCGACCTGAGCATCACGCTGGGCATCTGGTAAGATTTTAGCCAAGACTTTTAGAGGAAATAATTAGCCTCTGCTGTTATGGGAAAATGGAGAATGTCTGAGAGAGAACTGGGAGGAGGAAAAGGCTGTCCTTGTGGCAAGTGTGTGAAAGAATGAGCACCTGCTGAGCGAGTACCTCTTCTGGGCTTGGCCTGGAGTTGGCACCTTCACCAGATGGTAATTGTCCCTTAACGGACACTAACTGTGCTCCAGATGCTGTCAAGCACTTGAAATGCATCCCGATTACAGTCCCCTAAGGAAGAGATTACTGCGGCCATTTTAAAGATGAGGCAAACTGAAGCTCAGGTTAAGTCATTTGTACAAAGTCAAGCAGGGGTGGAACCAAGATTCGAATCTGTCTGACAACCTCATTCTTCATTATAAGCTCTGCTAAGTGGCCTCTACCATCACCAACAACCTAGTGAATGGAGATTATTGTCCTGCTTAGCTGATGAGGAAGCAGGTTCAGGATGGCTGGGCCACGGGTACTGTCTTTTCAGCCTTCCAAGTACATCTACCCTGCACTCAGTCCCAATTCATAATTCCCACCAACACTGAAATTCTGGAAGATATTTTCCCGGTCCGGTGCATCCTGCCTGATAAAGCCCTACATTGTGGTTCCCTAAGTCCACGGCTCTGCCTCTAGGGTCACCAGGGCACCTGGTACAGATTAGGTGCTCAGTAAGTACTGATCAGGAACCTAGGGTTCGGCAGGAACTGCTCTGAGGGGCAGACAGCCAGCCTGGAGCTCCTGAGATACCCAGGAGTCCTCAGGCTTGCCATCAATGGATTTTAAAAGAATGTATTTACCAATTACTTGGAGAGGTATTTAAGAGAAAGGTAAATAAGATCAGGGATATTGACTATGCCACACTGATGGGGTGGCAGAGTGGTTTCTATGAAACAACTGCCATTAAACACTGATTTTCAGAGTTAGTATCTATCATATGAGCCTAACTGAAACTATGTTTTAAAAACATTTTTTTGGGGGGTGGTGGTGGTAATATGGTAATATGCATTTTTATAACATGGGTGCTACTTAAAGTAAGTTTTTTTTTTTTTGGAAAGACAATCCTTAAAGCAAGTGATATTTTAGCTTTTCACATCCATCTTATAAAAAATTAAAATGTCATTTAGCATTTCTAATTGTCAGTTCCGAGGATTTCAATATAGCAAACCTGAGAGACAGAGCTGGGTCATCAGAGCCAAGGCGACTGAATATGTCCCATCAGCTGCTAACAAGCATCATAAAATTTACTTCATGCTGCTTCTAAACAGCACCAATATTCCCTTCAAAAGAAATCATTGGCATTCCATTTTCAGAGGAAGGGAGCGGATGGGGGGAGCAAGAGCCCATTTAGAGAGAGCCAGGATCATTGGAACACATTTATCAAAGCCTTTTGTGCCTTCTAACTGCACCCCTTCCTAGCCCACATGTGCTTGGGGACATCTGCTGTTTGCCTGGGCATGCTCAGGTATGCAGGTATCCTGCCTGTCATCTCCTTCATGTTGAGGTGGCCTCTTGGTCTATCCATTCTCTCTTTTTCTACTAAATTCTCTCTCTATGGGACTTAGAGAGAGTTGTGGCTGTAAGCATGGCCTTTGGAGCCAGGCAGACCTGGCTTAGATGCGTGACTTGACTTCGCTGTGTCTCAGTTTTCTTGTCTGTAAAATGGGCTGAATAGCTGCTCTCTCGTGAGGGTCAGATGAGATCGCTGTTGTAGAACAATCAATTCGGGGCCTTCGGTGTGTGCTAGCACTTTTAGTTCCAGAAACATGGGCACGTGGCTCTTCTGTCCTTATACTGCTATGGATATTGGTGTATATGTGTCTTCAGGAACTGGCCATTGTACCTGGGAAACAGAGAGAGACAGCTCCTGGCTTGAAAGAAGCTAAACTCCTGTGTGCATGGAGCCATCCCTAGCAATCAAACGAACATGAAATCCAGTGGTCATGAGAGTTTGAATGGATCCCAGAGGCCACCCAGAGTCCAGACTCCTCATTTTATACATAGGAAATCCGAGGCCCCGATAGGGGTGTTGGTATTGCCAAAGACGACAATCTCGTTGGCAGCAAAACCAGGCTGGAAGCCAAGCCCCTTGGCCAACTGAGCAGTAGACATGGCACCTCTTTACAGTCCTTTGCAGTGCTTCTTCACAGCTGCACTTTTAAAATGAGGCTCCGTGGCAAAGTGAGAGCAAAGAGCCTTTCTAATTTACTTAGAGAAGAGGAGGAAATGATGGGCTTTATAATTGCCGGAATCACATTTCTAATCTTATTTACAGGGTGAAGGATTGATTGCATGGGCTGAGAGTGTCGGCATACTCAGCAAGCTTCCGTTCTAATGTAATTAGGCCTTGCTCATTCCAGCTCCGCTGAGGACTTGGGTCAGGCCCCAGGAGACCTAGGTGTGAGGCAGAAGCCCAGGCTGGACCAACCCAAGCTTCAAGTTCTGAAGAAGTCCATGTGAAAGGCAAGAACTTGGAGCCCACAGTCCAGGCAAGGCCATCAGGGCCATTGAGTCATGCTTGCTGGTACCTGGGCTGCTGGCTAGACTCCTGGTATCAGAATCCCCACGTGACAGCCCGCTTGAAGCTGTGTACCAGGGCCAGCCGAGCCTTGTCCTCACCACGCAGGCTGATTCCCTTCATGGCAGTCACTATCTTGATTGTGCTTGGGTTTGCTCTGCCCTTTGCGCCTTGGAGATGCGGACACGAACCCCTTCATGGAAGAGCCTAGGGCTGCCTTAGAGCTGGGCCTCTGGTCCCAGCCCCATCCACCTGAGCCTACCATGGCTCACCCTCTGGCTGGCTATTGACTGAGTGATGGAGCACACAGGTAGAGGGGTCAGACTTTTCCTGAAGCCAAACCTTTGTGGAAATCTAATGAACAAAGACCAGAGATCTCCTCAGCTGCCTCATTGCAACTCACTTTTGAGTGACAGTAATAGAAAGAAAACACTATTGGCCTCCTGTAGGCAAACGAAGGCTCACAATGTTCCATACTTCATTGAAGGCCCAACCATCTCACTGTCACAGAGACCGATACCTGCAGTCACCCACGGTCTCAGGAGTGGGCCTCTCCCAGAGAGGGCCCATGAGGGTTCTGAACTGAACCCCTGTGGCTTAAACCTTCCTTAAGTGTGTTCTGTTTTAATCTCTTGTTCATCCATGATCTGGCATTTTGTTTTAAGCCCCAAAATGGCAAATTGCTTTACCTTGTAGGCTAACTTGGATTGTTAGCCTACAAGTGCTGTGTTAGAAGGATTCTGAGGCCATATCTGAGCTCGGGGAAGATAATGTGATGGTAGCTGCCAGGGTACAAAGGAATACAGGTAATAAATGTCTGTGGTTTTGTCTGCCACTTTCTTCTGGAAAGGACATGCCTTTCTCTGGGGTCTCTGCTGCTCACTAATTTAGTATGATTCTAGTAGAGATGCCAATGAGAATAACTGGCCCCGCCTTTCATGGGCACGTGACCCAGACCTAGCCAATCATGGTGCTCCAACCACATAGCCACAGTGATTTGCCCAGAACAAGCATGTGACCCAAGCCAGCCAATCAGAGATCTTCCTTGAGATTTGATACATGAAACTTGAAGAGAAAATGCTGCTCGCTCTTCTGGAATCACTAGCCAGGATGAAGTGAGACTGAAGCTGTATGTAGCTCTGCCTACCTACCCCTCCTTTCACCTCCTGCCCCTTCCTCCTCTCCCTGCACATAGAAAGGCTATTTGCAGTAGAAAGGAATAAGGTCAACAGCTGGAGCTAAGTGATGCAGAAAGGCCTGACATCATCATTTGAGACCCTAGGTCTAACTAGACTTGAAGCCTGCATTACCCCTGTTCTGACCAGACTGTGAGCTTAAAAGCATAGTTGTGAAACTGTAAGCTGGCTAGAGGTGAGTGACACCTGCAACCGAATACATGCAATAACTATACGTCAGCCTTCTTGTCACTCAAAACTTCAGCTCTAATACAGCTTTCATCTTTCTGGGAAGCCTCTCTGCTCCCCCTACTCACAACCTCAGGGAATTGCCAGCTCTATCATTCTCTAACACAAAGAACACACTTTTTCCTCTCCTTAATCATATTGGAATGATGCGTGCCCCTGCTCAAGCTCAGGTGAAATTTCTGTTCTCCATAGTACATGGCGTTTGAACCCAAGCCCTCAACCGTTACGTATCTGTGTTCCAAGGTCACAGTCATGACATAAGAAACTTTTTAGTTCTGAGATGTTTATCAACTGTTGTTTATGATAGCAAAAAATCGGAAACCAACCAAACGCCTCCCACGTAAGGGGATGGTTAAGGAAATGTAGAAATATTCACATGATGAAAGAGTACGCAGCCATGACGATTCCATTCGCAAAGAGGTTTCTGTTCAGTGTGGCACTGAGACCACCATGCAGACTTTAGCACCTCCCACGGTGTCCTCAAGGAGTGTAGAACCCCGAGCACTTGTGGCAATTTATATAATCTTTATTGACGCCTTGTGCAGCATGGGGAGAGGTCCCATTACATAGGGCATGTGATCCCACTAACAACCCCAATAGGCCCTGCAGTAGCGTATTATGGGTGTGTGTATGTGTCTCCCTCTCTTTTGCCTTTTCCCACGCAGCACCCAGCCTCACTGTCTTCCTCCTCGCCTCTAGATTTCCTCAGGGAACTTCAAAAGCCTTTCCTTTCTGTCATGAAGAGCAATCCAGGTCTTCCCCAGGTTCTGCCTCCTAATTCATCCTGGGACTCTCCTGACCAGAGGCATACAGGGAAGCAGAACTTTCCTTCTTTCAAGGCTGCCGATCCCTGGTTTTTGCTACTGGAGGATGTCCTTGAGCTCACCATACCTCCACTGCAAATGGCTTCTCAGAACTTATCTGCATCCGCATCCCCTGGAGGACTCCATCCTAGCCTTTCTGATTCAGCAGTGCAGAGGTGGGCTCTGAGAATCTGCATCTCTAACAAGGTCCCAGGTGGTTTCCGGGTGATGCTGAGGCTGCTGGTCTGGGGACCACACTTTGAGAACCATTGGCTTGGAGCATTTCTTCCAATCTCACAGAAGACTCTCCCTCAGGGGAATTTTGGCGAACAGTGTTTTCTGCATCTTGTCACATATTATTGTATCATTACTGGAAGGTAGAAAAATTAAATAAAATGTTTATGCTTGGGACATCTGCTTCCCAGTTTCTCCAGAGAAGCAGATCCCAGACCACCCATCATCTGGGTTTGCTTAGCTAAAGCGCTCTAGATTGGGCCTATGGCTCGGAAAGATGATTTCCAACAACTGACCAGGGCAACCCTCATGATCTCCAGGCCAGAGAAGATGCCAGCATCAGGAGCAGGGCTGGGCCAGAAGTGGTTGGGGTCTGGGGCTGCAGAAGCTGGGTCAGGGAGGAAGAGCAGTCAGCGCACCTGGCAGCTGTATTCAGGTACCACTGTGCCAGGGGCATGACAGAAATGGGCATGACAGAAATGGCCATGGGCACAGCTGGAGTAGCCATCCCTGCCCCCAAGGCCCTTGCTTTCTGCTGGGTGAGGCCAGGCCAAGCCAGCACATGCAGATATGAAGATGCCTCAGACTTAGGGTGGGCACTGGTGGAAAGCCATGAAAGCCATGAGTGGTGGAGCAGCCTCTTGTTCTAGTCCCAGCCCAACGTTACCTGATGAGGCTTTGACATTGAGCATGTCACATCACCTTCAGTCTCATTAGGACAGTCTTCTTTTTTGGTGGTGAGGGAGGGCCAGCTCAAATGATGTGAGAACTCGGGCCAGTTACAACCCCTTCGTGCATTTTGCAACCTCCTTTGTTATGCTGGGTGGTCAGACTGTGAGATACCCAACACCCTGTCTTGGTCCTTGGGCAGGGTCGGGGGTGAGGGGTGGGGGGTGGAGGCTCCTTTGACTTTGACCAGTGGGAGCAAGATGTTGGGGAGCACAGGTGTGGGGAAGGCCGGCATACTTGGTTTCCAGATGTTGGGCATGCCCAGCACAGCTGGACCTCATTTGGCCCCAGATGGCTGCACGGTCGATCTGGAGGTTCAGGGAGAAAAGCGTGATAGCTCTCTCTCAGGGTGGATGGCAGCTCTGACTGCTTGAAATTGACGTGGACTGGGAAGGGAAGGGAGGCCCCCTGGGTGGGGACCAAGGACAGGCAGCATTGCAGTCTGTGTGTAGGAGTGTGGGTCCTCTCTGCTGCCAGCTGTGGGACTTGGCCTTACCTACTATGGTACTGGTGGATAAGTTTGGGGGTCACTTATGTAGTTTCTTCAGATTCTAAGTCAGACTAGTCCCAGGACTTAGGGCTCATCTGCCCGCAGAAGCTCCTGGTGGCCATGGCAGCCTTAGGCAGGGCCTTCTTTCTCTGGCCAGATGGGGCGCCAGCACCTGTGACCAGGGCAGTCCCAGACTCAGGGTCTTTTTCCCTTCCTCTTGCTGTGTCATTTCCTGGTGCTTTGGGAGTCTCTCGGCTGACAGGTGAGCACTTCACACCTCATTGAAAAGTCACCACAATAATTACCAGATGATTAACAGGGGATTTTGAAAAGGCACTTCAAAGCGTCTCTCCCAGAATTGCTAAGACAGGTGTAAAAATGTATCTGGGCAGAGAGCTGCCAGTTTAAAGGGATGGCGGGGACTGAAGGGGAGGTGTTAATGAAACCACTGAGCAGCACCAAGGACAGGTAATCCTCCCACCCCAGCAGGGCGACAGCCAGGCAGTGGGGAGGAGGCCTGACAGCTTCAGATACAACACAAAACGTACAGACTTTGTTGATCCTTTTACACTTTGCCCTAAATCCTAGGTCTTCCTTAGAAAGCCTGGTGCCTGTTTTGGTCAGGTTCATATACAGTAAACATAAACCTTCCTGTGCCACAGGATTCATTATTAACTTTACTAATTCAGGTTAATGAAAATCAAATACCTACGTGGCTGTCTAAATGGGCAGATAAACTCTCCTAACACAAATCCTACAAGAGGGAAGAGAAGTGGGTAAGTCTCGCACGGTGGACCATTTTGTATGCCTGTTTCGGCTCCACCCTTTACTGAAAGCTTGACACGCCTTGTTGCATCTGGGCAAACCTAACACTGTTTGAATGGATAACCAATCTTTCTCTACTTTTGAACCTTGTTTTCAGAGATCCTTGCTCACTTGCAACTGATCTCTGGGCAGTAACGGACTCAAGTACAGGTCTCAATCATTCCGCCATGGTCCCTGGCTGCATATCCAAATTCTAGTGACACAGATGTCAAAACGCACTCCAGACATACAGAACCAGAATATCTGGGGAGGAAGAACTGGCATCCATATTTTTAAACAGCTATCCAGGTGATTCTTGTGCAGTTTTTAGAGTACTGGTATTTGGGAACTATAGGAGCTGCAAATACTTTTTGTGAGTTTTTTTTTCCTTTTGCATATTCAAAGCACAACTGCTTTAAAATGTCGCCTGTGGGGCTTCAGCAATGTTACCTCCAAGAGGGCTGATTTGCAAGCCGCATTTCCTAGACACCAGACAGAAAATGTTAGCCAAGCACGGGAGTGTCTGGGCTCGTGGTGACCATCTTCAGCATCATGCGAGCATCTGTCTGGCACCTTGTAGGCTGGCAAAGCAACGTGTGAAGCAGCCAGTAGTTCATGGTGTTTGGCATTTGGAGTATAGCAGACTCTTCCTAGACATCGTGCTGTCTGGCTATATGACTTACAATGCGACTGTGTCCAGTCGTGCATGAGACCAAGCGTGCTGTGTGCGCCTAGATGTGCTGGTCCAAACGCCTCGCCCCACCCCAGATTCCCTGCCTGACTCGTGGAAGGTGGGTCATGCAGCCTGAGGCTGCCTTTCACTACAACTAAGGTGAGAAAAGGAGGTACAGGGTGGTCCCAGAGGGGATAGGGTTGATGTGAGATGCTGGGTCTGGGTGGCTTCAGATGGGATAGATAGGCGATGGGTGGGAGGAAGTGCCCAGGAGGAAGGTGTCACCAGCTAGATGGGGATCACAGCTTGGGAGACCCTCTGTAACTCATGGATCAAACCTGCTTCTCCCCCATCCAAATCCTTCAATGTGCTGGTTTCAACTTGTCATTTTAGATTGTATTAAAATCACATGAAAAATCTGTCCCATTTATCAAAGATAACCCGATTTCCCTCACATACCACTGGACATTCTTGAGGGATTCCTATTTCTCTCGCCTGCCTCTGGGCCCGATTCCTGCTGCTGTTGGATTTCCAGTCTGTTCTGTGCTGTCACTTCTCCCACAAGATACACCCCCCCCCCCACCGCCTCACTGAGCCCTGATCTCTTCTTACCCCCATGGAGTCCCACCCACTCGAGGCTTTGGGTGGGGCCGACTTCCAGAGCCCAGGGACATCACAAGGACACCTCTGCCCTCAGCCTGGTCCAAATCCTTTACACTCACACTGCTCATCCTGGCCCATCTCCCCTCTTGTTAGCATCTATCTCTTCACCCCTCAGATTCCTCCGACACCCCACTCTCCAGGGCAACACTGTCAGCAAGGAAGGGAGTGGAAAGACCAACTGCGGGAGGGAGAGGGAGCAATCTTCCTGGAGGTCTCAATGACCCGCTTCGGCATTAAAGACAAATAGCCAGAGGTTAGGTTCTTCAGGCATAAACCAATTACATGCAAATTTTGGCAGATCGGATGCAAATAACATTTGTGACTCTGTCCTGGATTGCATCAGACGTGTCTCTCAGGAGCAGGGAAGTAGAGATCATCCTAAAAGTGTGTTCAAGATAGGAGGTGGGGTGGCTCAAAGGAGCAAGAGCGAAGGGTGGTTACTTAAACCCCAGCCGAACGCTAGGGGATTTTCCACGTCATTTGCTCAACTAACACTTCTTGAGTGGCGGCTGCATGCCTGGCGGATGGTGGGATAAGTGAGAAGTAGCGCAGCCCCCACCCCAAGGAACCCCTAAATGAGTCATGACACAAACAGGTAAACAGAGGGGTTTCACGAGGTCTTGGGAAAGCAATGATGGTGATGTGTGCAGGATGCTGTGGGGACACGGAGCAGGCCATCTCATCAGGCTGGGACATCAGGAGGCCTCCTGGGGGCGGAGATGCCTGAGCAGAGCTGGGAAGGACGATGAGGAGATACTACGTGGATGATGGGAATTGCGTCCAGGCTGCCTGGTGGATCGGTGTGGAACCGGGAGGGGTGCGTGAGGTGGGGGAGTGAGGGGAAAAGCAGCTGGTGAGGTTCAGGAACGGCATCACCAAGGGCTTCGGCACTGAGCTAAGGAGGTGGAGTTTATCCTGGAAAACGAGGGTTTAAGCAGGAGAATAATGAGATAAGGAGACGTTTCTGGAAGCTCTCAGACTGTAGTATGGGGCATGGATTGGAGCGGTCCAGATGAGGCAAAAGGGCCAGTGAGCAGGGCCAGGACTGGGCAGTGGTGGGACAGGCAAGGAAGTAGAAATCATCAGGAGAATCGTTTTGGGACCCAAAGTAGTAGGACTGTGATCGGCCAGTTGTGGAGGGTGCTGGTAAGAGAAGGCGTATGATTAGCAGGTTTGGGGCTTGGGCGGTTGACACAGCACCATGGGAAGGAGGCGGGTGGGAGGATGATTCTATTTTGGACCTGGCTGGTGTGAAGAGCTGTGGGGGTGTCCAAGAAGCCCATCCAAGATGTGAGACGCCTCTCACCGTCTTGGGTCAGGTTCTCCAGAAGCAAGTATTTTATTATGGAAGTGCTCCCAGGAGAACTGGAAAGTGTTGGGGAGAGCAGGGCAGGGAAGAAGCCAGGCCAGGGTGCAATCAGGCAGACCTGCGGAGGGCGGAGGGCGGAGGGCGGAGGGCGGAGGGCGGAGGGCGGAGGGCGGCCTCCCCTGATCGCACTGCCGGCTGTCAGTTACACCTTCAAGTCCTCCCAGCCTGAGGCAGGGGGCGGGGCCATCATACTCCCACTGCTGTCCATCACAAGCTTGGGGCTGCCCTGGGTGGGTGTGGGAAGTAAATGAGCAGGCACTTCCAGGTCTCGGCCTATGAAGGCAAAGGCTCCAGCGGCTTGAGAATGGGCCTCTGAAAGAGAGTGGCAAGTGTGGCCAGTGGGAGCAGAAGTCCACTGAAGGCGGGACGGGGAAATGCAGAAACAGCGAAGTCATCAGAGGGCAGCCGGGCAAGGTGACCACACAGAATCCTCGCCCCTCATGACTGCTCTGCAAAGTAGGTGCCTCCGCACGCTGAGATAAAGACACCGAGTTCAGAGAGGTTAGGTAACCTGCCCATGGTCACACAGCCAGAGGATGATGGTGAGCCTTGGAACTCAGGGTCCATAGGTCTCCATACTACCCTATATATTTCACAGCTGCTGGTTAATAAAGAGAGCGCCCACTGTCAAGGGCTAACGCCACACCAGCCACATCCACGTGGCAGCTGCTTTGCTTCAAGCACCACCTCCCGGAGCTATTTTCATTTCCAGGTGAGGAAGCAGAGGTACAGAGAGTCACCTGGGCAGGGCCACAGAGCTAATAAGCAAAGAAACTAGAATGGAAATGCAGGTCCCTCTGACTCCAAACTGCATCCCAGACAACATAACCCACGCCCCAGGCCTGCCACGGGACGCCCCATTCCAGCAACAGCCCTGAGTGTCTTAAAAATTTGTGGGGCGAAGTCAGGGAGGATATTTTAGGTTTGTTGGGGTTACTTAAATTTCTTTGGCAGGAAGATGGAAGGAGCAGGGTGAGGTCTGTGCCGTGCAGGCCAGTGGGAAAGAGGGCTGGGTTCTGGCCTTTCCGTTGCCAGTGGTTCCTGAAAGGGTAATTTTGCAAACAATACTGAGAGGCTGATTGTGGCAATAAATTACCATGTGAAAAGAAATTATTTTTATCACTTTCTGGGTTCTGGTGCCCTGAAGAATGCAGCAAAGATAGGTTGAGTAGGATATTCTGTTGGCGTGGGCCGAGAGTGTGGGTGCAGATGAAGGTGTTGTGTGTGCGTATGCGCGTGTCGATGCCTGCCTGCTTCTCAGCTTGATGAAATGCATTATGCAGGGGCCAGGCCCTTCCACCCAAGGGGTGTTCACGGGAATCTGAGCTGCTGCATTTTCCCTGGAGACCTGCCTGCCCTGGAAGTAGCAAGAGGAACTGACCTTGGGGGAGCCATCTTAGAGCCCACGGTTGGCCTGATGGGGAGTTGGAGACCTTCCCCCAGGTAGCCTCCTATGGGAAGCCTGGTCCGGGGGCGCCCTCTCACAGGCTGAAGGAGAGGTGGAAGAGACCCTCCTGTCTGAGAAGAGCACATTATAGGGCATTCGACTTACATACCTGATGCAATTTGTCAACTTTTGATTAAAGCTAACATACTCAGAACCGAACATGCCCATGCAACCAGCACCTAGAACAAGAAAATGAGACATGGCCAGCTCCCCCAGAAGCCTCTTCCGGCCCCTTCCAGTTGCTCCCCAACCAGAGTAACCCTCTCCTGACTTGTAACAGCATAGATCAGCTTTGCCTGCTTTTGTACATCATAGAAAAAGAATTATGCAGGTGCCTTTTGAAAGGATGATTATAAACTTGAGTCCTGTAAAGCAAATGATAGGTTTGCTGTCTGGAATACTTGTAATTTAAAGGAATCTTTTGGCGGAGTCTTTTGTAATTGGATTAATTGTCCTTGGCCCTAAGCCTTGTGAATGGTAAGGTTTCTTAATAGTAAGCATATCTTTCAGGACTAAGGATTCATTTGGGGTTCTGGAAAATTTTCCATGTTGCAGGCAGAGCATCGGGGAGGGAATCACCAACACTGACGGTGAGTTTTCATTCAACGGGACCATCTTGCATGTCCTTCTGTCTTAGACCACCAATTCTTAACCTTGGCTGCACATTAGAATCGCCTGGAGAGTTGTAAAAAATACTGATGTTGGAGGTCCCATCCCCAGAGGTGCTGCTGGTTTGACTTTGATCATTTTCGCTTTCGTTGTCCTCGGAGTTGACCTGTAGGGTGTGAAAGAAGTTATTCTGATGCTTGTTAGCGACAGTAAGGCAGACTTTATTAGAGGGATGACTACAATGGGGTTGCACAGTAGGATAGAGAGGTTGGGCTTAACACCAAAAAACACATGGGAAATGGTGATTTAGAGTCAAGGAGCAAGGTAAGGGGGTCAGCGGATGGAGAATTACTAAAATAAGAGGTAATTCTTTGCTAAAGTGACCTACTAGGATTCTTGCAGAGGGCAGGTCAGGGCGATCATTTATGACCTTATCAGAAGAGGAATTTGAACAGATATTGAGGGTGATCAAAAATGGTTGGGGGATTCTGGCTAAATGGATGTGATAGGATTCTTGCTAAAACTGGGCCATGCGAGGATGGACACGGGAGCCTCGCTGGGAAGAGGATTCGCAGGAGCCCGACTATGATCAAGGACACGCTTTGTCGAGGTTTATATAACCTGAGCAGAGTAGCTTCTAGCACTAGGAAGGCCTTGCTGCTGCTGACATGAGGGAAAACCTAAATGGTGCATTCGCTGCCCAGAGGCTGAGTTAAGCCCAGACCCAGGGCAGAGGTCACCTCTCCAGGCTCCTCCAGTGATAGCCCAGGCCCCGCTGTGGTGACCATGGAGGTGGCTGTGAGCAGGAGAAAGAGAGTGAAGCTGGAGAACATTCTGTGGCCTGGGGAAAGTTGCTTGACATCTCTAAGACTGTTTTTTGATCTATAAAGTGGGGAATGATAATAATACCAAACTTACAGGTTTTCTGGGAGTATTGAACAATGTAAATCATTTCAGCCAAGTACATTGCAAATGCTCAACAAAATATCACCATTTTCATCGTGAACATTAAAAGTCACATGCGGAAGGAACAGTCGTGACTTTTATAATCCTCAATTAAAATGTGCCCGTTTGAGCTTGGCCAGAGAAGAACGGCTAATATCATCTAATATTCTTTGAGCCAGATGGAACTCTCTTTTCTGGAAATTTCTCCAGAAACTTCAGGGGCCACCACCATGAAAACAGGTTCCTGGGGCTAATGGGACTTCAAGATGTGACCATTCTGACAAACAAGATCTAGGTCTGCTTATAAATGCAGGGCGAAGGGGTGGGGTGGGGGTGTTGGATGACCCCATTTTGGCCTGCTTAAAGCACACAAATTGGAGGCAGAGGAATTTTTCTCAAGAAAAATGATAATTCTCTTCTGAGAACACAGTGAAATGTAATGGATTCAAGCCAGAACCCAGAGTTTTATAAAATTGCACAAAGAAAAAAAAAAACCCTTTTCTACAGCTGAAAATTTAAATAACCACAGCTCTAAGCACTCTATTTGCTTGGATTTTAATGAAATCAGGGTAAGATGGATCAAGGATGGAGATAGTTTAATAGGGAATTCAAGGTCAGCCACTTACATTCCATTCTAGTGACGTGAAAGAGAAATTAAAACCCAACCAAACGGCAAGCTTTGGGCTACTGTCCAATATTAGCTGGATGATGTCTCCAAACAATTTTCTCTGGGCCTGTCATGGTTTATCTCTTAGCTTTTACGTTCTACAGGACTTTAAAAGAATACTTGGTCCTTTCCTCTGATACCCACAAGTACCCTGTGCGGGACACTCAGGGCAGCGCTGTCTCCATTTACTAGATGTGTTGAAGATATACTCATTTGTACCTTCTTGCTAACCTCAATTTTATTTCAGTATCTACCTCTGCCTCCTATGGTTTAGCAAGTGACCAGCTTCGAGGACAGATCCCGATTTAATAACCCCAATCCTTTCCAATGAATGTTTAGTTAAAAACAAAAACAAAAACGAAAGCAAAAAACGTGACTCAAATTTGGCCAATGAGAAATAAGAAAAAGTTTGTTGGGTGTCACCAGGAAAGTTATCTTTGCTCCTCAGAAAGAGTCAGCCTGGGAATTTTCGGTCTGGAAGTGACTCTGGGGACTGCTGCTATGATAATATAATCCATCAAGATGGCAGAGTGGAGCGATGGGAAGAACCTGGGTCCTGAGTGACATTGTTGAGCTTCTGAGTCTGCTGAATGCACCCGACGTCCTGACCTCCAGTTATGTGAAGCCATGATTTTCTGAATTACTTGGAGTTTTCTGTTACTTACTTGCAGCCTGAAGCATCGTAAGTGCTATGTGAATATTCTGGGACTCAGAAGTTAAGTGAATTGCTTATGGTCACCTAACTATTAAGTGGTAGTGACCAGGCTGAAACCTACATTTCTGCATGCCCTGTTCAGCTTTCTGTTTTCCTGTATTCCAAAGTGTCAGTTTTCTTTTCTGAAATTGATCACAGGATTTATCGTCATTGAATTGAATGCTTACATCTCATTTTTGCCCAGGACGGTTAATAAAACAACGGCCAGCAATGATTCCTTAGTAGACAGAGGTTTCACGTCTTCACCGAAACCGAGCATGAGTGTCACATTGGACAGATACTGAGGTCCTGGCTCTCTCTCAGATCTTATGGCTCTCAAATTTCACACCCTCTGCCATCTTTGCTGAAATATCTGTCC
>NW_011888816.1:1028550-1031702 GCF_000151845.1 Pteropus vampyrus | reverse complement strand
AGGAAAGTTATCTTTGCTCCTCAGAAAGAGTCAGCCTGGGAATTTTCGGTCTGGAAGTGACTCTGGGGACTGCTGCTATGATAATATAATCCATCGAGATGGCAGAGTGGAGCGATGGAAAGAACCTGGGTCCTGAGTGACCTTGTTGAGCTTCTGAGTCTGCTGAATGCACCCGACGTCCTGACCTCCAGTTATGTGAAGCGATGATTTTCTGAATTACTTGGAGTTTTCTGTTACTTACTTGCAGCCTGAAGCATCGTAAGTGCTATGTGAGTATCCTGGGACTCAGAAGTTAAGTGAATTGCTTATGGTCACCTAACTATTAAGTGGTAGTGACCAGGCTGAAACCTACATTTCTGCATGCCTTGTTCGGCTTTCTGTTTTCCTGTATTCCAAAGTGTCAGTTTTCTTTTCTGAAATTGATCACAGGATTTATCGTCATTGAATTGAACGCTTACATCACATTTTTGCCCAGGACGGTTAATAAAACAACGGCCAGCAATGATTCCTTAGTAGACAGAGGTTTCACGTCTTCACCGAAACCGAGCATGAGTGTCACGTTGGACATATACTGAGGTCCTGGCTCTCTCTCAGATCTTATGGCTCTCAAATTTCGCACCCTCTGCCATCTTTGCTGAAATATCTGTCCTACGCCTTTTCTCAGCCAAGTATTATACATTACAATTTCCAATTGCTCTAAACCATGCAGAAGTGGTCCAACTTTGCTTGGCACATCACTGTAGCATCTACATGCTTTGATCTTATCACCAAGATGCCTTATTGCATGGTGATTTTACTCATCTGTCATATCAGGATGATTCTATCCACAAGAATAGTGACTTTGTTTTCCTACTTAGTGAGAAGTCCCATGGTTGGCAATTCCAGGGCAAGTTCAGCCATCAAGGACCCTGGTCCTTTCCTTCCCTGTATATTCCTTACTATGCTTTGTACATTGGCCATGTTTCTTCCTATTATTTAAAAATGACTGCCACAGCTCCAAACACCATGTCACACAGAGAGGTCCAGAAGTGGGAAAAGAAAGAGAGAAAATCGTTATACCTTTTTCTCTCTTATTTTTCAGAAAAGATAATCTTTTCTTGAAGCTACCCAATAATTTCCCCCAAGGTCACAGAGTCAGTAATATAGTACAGCAGGTGAAATTAATATATTTTATTTAACCTAATGTATCCAAAAGATTATTTCAACACGTGATCAATATAAAAATTATTATGAGATATTTTACATTTTTTTATACTGTCTTCGAAATACAGTGTGTCTTTTATACTTACAGTACACCTCAATTCAACGACTGTATTTTCATTAGAATGACTTGACCTGCATTTATTTATATTTTATAAACTTTTCATTGAAAACATAGATAGACATACCCACGTTGTTCCAAATAGACTTAAAGTTTTCCAATCACTGAATCAAGTAGCAGTTTTTACATTTATCGTTAAATTAATTGACGTTAAATAAAATTAAAACTTCCATTCCGTAGTCACACCAGCCACATTTCAAGTGCTCAGAGGCCACAGGTGGCTACTGTAGTGACTACTGTATTGGACAGCATACTTCTAGAGCCTGCACACTTAAGATTATTTTTATCAAATTCCCCGTATCCAAGCACATGGTAATGTGTTAGCACGTGTCCACCTATAATTAGGTGGTGCCAAACACTGCAGCTAGAAGACTAGAGACTTGCCTTGGAGTTGTTGCCCTGTTTCTACTTAGCCGTGTGACCTCAGGTGAGTCACTCTACTTCTGGCCTCTATTTACTCATTCGTCAATGTGTGACCTCAGGAATCTCTTTCAGCTTTCAAATGATGTATTAGTCCTCTCTTCCAAAAGAGGAGGGAATGAGGGCATTATTAAATCTGTGGGCACCAGGGCACACACTCGCATCTTCTTCACTGAAATATATAAGACCGGAGTTGCCAGTCTCTGGCACCCGCTGAGATGCTGTGGGCAAGCAGGACTCACACAGGTTCCTTCTCATCCCGGGCAGAGGAACCTGCTAATTATATCTTTCTCCAGAATGCCCGGGATAGAGAAACATTGAAGCATTGTCCCGGCTCCAAATTCCAGGAAGCATTGCTAGTTTGTTCCTTTTTATACACTACCTTTGACGGAAGAAACACCCTATCCACAGGCGGAAACTCCTGCGTTGGTGTCTGCCATAGTTTTTGAGTCACTGGCTTCCTGGAATAGGCTGTATTCTTTTATATATAAAAGAAAGGGCTCTTCCAGATTCCTTGTTGTTAGACTGTTTATATTGTGGTAGTCAGAAGAGGGCTTTGGGTTTATTGGAGAGCAGACAACCTCTATTATATTTAGCAGAGCTATGAAATGGTGGCCAGGGGATCAGATCAAACTGGAGAATAACTATCGAGGCTTGAGCTCCAACAATCCACATGATAATTGGGTTTGACCGGAACTTGCCTTTCAGATGGAGGACTTGGGACCGTCAGTGAGATCAAACTTTAGGGCTTTGTGGGAGGGTCCCAGTTCTCAGAAACAATATCCAACACTGGTGACCTTTCACTATTAGAGGTTCTTTTCCTTGGGTCCTGTAAGGTGGGCATAGTGGAAATAGCCTCCTCACTCACAAACGAGAGATTCTAGCCTTCTGCTTGAATTTGAGAGAAGAGGATAATAATAAGAAACTGAATGGGAGATGAGGGCAGAGGATCAGGAGGGACCAAAAGGACACTGAAGGAAGATGCTAAAGGTTGCCAGCCATTTTATATGAAGCCAACGCCATACTGGAGTTTATACAGACCAGGAAATACATAAAAAAAAGTCTGTTACCAGTTTATGCTCTGTTTAAAGGAAAGACAGGCTAAAAGGAAGCAGGAGAGTGAGATTTAGTCTCTTCATTTCTTTAAGCAGAGTGGGAATTGGAAGGAAAATTTATTCGTTCACCTTTTCATCAGTCCATTGTGGTGGGCAGGGCTCAAAGACGGGCACCATCAATCCCCCGACTCCTTCCATCAAGAGTGGGTTTATTTTCCCTTCCACTAGATGTTGGGCTGGCTGTGACTTGCTTTGACCAATGTAGTGAAAGTGACGCTATGCCAGTTCTAGGCCCAGCCTTTGGAGGCTGTGCCGTGCTATAAGGAAGCTCAGGCTAGACCAGTGGATGATGAGAG
>NW_011888816.1:1003278-1028500 GCF_000151845.1 Pteropus vampyrus | reverse complement strand
GAAGGAAGATGCTAAAGGTTGCCAGCCATTTTATATGAAGCCAACGCCATACTGGAGTTTATACAGACCAGGAAATACATAAAAAAAAGTCTGTTACCAGTTTATGCTCTGTTTAAAGGAAAGACAGGCTAAAAGGAAGCAGGAGAGTGAGATTTAGTCTCTTCATTTCTTTAAGCAGAGTGGGAATTGGAAGGAAAATTTATTCGTTCACCTTTTCATCAGTCCATTGTGGTGGGCAGGGCTCAAAGACGGGCACCATCAATCCCCCGACTCCTTCCATCAAGAGTGGGTTTATTTTCCCTTCCACTAGATGTTGGGCTGGCTGTGACTTGCTTTGACCAATGTAGTGAAAGTGACGCTATGCCAGTTCTAGGCCCAGCCTTTGGAGGCTGTGCCGTGCTATAAGGAAGCTCAGGCTAGACCAGTGGATGATGAGAGTCCATGTGGAGGAGCTGCTGCCAGACACGTGAGCGAAGGCTGCTGGGCGCTTTCTGCCCAGCCCAGCTGTGAATTAGGTGAGTGAGTGGCCCCAGCCAAAGCAGAAAAATGCCCAGCTTTGAATACCGCCCAAATTCAGGACTCACAAAACCATGTTTTGGGGTCGTTTGTCATCCAGCCACAGGTAGCTGAACATTTACTACATGTTTTTGGCTGCTATATTTAAGGAGGTTCTCTTTTATTCCAGTTTTTAAAATTAATTTTCGACCATAAGTAGGGCTTGAATTTGTTAAATGACTATCTCTGCCTTTATTGAAATCATCATGGGATTACTTTTCTTCTTAAGTCCATTAATCTTTCATTTGCTTAGAAATTTCTTGTGGTTTTTGAGCAGAGTTCTTGCATATCTTTCATCAAATATATTCCTAAGGATGATATATTTTTAATGCTATTATAAATGGAATCCTTAAAATTTTTTATCTTCTAATTGTTTGTGATAGCATATACAAATAAAATCGATTTTATATATTGACTTTGTATTCTGTAACTTTGCTAAACTCACCTATTCGTTTTAGTAATTTAAAAAGAGTCCTTAGGACTTTCTACATACACGATCATATTGTTTACAAATAGGGATGTCCAATAATTTTTGTCCAATAACTATGCCTTTTATGGATTTTTCTTGCTTTATTGAACTTGCTATGATCTCTAGGGCAGTGGCGAAGAGAGGAGGTAAGAGTGAACATTCTTGCCTTTTCCCTGCTTTTAGGGGAAAAGCATTTATTCTTTCACCCTTAAGTACCATTTAAGCTTCAAATTTTTCATGGATGCCCTTTATCAGGTTAAGAAAGTTGTCTTCTATTCATAATTTGCTGAAAGTTTTTATTATGAACGGGTGTTGAATTTTGTCAAGTGCTTTTTCTTGATTAATGAGATGACCACGTATTTCTTCTCCTTTATCTTGCCAATGGGGTGAATTACAATATTGTTGCCAGCCGCTGAGATGGTCCTTAATAATCTCCTCCTCCTGGTATGCATGCCTTTATGTAATCCCCTCTCCTTGAGAATGACCTGGATTTAGTAACTCGTTTATTATGAATACAATAGGCAGAGGAGGTGGCATGTTACTTCTGAGACTAGGTGATAGACGGTGGCTTCCATCTTGGGCAACTTCCCTCACTCACTTGCTCCAAGGAAAGCCAGCTGCTATGTGGTGAGCTGCCCTGTGGGGAGAGAGGTCCACATGGCATGGAACTGACAGAGGCCTTTGGCCAAGAGCTGGAGAAAAACTGAGGGCTTCAGTTCAATAGCCCATAAGGAACGGGATCTCGCAAAGAACCACATGAGAGGTCCCCGAAGCAGATCCTCCCTCAGTCAAGTCTTCAGATAGGACGGCCACGCTGGCCGACTCCTTGACTGCAGCCTCATGAGAGACCCTGCTCCAGACGACCCAGTTAAATAGCACCTGGATTGCTCACTCATGGAAAACAGCGAGAGAACAAATGGTCATTGCTTTCGAATGCTAACTTTTGGGGGTCTTTTCTTTATGAAGTGATAGATGACTAATACATACATTGATTTCTTTTTGAATGTGAGATAAATCTTGCATTCTTGGGATAAATCTCACCATGATATATTGTCCTTTTGCACACTGTTTGGTTTGATTTAAAGATTGTTGTTTAGGTTCATGAGGGATATATTTGTATTTCTTCTGTAATATCTTTGTCAGTTTTTTATTAAAGCTTATTAAAGTATAGTTTATATACAGTGTCAGGTTTTGATATTAGAAATATGCTAGCTTCATAAAATTAAATCCCTCTATTTTTGAAAGAATTTAATAGAAGATTCATATTATTCTTTCCTTAAATTTTGATAGAATTCACCAGTGAGCTGAAGTTTTCTCGTAATAAGCTTTTTTTCTTAATTATACATTCGGTTGTCATATTTATATGTATATGTCATATATATACACATATATATGTATATATATTCAGATTTTGTTTCTTCTTAGGTCATTTTCCCCCTTCTCCAGCTTTAGAGTATATATATACATATATATACACATACTGATTATCAAAAGAAAGGCAATCGTGACGTAACAGGAATCCCTAAGGCTGCTTAGCATAACAGGACTTTGCAGTGCCAAAGGAACACATTGGGTGGGAATGCATTTACTGAGAAGAGTTCAAGGAGCCAAGATGGTGGAAGAAGACAGCATTCAGAGAGAGTTATGCTGGAGCAGAGGACTGCAACAGTTTGGGGAGTTTTTAGCTGTTCTTTACAGCTAGAGAGTAAAGAACAAGAGACTTTCACGAGTTGCTAAGGCAACTCATTTATGCTCTGCTTGAAGGAATATCTTTGAGAGAAGCATGCATCAAGCTTGCCTGCACCAAGCTTAAGTGTGACACTCCTTTGGGACACGACTATGAATGTTTGGGACATGGGAGGAGGGATGTTCATAGCTTTGGAAGCATTACTATTCCATTGTTCTGTTTAAGTTCACTGAACTTCATTAAAATAACACCTACTTTGTTCCCATCGCTTCGTGACAAATTACTCTGGAACTCAGAGGCATACGACCACCATTTATTACTATGCCTGTGGATTCTCTGGGTCAGGAATTCAAACAGGACATAGTAGGGACAGGTTGCTCCATGCTGACTCAGCTCTTTCCAGCCCTCCTTTTTCTTTACCCACGATGCCGCCCCGGCCCAGTAGTCCGAAAGTCTTTAGTTTCCTTACACACTCTGCATTTTCTCTTAGTGAGGTCCTTCCTCCATACACGCTCTTCCCGGCCCAGAATGTTCTTCTCATATCGGCGTTGCTGATTCATTCCCATTCTCCTTTGGGAGCTGCTGACATGCCACCTTCTGTGCCTGCTTGAAGTGCCCTTCCCCCAGGCTCCCATAATTCCCTGTAATTCCCCATCGTAGAACTCATCACTCATTATTTACATCCTGTTTCCAGTGTCTGACTCCCCAGCCAGAGGGCTAGTTCCAGGAGGCCAGAGACAGCCTCTGCTATTCAGATGCAATCCTAGCACCTGGCACAGGGCTCAGGATTTATTTGGTGAATGTATTAATGGGCAAAGCCGGCACCGTTATTCTCATGTTACAGAGGTGAATATAGGGTCAGGAGAGAAAGAGCTAGCCCAGGTCGTGGGCGGTTCAGGACATTTCTGAGTCTAAGCGCAGGTCACACAACTACCCAACACCCTTAGGCATCCTGGAACCATGTCCCCAGACAGATTTGTGGCACCCCCCGCATACAGCTTCGGTCCTTGGTACTCTGCTAGCTGTGTCCCAGGCATGTCTTTGCAGCCTGGACATGCCCAGGTCCATGGAGGGAATGCCCTATTAACCTATTTTTATTCATTCGCCTGTGAACCAACCAGCAGGAGCTTGTGCCATTAACTTGTCTTGGTAAGACACAGCCAGAGAGACGCGACGTCTATTCCCATGATTAAGGCTCCTTCACAACTAAAATACTGATCTTAATTACAAAATAAGGCATAGGGAGGGTGCTGGGAAAAGTGGCTGTAGGAAGTGGAGACAGTTGGCTTTTGTAAGAAGAGAAGATGGCAGTTCTACTTGCTCACATTGTCAACGTTTTTTGTTTCCCACTTAGTGACAGTTTTCCTTTTCTTTTTTCCATTTGGGAAAAAGTACCCTCAAAGTACTTAACTCAGGAAAAAAAACAAACCTGACAGCAGACAACTGCATCATCCTATCTCTTTAGCAGCTGCTACTAATGGGTATTGAATCGATACCATTGAACCCCTAGACTTTCCAGAGCAGATGCCCGGCTCTGATGAAGGAGAAACCGGAGGTGAGTCAGGGCTGGACCAGCCAGAGCTGGGCCTGTGAGACGGTAACCAAGCAACAGGCGTGTGCTCTGAAGGGCAGGGTGACCAATGGCGTGTGGCGGGATGGCAAGCAGAATCTAAGACTGCAGCCTCTTAAGTAAGAGGTCCCAAAGCAGAGAGCTCAGAGGGCCAGATAAACAGGAGGAAAGAGCCCCCAGTTACTAGAGGTGAGGCATCCAGACAGGCACGGGACTTCCTGCATCCTGCAGCAACCGAATGACAATGAAATCACCTTGATTCAGAAGCCAGATGCGCATACACTTCCTTTTAAGGATGAAATCGTTTTAATATTCAATAAATTACATGTGGGAACACTGAACAAATGAAGCTAGAGTGGCTACTAAGAGCATGAAACAGGCCTCAAAATTTTTAGCAGGGACATGAAAATTGAAACCACAATGGAAAACCATTTCAGGCTGCGAGGGCGGCTCACCTCAGAACGATACCCCCCGTCCGTCGGTGAGGATGCGCAGCCACTGCTGGTGATAATGCGAAATGGTTTAACTACTTTGGAAAATTGGCAGTTTCTTATAAAGCGAAACAGGTCTACATCTACCCTCCGATGTAGTAATCCCGTCCCTTCAGCCATGAAAAGTGAAAACACGTGTCCACAAAAACAGTTTGTATATGAATGTTCATAGCAATTTTATTTATAAATAGCCCCAAACTGAAAACAACCTAAGTGTCCACCACCTTGAGAATAGATAAACAAAATTGCCATATAATGAAATACAGTCAGCTATTTAAAAGAATAAGATAATGGTATATGCAATAGGATGAATGAATCTCACGGGTATTCTGCCGAGTAAGGGTCTACTTTCACTTCTGCGCAATTCAATCAAGAACAAGTCAAAAATGAATCAATCTGTGGGATGGAAATCAGAACGTGGTTGGGGATGGGGAAGGTGACTGGGAAGACATGAGGGAACGATCCAGAATGGTGAAATGTTCAATATCTTGTTTGGGGTGGTACTTTCAAGGATGCAGACAATTGTCCAAGCTCATCAAGCTGAACACCAATAATCATTGCACTCTGCCGTGTGCTAATTATTTCTCAATTAAAAAAAAAAATAGGCAAATTGGAGTCTCCAAGTCTAGGCTGACAGATACGAAGCTCGTTTACTGCTACTTCTGCTTCTGCTCCCATGACAGACATTATTCGTTGATTTCAGCATTCTGTGCCCTTGATCCTCAATGGGGCTTCAGCGTACATCACAATGTAGCCCTCCCAGCAGCCACTATCAATCCAGCGATCTGTTAGGGGTCAAAGCCACGTACTACTGCTACTGTGACCCTCCACTTGTTTCCCTAGTTCAGTGAGGTCTGGGAAAATTCAAGTTTTCTCTAAAATAATAATACCATCACAGAAAAGTGTTAAAATAATCCAAAACCTCACTCTCCTAATACCACCAGTATTTCTTTCTATTATGTTGTCCTGGGCACAGTTTAATATACCGGGGTGGGTCCTGTTTCTCACTATTCTAAATGTTTTTCTAGATGACTTAACAGTTGTCATAACTTTCATTTTTGGCATAAATCTCTGAGGAGCTGCACTACCATTTGCTGACCTTCCCCCATGGTTGCAAACAGCCCTCCCCACTTGCCACTCATATGTTTTGGGGGCAGGTTTGTGGTTGTGGACTATGGTAACCTTCGCTGAGTACGCCTGCTCTGTGCAGCACCGTGTTCAGCATCTTACATATATTTTACTCGATCTCTACAACCATCCTATGGGATAGCTTACTAATTAGGTTTTACAGCGAAGGAAACTGAGTCATGCGGACATTTGAGAATTCACCGAAGGCTATGTCACCAGTAAATGGCGCACTGGCATTGAACAGGATGTCTGCTCTCCTAGAGCAGCGAGCAGGAAGGCCAGTGTATTTCTCTCTGTAGAGCAGGCCGCACGTGAGAGGGGCCTCAAGAGGGATGGCTTTTGAGGGGAGCTGGTGCTCTTGGCCTATTGCTGTCAGCCAGTGCTGCCCATGACAGTTCTCTACCTGTTCACTCCTGGCCGGCCATCTTCAGCATGCAGAGAATTTGAAACCACTCTATTCCAGCGGTCCTTTGATTTGTTATTGGGACGCACTCTGTAGCCGATTCACTGCAGTGATTCCTTTAGGACACTGGATGGCTCAAGATTAACTCAACAGTCCAGAAGCTTCCGTCATAGAGGTAGATGATGGAACATCCTGCCTCAATGTCTCCCAGGCCGTGGGCCCCTCTGCCCGTCTTAGGGACAGAACTCTGGGTGCTTTCAAGCATCTTTTAGTTATCGAAGCCGACTCAGGTCAACTCTTTTGATGAAGCCCGGGAACTGGCTGCTGGCGGGTACCCTCACAGCCAACTCCTTAGCGGAGAAAGCACTGTGAGCAGCAAGGGGGCTCGTTCAGAGCCCCTCTTTCAGCATCGATAGAGCGGGGGAACTGTGGACACCTCACATGCCTGGCGTGTGGAGTAAGGCGTCGCCTAGGCCGAGCACTTCGCCAGTAACAGGCGGTTTCTTTGTTCTCTCGCCCAAAGGCAGGGGGCCTAGCGCCGCCCGAGAAGACAGAGCAGGTTCTTCATTTTCAGCCAAACTTCAATTTTCCATCGACACACTTGCCGATTAGAGCTTCTAGATCACCTTTCCAATCAGCGGTGAAGGATGGCTGCCCGCCAGACACTCACAGGAAAGCCATTTCCGGTGTGCGGTGGACCCTCGTGGGGTTGGGTGTTGGCTCACTTCTCCCTCTTTGCTGGGCCTGCACCTCTCCACGCACAGCCTGGGCCCTATGGACTCGTGCGTCCACTCTGACCCCAGCCCTCCGGCCACTGCTGGTGGGCACACAACCCGACACGGCCGGAGCTGGCCCATCAAATCTTATCTTCCAGAAATTTAGATCATCATTTAGAAATGAGGTGGGTCTCTCTCGGTCACTTGATGAGAACATGTAGGCCTGGGGGATTTGGGAGTGACCCGCTTTCGCCCCACGCATGGACATGTAGAGACAGGAAATGGGCAAAGAGAGGAGAGAGGCAAAGACTTGCAGAGAGCCACAGAGGCCAGGGGCGGTGGGATGCAGAACGCACGGCTGAGGGACACAAAACGTCCATGCTCTATGATTCCATTTTTACACAGTTCTAGAAAAGACAAATGAACCTAAGAACAGTGGTTTCCTGGGGCAGGGTCTGGGAGGGCAAGAGGCACAAGGGAGCTTTGGGGGCAGTGAAGGGTCCTGGGGGTGTATACAGTTGTCAAAATTCGCCCATCTATACATCATGTGCTTTTCATTGTCCGTACATTATACACCACAAAGTCGATCTGAAAAGATAAAAAGAAGAAAAAGCAACAGAGAGTGTTCTGAGCTTCAGCTCCCACGAGGCCTGGCCGTTTTCCGGCCAGCCTCCTCAGTGTCGGGGGACAATGCTACATGGGTCTCCTTGCCAGGCTGAATTTTCTGAGATCCTTTTATCAAATTCTCCCCTTCTTTCTGCTTGAGCCCATTTGAGTGGATTTTTGCTATTTTCAGCCACAATACTGTGAACAAGATGGAGTTTTACAACTGATCCTAGGGAAAAAGGGTCTGGGAGACACGGTATCAAGTCATCCTTGGGTTTGTGCAGCTGTTCAGAACGTGAAATTGCTCCCTGCTGAGCCCAAATGTGTTGCCTTCCGGGTCTTTTCCCGGCTGTGTAGAATCATGTCATGCGTGAGTATATATATGGTGGACATTGACTGGGTGAATCCATCCAAACTCCATCCCATCCTCTCCTGAAGCAACAACCTAATTTTCCTGGGGTGAGGGGACCCCTTCTCACCCCAGCTCTCATTTGTAGTTAGCCTATGAGGCTCAGTTTGGGGAACTGACCCCACCTCCCGGAACAAGGGTTGGAACAGGACCAAGGCCTGCCCAGGAAGCGTCTCCCCTCCCCCAGCTCTTAAGCTGGGTCATGTGCTCTGTCCTAGGACTGTGGGGGGTACTCTAGGGATTTTTCCCCTGGGGCTGCCAGGCTGGAGGGTGTGAGCCTGGCACCATTTGAGCTGGTTGAGCTGATTTGACCCAGCTGCTGATGAAGCTCCAGACCCACCCCTGGACTTTATAATTGTAGGAGCCAATTTATTTTCTTTTTTGCTTAAAAGCTGAGTCTCTGCCACTTGTATGAAAAAATTGCCCTAGTCAGATAATATACATATTCACAGAGATTTAAAAAGCACAATTGTCATCATAATGTCTGTATTGGTCATTAGGTTAATTAAAATAATATTTTTTACTTGAAGAACATACTTATCTTTCCATTTCTAATAGACCCCCACCCCTTTCTCAGAGCTGCACAGTGGCCACTGCATGAGTAAACAGAATTTATGTAGTTTAAATCGATTTTTTTAATGGGTCTCGGTTAACGAGCGTACAAAGGCTTATTTTAAACCCTTGCCTAGTTATCGTTGTGGTCAGTAAAGAAACATGTATTGGATCAAAGTGCAATTGTACCAGTGCTGGAAAGTTCTGATGAAAAGCCATCTCCCGGGCCCAGTTATTCTCCAGGCCTAACCACGTCTGAGAGTTCCCACTTTTTCTTTCTTCTGGTGATTTTCTGTTGAAGTCTGTGTTTCTTTCCATCCTTCCTCAGCTCCAGACAGGAGGCCGAGGGCCTCAACACACTTGCCCTACTTCCTACCACCTTCCATTCTGTTCTGTGAAAATAGTGGTCTTTCCCGGAAAAGAAATGTGAGCTGCCCTCTAACTCCTGGGTAGAAGAAATTTCACCGTCTTTACTTTTTCTAAATTCACAACTTAGGTTTTCGTATCTCACCCAGTTAGGCGGTCAGTTTTCAGCTGCTTCCTCAGCCCTCCCGGGGGTCATGTGGAAACCTCCAAGGCTGGCCAAACTCTCTTGAATAGCGAAAAGGCCCCTCGTCCTTTAGCCCAACACCCCCGTCCTTCCTGTTGGTTCCTCCCTGTGCACAGGTGCCGGCAGTTTGCTGAGAGGAGCTGGTCTCCCCACGCCCACGAGTCTAGGCTGTGAGATGCTCCTCACTGTGTTTTCCAAGATGAACAGGGCGTGAGGAACCCAAGCAGACCAGATACTTACTCCCAGATGCTGAGGTAAGGAGGACTTTCCTCTGGGGATGGCGCCCTCCATGAATTTCAGTCCGGGGGAAAAAGCTGCCTGTTCTCCCCATACCCAATTCCACCTCTGTTCTGCTTTGCTGCTCTCTCTAGTCCCCACAGCCTGACCCAAAGCTCGCCCCAGGAAGGTACCCCACTTTCTTTAGAGGTTGTATTCAGGGGGACGCCATTGCTTGCAGCCATGTATGCTTTATTTACTGGAGGAAGAAAAGAGGGGAGAGGAAATAGAGGCCTGACGAAGCCAACTGATGCAGAGCAGCTCTTTCTTTAGGTGATGGCCTTGATGACGACCTCCCGGCCTGCACCTGAGTTTATGTTTGTTGGTTCCAAGCCAGAAACTTCTCTGGGGTTCCCATGGCAATGGCTGTTTTGACCTGTGGTATTTAAGACTATTGTTTTCTCCGTCCCATTTGCGAAATCTTACATGATTCTTTTTCTCTTTCCCTAAAGAATAACGAGTTTATCGATGTAAAATGTTCGTGACCAAGAAATGATTGTTGTTAACATTGATATCTACGCAGAAGATGTAGAGATCGATCCTAAAAGTATCCTTCAAGGAACTCGAAGTGTATGACGTGGAGACAGATAAAACGAAGGAAAGCGCTCTCAAGTTTGTAGAAAGTTCACCGGGGGCTCAAAGGAAAGAGGCATCAGTTCTAGCTGGGGGGCCGGGAAAGGATTCATTGAAGAGGTGGTCCCTGGGGGATAAGGAGGTTTCTTCCATTTGGGCAAGAGAATGAAGGGCAGGCATCCCTCCCCAACGGAGGAGCAAGGAAGTGATGACTCAGGGAGGGAACGGCGACATGGGGGACAGCCACCTTCACCTGTTAGTTTATTCTTTTCACCCAGATTTTCATTTGGGGTATTTTGTTTCTTCTTTAAGTACATCCCTTAGAAATGTCTTTCGTGAGGATTTAGTGAGGTGGTAAATTATCTCAGTGTTTACATTACTGAAAATGTCTCTATTTCACTCATTCTAGAAATAGTTTCGTTGGCTTTACAAATCTGGTTGACAGGTGTTTCTATCAGCACTTTCTAAAACATCATTCCACTGTCTTCTGGTTTCCATATGTGATGCTGAGAAGTCAGATATTCATTTTTATACCTTTGTGAGAAATATCTGTTTCAAGCTTCTTTTAAGAGTTTGTCTTTGTCTTTGACATTCTGTAGTTTCACGATGATGTGTATGGGTATGGTCATCTTATGTTATATTCTGTTGGGGATTTTCTTTTGGTGGGGTGGAATTTTCTAAATATAAGGATTCATATCTTTACCAAATTCTACAAATTTCTCAGCTACTATTTCTGTAAATATTGCCTCTTCTTCTGTTCTCCCTATTATCTGCTTCTGGAACTCTGGTTAGATCTATGTTGGATCGTCTCATTCCATCCTCTAATTTTCTTACCGAGAAGTTTCCATATTTTCGTCTCTCTGAGCTGCATTCTGTGCAATTTCTTCAGATTTGTATTTGAGTTCACTGATTCTTTTCAGCTGTGTCTACTTTGTTTTTCGACTCTTTCATAGCTATTTTAACTTATACGTATTCTTTATTTCTAGAAGTCTCGTTTTGGTTCTTCTTCTAGTACATCTGCTCATTTTTTATAGTTTCTTGCTTCTTACTTTTAAGTTCTATTTACTTAATCATATTAAAAAATATTTTCTATTTGATCATTCTAATAGCTAATCTTTATGAGTAAATTTCTATTTTTTTTTTTTCCTGCTGATTCTTACTCATGATGGCTTGTTTATTTGGGTGTTTTTCTAGTTTTATATTGGGCACTCATATGTGATAGAACTTTTCCTGTACGAGTTTTATGAAGCCTGGGTTGAGGGTGCCTGCTCATCTCTGTCAGGAGTTTTTAGGAACTATAGACCTAGGTCCCTCTAAATTAAATTCTTCCCTTGGGATTCTGAGTATATTTCAGTGTACAAAACCTATACGAAATTTGGCCAGTGGCCTTGAAATCTCATGGGAAGCTTTTTTAAATTCTCCAACAGAACTGCATCTGAGTCCCTACTTCTTGCAGGATGTCTTCTCATTCACCCCTTTTCTCAGGGTGTAACCTCCTCTGAATCCTAGATTTATATAAGATTTTGATCTTCTCAAGCTGTATTACTGCTCAGGTCTAAGGCTGGTTCTCTTTTCTGACTCCCAACCCCCACCTCCAGCTGTGAAGTGCTTTTCGGTTCTTATTTACCTCCAAAGACTGGTGTTCCTGCTGATTTCTGAATCACAGGTGATCTCCTTACTTTACTTTCCTGTAGATTATTTCATTGCTATAAAAGAGATTGTGTGTGTGCGTTTAGCATGTTAATTTTTTTTTTCTTTTTTTTTAATCTAGACTGTCTCAGGGTATTCCAATTGGTTGCTTCTTCGGGCATTCTAATTTTCTTTACATTGGCTTGTCTTTGTTCATAATATCTATTATCTTCTTTTATGATAGCAATTTGATTTTAAGGCTTCTACTTCTTACTATTTGTAATATTTTTATTCTTTAATTGTATCGTTTTTGTACTCAATCGATTTATCAGCTCACCTTTCAGTTCTTGCTTTATTTAATTCATTGAGTTCATTAGAAGAACTCAATGACCTATTTTTGAGATGTGTTTCCTTTTAACATCTAGTTTTCTTTTCTTCTTCTTCTTCTTTTTTTTTTTTTAGGCAAGGCAACCCTTGGTTGACCTCACAGATTGCAAGAACCTTGTCAACTTAGATCCCTTAGTTTTTTTATTTTTTACGCCTAGAGCACCTGGTCTTCCTAGGTGGTCTCTCATCCAGGTACTGACCAGGCCCGACCCTGCTTAGCTTCCAAGATCAGACAGGATCGGGCTTGTTCACGGTGGGATGACTGTAGAGGATGTATTTTCTTTTAGAATATGTTCTTCAACCATCTTTTGCATGCTTTGTTCTTTTTTGTTGTTTATTGTAGTTATTTTCATAGTTCGAATGTGGACAGCTTTGTCCACACAGAGTATATTCTGTGAGAAATTTCCTACCAACATTTCTTGTTCTATCTCCTTTTCTGTAATCTGAGAGAGTGGGTAGGGACGATTGTTTTCCTGACTCACAGTGGAGTCCTAAAGCCCTTGTTTTATCTGAGAAATTATCTCCCTTCTCCTCTCAGTGGCTGTTTCTATGCCTTTTAGACGCCCTTCCACCCCACCCTCCACCCAAATAGAGGAGGAAAAGAAAATGTCACTTCTCTTCAGAATAGGTCTGTGAGTCAATTTATCAGGATTCTGACTCACTAGAGCTACACGGAGATATGTTTCACTCTATCAGATTCTTATTTTTCCCCCCTTTGTCACCACGTCTTGAATTCTTATGTCATTAGATTATGTCCTTGTCTGGCTCCTACTGGTAAATTTTTTTGGTTTGCTTCTTTCTTTTCTACTGTTTTTGTCATTTCCTAAGGAGAGAAGAAGGTTTCTGTGATTCTGTTTCGCGTTGCCGACTCAACCCAATCTTATCTGCTTTCTCTCTTCCAGAATTCTCTCAAAATTTCTGTTAGCTATGAGCTACCTTTATTGTTTTCCAGCACTTTTATAGTTTTGTTCCTCAGACACACACACACACACACAGACACACACACAGACACACACACACACACACACACACACACACACACACACACACACGGTTTTGACTGAGGTGCTCATTGACTTAAGTGGGGCCCGCCAGCTCTTGGCCGATATGGATTTGTACATGCCAACTTGAGAAAGATTTCCTGTGAACTAAGTCAGTACTCTTCAGCAAATCTATCACACAACTGGCTAATGTCAAGTTCAGGAGTTTGATTAATCAGGACTTCTTAAATCAGAGAAATGGCAGCGAGTTATCAGCGTTGGTGCATGAGACCTTTTTTTTTCCTGGGAACAGAGGCCTTAGTGTTCATCAGACAACCTCTCTAAGTCTCTGTTTCCTTATCTGTAAAATGGGGGTGATACTTATGCCACACAGGGGTCATTATGAGAATTAGATAATGGAATTCTTATTAACCTTGTTTATTTAAGGAAAGCATTTGGCATAGGGTTTAGAATGTAGTGAGTAGGAGGATTATTCTCAAAGGAGATTATATCCACCCAATTTTAATAACCACTGAAATAGAAGATTTTTCTTCTAGTTTTCTATTGCTATATAACAGAGCACTCTAAAATCCAGTAGCTTAAACCACAATTTTTTTATCGCTCATTATTCTGTGGGTGGATTCTGGCTCCAGTGAGCAGTTCCTACTTGGGGTCTATCATACGGTTGCCTTCGCGTGTTGACCGGAGTCTTCAGAAGACTCAACTGGGCTGGCCATCAAGATGGCTCACTCTCATGACTGATAGTTGATTCTGGTTGTTGGCTGAGGGCTCATCTGTGGCTGTCAATTAGAGTGCTTACACATGGCTTCTCTACGTGACTGGGGGCTCCTCACAGCATGGGAGCTGGGTTCCTAGGGTGAGTATCCCCAAAGCAAACTGTTCAAGAGGCCCAGTCATGGAAGCTTCAGACTTCTTATGATCGAAGGGAGTGAATACCGAGAGATATAAATACTGAGAGTCTTGGTTCGTTAGCGGGGGAGGGACATTTTTCCAGAAACTAGCTACCACAATTTAAAGTCTCTTTTAGCTCTAATATTCCACAATGACATTGTCATAAGCTGTTCTCTGTGCCTGGTAATGTATCAGATACCTTCATCTTTTTTCTCATTTCATCCTCATAATAATCTTTTGATTATTAAAATAACTCTCATTTTAAAGATGGGGAAACCAAGGCACAGACAGGTTAACTAACTTGGCCGGGGTCCTGTAACTCCAAGTCCAGTACTCTTTGCTCTAATCGTTTGTAAATAAGAACTGAGATGCTGCCATCTAAAAACCCTGGCCACGTTCCTAGCACGAGGCTGGGCCTTTTCCCCAAAAGGATTGCTTGAGTCCAGCTCCCTAGTGTGATTCACAGGATTTAAGAAATGCATTTACTGACTGTTTGCAAGACAGAAAAAAATCTCTCCCTGGGCAGCTGTCTTTGAGAAGTACAAACCAGGGCACGCTGGGGCGGCTTCCCAGCCACCCTCCTTTGCTGCAGGCAAGGACTGGCACCCACACTTTGCAGGGACCCAGTGTATCTATGACTGTGTGGTCACAGGGGATGATCCTGACAGCTGAGTGGGCCAGAATTAATCTTTTCCATCATCAAAATATAGATCACTTCAGCCTATCCTGTCTGAGCACGTGGCTGCTCATGTCAAAACAGGCAGCATCAATTAAACACCCCTTCAAACATCCATACACAAAGAACTTGTGAGAATGAAGTGACAGGACTCAAAAATGGTTTACTCAGAGATACTTCCTCTCCCAGGGCATTATGGGAGGTTTGCCTGGCCTACTTTCAAGGTCACCTAGCCCTGTCTAGGTGAGAGAGAAAATACTGGAGGCTCTGAGGTTCCTCTTTTAGGCTTTCCCTAATGACTAATAAGTTCTGCCCAGCACTTTACAGTTTATTAAGCCCTTTCACATAGCCCCTCACGTGACGGTCCCCAGAGACCTTGAGAGCTGGGTATTATTCTTATTTACAAGAAAGGAAAAGTAGGAGGAAAGAGGGAGGGTTACTGGCTCAGGGGAGTGTAGTTAGTAAAAATCACAGTTGGAACCCGGATGACTGTCTTCAGACCCCAAATGCCAGCCCCTTTGCTCTGCTGTAGCCCTCATGAACCATGATTCTACTTGGGGGCATTTCCTGTATTTTGAGGACGCACCATGGCCTCTGAGGAACCACACTGAGCAACTCAGCCTTCCCCTTCCGTCCACTCTGGTGTCTGCTGGCCTCTCGGTGGGGCCAGTTGGAAAATAGGAGCCACCTCAGCCAGGTCCCTCCAATTCCTGGGTTTTAGGCTCAGTATGTTGCACAGGTTGTAACCATGAAACTTAATTTTTTTCTTCTCAACCCTAGTCCCGGCTAATGATAACAAGGATGCCCTGTGGCACATCTGGCCACACTTGTTGGTGATTCATAGACCTCACTCAAGATACCCGGGGATACAGTAGATGCCATACAGTAAAAATACCCACTGTACCTGGAGGTGGCACAGATGGGTCTAATGAGCTCGCCCAGCTCCTCCAGAGATGTGCAGTAGTTTGGGCTGAGTGAGTCTGGCGGTGGGCAGGGGTACGCTGGGCTTCCTCTGGGCTTGGGGCTGCTCATCAGATGGGTGAAGTTACCAGAGCTGGCCAGGCAGAAAGGTTGGCAAGAGGTCAGAGCAGCCTGAAGCCAGCCCCAGAAGCCAGCCCCATTCCACGCACAAATTCTGTTCTGCAGTCTCCTCCTCTGACAGCCCCAGAGGCAGTGCCTGAGACAGGGGTTTCTGTGGGGGGCTCTAGGTAAACCTGTAAGGGACTGAGGGACTCAGGGTGAAGCAGAGAAGGAGCTGGGCAAACAGGAGTGTTCAACTGACTTTTGAGGAATCTGAGTCCTTGGTGGTCCTGCTGGAGCGGGATGGTCGAGGTCGTCCATTCACTTTTTGTTAATATCTGGCTTGACCAGGTGTTACCCCCCCTATCATGTAGGCAGTATGGCTCCTGGTCCCTATTATTTATAGAACAGCAACTGTCACTGCAATCCACCACTATCCTTCTTTATGCCGCTTCACTAAGTAGCATGAAGACATTGAGATGGACAGGTGGCAGCCTCCGCGTTCAGTACAGTAAAATCATTCTTTTGTCTCCTTTCTGGGGTATTAACCCTCGAAGCCAGCAGAGCCGAGGTGCAGAAATAATGTATCGGCCAGGATCCCAGGAGGAAACTGAATTCAACTCACTTGATTTAAATGAAGAGGCTTCGCTGAGGGACCCCTTACAGAGGGGAGGGCAGGGCTGGGGGACCTACCATAAGATGCTGAGGCACCCACAGGCTAACACAGAGCAGAGAACAGTTGCTACCACTAGGCTTAAAGGGGTAAGGAAAGGCAGAGTGTTTCCTGAGCCCAGGGGGAGTGAAGATGAGGTGGGACCACCCAGCAGCCGCCACGTTGGGGGAAAAGTCACCCCTGACAAAGATGCGTTAATGAAGCTGGAGGGAACGGAGACAAAACACCCAGCTCTCTCTCTGGCCTCAGCTTACCTGCTTGTGCTGTCCTTTGGCAGATCCAAGGGCCAGCAGCATGGGAGGCCAGCTGAGACGGTCTGCAGGGCTACAGTGGGGAAGAAAGTGAGAGAGTGGTTCTGGAAAGACAAATGCGAAATAACCAACGTAAACAAGGAATAAAAGCATTTGCAAGTGGGTTGTTAGGTGTCATAGCAAAAGATGCCCTCCCACTTCTACCCATGTGGTTCCCCAGAGCCAGATCTTCTGCCTGTGGGACACCCAGCCCCGTATTCTGGTTTCTAGCTCGATGCATAGACTCATTTGATAGGACAGAAGCCCAACGTCACAAGGGGTTTTCTCTTGGCAAACATGTTACTGAGCCTTTACAAAGTATTTTCACCTTCTATAAGACCGGCGAATGCCATATTTTTTGACTCATTTCCTCAGTTCTTTCGCTCTAAAATAAATTCCTTGCTGAGGTGCAGTGTGGCGTGGGATAACACAGCGGTGGAGTAAAGCATTCAATAAGTCTGTTGATCATGTTGCTGGAAGAAATATAGCAGCCGTGGATGCAAACTCAAGTCCAGAGTGGGCTCTTACTCCCTGAGGACAAATCACTGCCCTCTTCGAGATGGAAGGGACCAGTGCAAAACTATCTGCTACCAGATACCTAGCTATTCTCTGGAACTAGGTGCATATTAGGTGCCCAGAAAAGGTCTTTGCTGGTGGCAGATTGGGGAAAGAGCGGAGGCAGGAGCCAGACCAGCTTGGTGAGGGCGTGTCCCTGTTGTTGAGCTCGTGTGTAATCTGTGCCACGATAGCAACTTTATTTGAGAGCCCAATGGGGTGTGAAAGGTGATTGATATCCACGGTCAGATCGTCCATCTCATTTTTGAAAGTCTACTTCCAGAAGGGTCCTTTTCATGAATATTCACGTGGGACACAATGTGATCATGTACTTTGTACGCATTCTAAGAGGCCTGTTCTCATAACTCCTCCCCAAATTTCCTGGACACCAATCCTCCAATGTTGTCCCTTGTGAAGTGCTGACCAAGTAGCCAAATCATTAGCTGTAGCCTACGAACCACAACAGAGCCATTCCTCTGACCATCCTTCCTTCAAAAAAAAAAAAGGAGATAACTCAAAATTCTTCCCTCTGAGAGTTTCCCCCACGTATTGTCTTTCAAAGCCAATGAGTATACAGAATTGCCAAAAGTAGAAGGTCATCTGTAAATACACTTGACCATCTTTCTCCTTAGTCAACGGTCTCAGAAACTTCTTAGGAGGCCATAGGTGTGGGTTGAAGAAGAGGTGGCAATTCAACCAGAGAAGGTACACTGGAGTGTGTGAGCATCCTACTCACACAACTCATCAGTAGCTTCAGAACCGCTCACGCCTCATCCCACACATACCACTTCCCCTTCTCTTGTGCCTGCTTTTATGGCTTGGGTATGGCAGATCAGGTCTAGTTATTCACGGGGAGTTCAGATCTCATGGTCACTTGGTGTCCTTCCATCACGCATTGTGTCTCCACTAAAGCTCCAAAACAAGCCAAGAATTATTTCTCGAAAGGAAAATAGTTCTGTGTGAAGAAGACATGCTTCTACTCTTAACCCCTTGGGCTTGCACTGCCATTATCCTCTTGGAGCTTGCTTTATCCTTTACGCGACATCCCAATCCACCCTCCCGGGGTCAGCACGGTTGGATCTTCTGGGTCATTAGCTCTAAGAGGCAGAGTTTCTGGCACCACGGCTTGGATGAGCTAGAGAGCTGATTCATACTCTGGGCCTTATTTAAAGCTGTTAGCCTTTTGGGTAACTTGCTTAATAAGTTGGAGCAACACATTCAATTGTAGCATATATTTCTTCCTAAGTACAATGAAGCCCAGTGAGGGTTGTGCCTTTTTCTTCGTGTTGGGTACGACTAGCTGCTGTTCACATTAAAGGGGTTATCACAACATTTCCCAGACAACTGAAGCCCCAGAAATTAGACCAAGGTGTCAGGAGCTAGTGTTTTCCTGGGATTTTTCTCTCACCTTCTGTCTTACCAAGGCCTCTGGAACACTGTCTGCTTCCTGCTGTTTGGATTCTGGAAGCATGATATCACCGAGGTAGCATGTGATGTCTTCTGGGATGGTAAAATGAGCAAGATCCTTGTAGAATAAATTAGGGCTCAGAGTGAGAAAGCTGACATAGGCCTCAGGCAGAATGGTGAAGGAGGAATATTGTCCCTGTCACTGAAACCAAACCGCTTCCGGTTTTCCTCTATTTATTAGGATAGAGAAAGATTTTTTCCAGATGAGTAGCTGCAGTTCCAGAGACTATGCTCACTCGCTGAAATAAGGATCCACAATCGAACAGCAGGTTCAGTTCAAATTATTATAATAATTTGTTCGCATTTTCCGAGACCCACTTTTTATTCTTTATGGGTTAAACCGGTGAGTTAAATGGGGGCGAGGATACGAATCGATCCCCCTACATCTTTCACATCTTTGAATATGTTCAATATTAAGTTTTAATGAATATTAACTAATTTTAGTAACTCCCTCGTGGACGCAGAATAGTTTTTTGGTTTATAATCATGGAATGAGAGGGAAGCCCCAGGGGCTCCCTCAACGCCCTTCCTACTATGGTTGCCTTTGATCCAGGTCGGAGGGTCCCCGTGGGAGATCTTCCTCTTGCTGGATATGTTTATTCAAATGGCCACAGGAGTGTTGGTGGCAGGGGGTGAGGGAAACTTGGAGAGACTTGGATTCCTCCCCAGGGTAACTTCTGTGGGGGAGCCCCTGCAAACGGGGGAGGAAGGCCGTCCGCTCCGACAGGAGCCGGGGCAGAGGCGCTCGGCGCTGCTCTCGCCAAGCCGTCCAGTGTAGCTGGACGTGGTCAGTTTGTCCTCCCCGACCCTGAACTTCTCACCCTGTGCATCCTATTTGATGGCAATGTTAGATTTTTCCGAGCTTTGCCTTCAACGTGTTCCGCAAGGTGGCCCCAGGAAATAGCTGAATTCACTGTTTTCGAGACTTGTGCCTTGGACTGCTGGGCCCCACTCCTTAGTGCTCACTGGCTCCTGGGTGTCGTCCCTCCCAACTATAACCAATCCCCGAGGTTCTGTAGCTGGCAGTGACTTCTGGTCCCAATTTTTAGATAAGTCAGGTGTCTGATGGTGAGAAGCTGACTCTGACTCACTAAGCAGGAAATGTGTTTATTGAAAACACATGACCGCAGGAGTGCTGGGAGGGCTGGAGGACGTTAAACTTCCAGAATCACGCTGCAGATCCGACCTGACCAGGACACTGCCACCTCTGGCACTAAAGGCACATCCCCCCCAACCCCTCACTGAGGCTGCTTCTCCCCCAGGAAGTGACCTTGCACCCACGGCTGACCCTGAAAGCCAGATGCCTCCGCCACCACCCTGCAGAAGGTTCTGGTATCGCCTCCTTTTCTGAGTTGCTCATTTCTGAAATCAAATCTCAGACCGATGAGTCTGAGAGCTGGCATACAGGTCATGTGCCTGCGTGCTGGCAACGAAGGAGATTGGGGAGCTGAGTTCCGTGGGTCCTACCCTGGGCCCGTGGAATTTGTAAGGCAGGTACGTGAGATCTAAAGGAGTTGGCTTATGGGGCTGGGGGCGGCGAGTGCTGGCCATTCTGAAGTCCTCCAGGCCTTCCTAAGGCTGGAACCTTTCAGGCAGGGGCTAAACTTTCAGGCAGAAGTTTTTCTTCAGGGAAAATTCAGTCTTGCTTTTAGGCTTTTCGACAGATTAGATGAGGATCAACCACATGATCCAAGATGCTTCCTTTACTTAAGGTCAAATAATTGTAGATGTCAACCATGTCTACAAAATCCCTCCATGGCAATACCTGGATTACTGTGTGATTGAATAACTGGGTACTGTAGCCTAGCCTCGTTGATACATAAAATTAACCATTATAGCTGGTTACTTCCTAAAGTTAGCAAAGCGGTTTGAAATGCACTGGGGAGCCAGAAGACAGAGCAAAGATTCACGACACGTCCCAGGCTCACCCCTAGAGATGAGATGGTGATGGCTATTACCACTAGAACAGCAATCTGTTGAGCTCCTGCCATGTAGCAAAGGCCTAGCATATTGCCATCTCATTTCATCCTTGAGATAATTCTATAATATGGTGATGATCATCTTTCAACTTTGAGAGTGGAGGGTGAGCCGGTACCAGTGGCAGCTGGTTTGTAGACCACAGGAGAGAAAGAAGGAGGTAATCAAATGAACCTTGAGAGGTTGAACAAGTCTCTGTATGAATAAAGCTCCAGACTAACTCACATCTGTCTGTATTTAAGAACTTACTCAGATGAGACCAAAGAACTTTTTTTCAGTCAATAGGGACTAAGGCTTCGAGCAATGTAACCTGGTCTGGACTCTAGACCCAACGTAATAGCTTCAGGTTCCTACATATGACACCTCCAGGACTGGAGAATTAAAAGTTATGCTTATAAAACTTCTATGGTTGCCTTTGATCCAGGTCGGAGGGTCCCCGTGGGAGATCTTCCTCTTGCCTCACAGTTGTTGAGGATTCCGTATTTCTCATATACCCTCGATCTGGATAATAAACCCCTCCAAGGAGCAATATCCCCGAATGGAAAAGGGATGGCATCGCGGTTGCTCCAAGGGCACATGTCCCAGTCTTTGGAAGAGGTTCATAAATAAAATAGGGAGAATTCCAGGGTCCTGGCCAATATCGGCCATTTGTATCAAAAAGTCAGATTATACCAACATTAAGCCCCCATCCCCATGTATCATGATTTAGCTCTATCGTCTGTGTGAGTCTGCTCCGGCTTCCATGAACAGGATACTATAGACTGGGTGGCTTCAACAATAGAAATTAATTTTCTAACAGTTCCGGAGGGTAGAAGTCCCAGAGCAAGGTTCGGCAAGGTCAGTTTCTGGTGAGATCATCCTTTCTGCCTAACAGATGGCTGCCTTCTCTCCCTGTTCTCACATGACCTTTCTTCCGTGTGTGTGCAGGTTGAGGGAATCTCTCTGGTGTCCCTTCCTATAAGGACATTAATCCTATTGGATTAGGGCCCTATTCTCATGATCTCGTTTAACCTCGATTACTTCCACAAAGGCCCCACCTCCAACTATAGCCCCCCTGGGGGTTAGGGCTTCCACATATGAATTTTGTGTCCAAACACAGACCTTCAGTTCCTAACACCCCCATAGAAGTGAGACTAGTGGTACCACCTGATCATTATTCCACAAAGCCCAGCAACAATTGTGTAGTCTTGACTCTAGGAAAGGCACATATAAAGCAAATGTGCTCCTTCTCTTCCCTTCCTTGCCTGAGGCAGACATTGCTAATCAATCCCAGTATTTTTCTCACTGTGCCAGGATGCAGCCTTACAGTCTGTAACACAGAGCCTCAGGCAGCCACCAGCAACTGTCCGGTGTTGGCATCTATATTAAAATTCTTTCAGGTATAAGAGAGAAACACAGTTATACCGTTTTAAGCATAGAGGGGACTTTACTGGCTCACATAGCTAGGAACTCCAATGACAGAATCAGTGCCTTGAATTGTATGATCAAGGCTCTTTCGTCTGGTGGTAAAGACAGTCAACAGCAACTGCAGACTTTACCAACGCCACCAGAAAAAGAGGACCTTCTTCACGGCTGTCTTGACAGCACTCTTGGGCTGGCCTTTTAATTGGCCTGGCTCAGGTCCGAATGGTCATCTTGGGTCATGAGCATATATACCTGAATCAATGAAATGGCAGAGGGAAGCAGTGCTCTCAGTGGCCAAACTTGGGCCATGTGGCCAACCCAAGAGGAGTCCCACTTGAGCCTAGGATGACTAGGCAGGTACACAGGCCGAGGTTCCACAAGAAAAGGTGACGTGAGGATTCAAGAAGGAGAGCAACGAGGTCCGTGCGCAAGGAGAGCCAAGCGCCATCCCCAGCCCTGGGGACCTCTGCGGCAATGGGTCGCCATGCGACAGAACCACGGCAGCGACCCCGGACCTGCTGCAGGCACATCAGGACCCAGGGTCCGGCCCGCTCTGGCGCCGCCGCCGCCTGCCATGTTTCATGCTTCTATCAGCGTCTCGGCGAGGCAGCCACCAAGCTTTGCTCCTGGATGCTTTTCATCCTCTCATGTCCTGCTTTCCTGCTGTCACCATGTTGAGGGGCAGGCCCGCACGCACCTGCTCCCCAAACTTAGTGTTCCCAGATTTCTGTCCACCTCTCCATTTTATCCCAGCACCTCAGTAATAATATCAAAAATACTACCTAAACCTTAGAAGCAGGGTTCCCAGCAAGACTGCATTCGGGGTCTAATTGGACTCTTAGCTGGGATGATCTAGTAACTAGAAAATGATAATAATAATAATAATAATAATAATAATGCATCTATCAAATCAGTAGAAGACAAGCAGCTGAACAAACTTATTAACCTTTCAAAACAGGCCATGTCAATGTGGATAGACTTACTGTCATTAGTCTGTGAAAAGGCTCAAAAACTCAGATATAAATCTCTTTAGATCTGAAAATTATGGGTATTACAGTATAATACAGTATAATACAGCAAAAAGAACACAAACCAGCATGTACCACAATCAAAACGCTTTTGCTCAAAGTACACGGGAAGCCAAATCTGCCTATTAGATATTTTGCAACAAACTCGGAAAAATCCACCCACCTCCCTCATTCAACAATCAGGTTAAGTGCAGCTGCAGCTCTTGAAGCTGATGCTTCTCTGTCCCAGGGAAGAAACCGGACAAGATCTCCCCGAGCCGCATACTTCAACTCAGTTTGGTAAAAGGTTACGTTTCTATGATACGCAAAGCTTTGTGCTTGGTGCTCTAGGACAGTGGTCCCCAACCTGTTTGGCACCAGGGACCGGTGTTCCTATGAGAATCTAACGCCTGAGGATCTGAGGTAGAGCTGAAGGGTGATGCCAGCGCTGGGGAGCAGCTGCAAGCACAGATGAAGCTTCTCTTGCTTGCCCGCCGCTCACCTCCTGTTGTGCGACCTGGTTCCTAACAGGCCACGGAGCTGTACCCGTGCATGGCCTGGAGATTGGGGACTCCTGTTGTAGGAGATAAAAACAAATGAATTCCTGCTCTCTCTGCATTCACACTCTAGCTCATACCTTGTCACTGGTATTCACCAGAGCTTAGGATGGAAGTACTAGGATTTTAGAAGCAGGTACACGTGGCTTCAAATCCTGACTCTGTCGTATGCTAACCCTACAGTCTTGAGCAAGTTGATCTCTACACATTTCCTTATTTGTCAAATGGGGATATCCAGAGTGCAAATGAAAGGGATGCTAATGAATGGAAGCTGCTTAGTAGAGTTGATAATGTATGACAAGTTCTTATTGGTTAGTTGTTGTAAATGGTGTCATCATAATCATCATCTCCACCTCCTTGCAGCGCCCAGGGCAAGGGGAGTGTAGGACTGGGAGTAATGACAGCCTTTTGTGGAGGAGGTGGAAAACTGGTACAGGATCGTATCAGAGGGCTGCTGGATGCTCCACACCGAATTATCATAAAAGACACAAAAAGTCCTTTTCAAGATGCGGTGAAGAATCCATGAACTTCAGTGATTGCCCTCAGCAGACATCCATTGTCTGCCCGGAGAAACCCCTTCCCCCTTCTGGGGGTTGCCCCATGTCTCACTCTCACCACGGCGTTTGACAGGGGAGCCATACTGAAGTATGACCCAAGCTCCCTGACCAGAGCGACGGCTTTGAGTTGGGCCAGACAGGGCCAATCTGACACCTCGTAGGGCTTCTGGACCTGGAGAGAGAGTTGGAGTCCGAATCGAAAGGTGCGATTGGAAGATCAACCAGCTGTTTAGTTCCGTACACGAGGAAAAGAAGTGGGTCCGAGGGAAGGTGGAGAGAGGCAGAGACCAAGCGTGGAGCGAGATCTGGTAGTGCTCACATCATGCTTCCATCTGTCCTGTCTGCTAAGGTAGCAGGGTAGGTACGAAATTGATTCTGGGGCTGGAGATAAAAAATAAATAAATAAAAGAGAGGCCTTGCACGGATCCATGAGTCTAGCTGACTGGTGAAAAAGAGGAAGGTTTCCCATGCGGAGCCTGTCTCTTCTCTCTCTCTTTCCTCTAAATCCCTCTTCCCTTCCTCCCAGCAAGTTTTCCTTTCACGTTCCCAGAGGCCCACTATTCCCCTTAAGCCAGTCACCCCTCTCACAGAGCTCCAGGACGTCCATAGAGGAGGAGATTAGAATGTAGCTAAGGAATCTCTAGGGAAGGTGGGGATAGGGGAGTGAAGCCCCTGAGCTTGTTTCTTGGGTGTGGGGTTAGGCCTTCAGCTGGGGTGGCCTGGGTGGTGGGGATCACCTTCAGGCCTGCCTGGCCCCTCTCTTTTTGTGTTGCTACTTCATCTCGAAGAGGAAAGAATTTGCCTCCTCTGTCTCTTGTATCTTGTAAATGTCGGCACCTCTGGTTTTAGCTGGAAGCTGATGGATGTGCTCTGCCCTCTTCGCTAGGGATGACAGTGGGTACTCTGAACCCACTTCAATCCCTCCATCCGTGATAGCTACAGTTGATTTCCCCAATAATTTATCCAAGAAGAAAGCAACTTCGCCAAAGCAAGCACTGGCCGTATTTCTCCCAGAGGAAGTTCAGCCTCAACATTAGGAAAGTCTCTTTCTGCCATAAGCAAGACCGTTGCACCTCTGGCACAATTATGGCAAAGAGACTTAGACCTTTTCTGCTTCTACGAGAGTTGCCAAAATGGCTGCAAATG
>NW_011888816.1:996329-999948 GCF_000151845.1 Pteropus vampyrus | reverse complement strand
GGGGTTAGGCCTTCAGCTGGGGTGGCCTGGGTGGTGGGGATCACCTTCAGGCCTGCCTGGCCCCTCTCTTTTTGTGTTGCTACTTCATCTCGAAGAGGAAAGAATTTGCCTCCTCTGTCTCTTGTATCTTGTAAATGTCGGCACCTCTGGTTTTAGCTGGAAGCTGATGGATGTGCTCTGCCCTCTTCGCTAGGGATGACAGTGGGTACTCTGAACCCACTTCAATCCCTCCATCCGTGATAGCTACAGTTGATTTCCCCAATAATTTATCCAAGAAGAAAGCAACTTCGCCAAAGCAAGCACTGGCCGTATTTCTCCCAGAGGAAGTTCAGCCTCAACATTAGGAAAGTCTCTTTCTGCCATAAGCAAGACCGTTGCACCTCTGGCACAATTATGGCAAAGAGACTTAGACCTTTTCTGCTTCTACGAGAGTTGCCAAAATGGCTGCAAATGGTCACCCTCTCAGCTACCTGCATAGGTAGTAGCAGCTCAGATCGGAGTCTCCTGGGTTCCAGTGCACTGTGACACGGTGGCCAACGCACAGGAGATGCACAATACGCATGTCTGCCCCCTTCAACGCTCCTCTTAGTTATGATAATACCAGCATTGATCCCATTCAATAACTATTTCCCCTCGTCAGCTCTTTCTTTTATAGTTTCTCCCTCCTCTCTTCTTTTATTTCTGACCTCATCTTCGTGGTTCGACCCATTCTTTGTGATCTTTGTGTATCCCTTGTAATTATGAAATGGATGGGCTCTTTCGTGGCAGATTCTTGAGAAAAACTCCTGCTGGAGAAGAACAAGAAAGTCAAAGTCTTCTCTCGTCTCTACGAAGATCTGTAGTTCTGTTTACATCAGTAGAATTGCAATCTGAAAGGACTAAGCAGCCCAGGTGAATGTTCCGAACAGCTTCTGTGTGGGTGGGCAACGCAATTCAAAGCCAGACACGCTCGAGTCTTTTAGTGGATGTCTCGATGATAAAAATGCTGTCAACACATCCAAAGAAAATTCTGCCAGCTTTTGCAAGAATACAATTCCCACGTCTGCAAAGGAAACTCTCATCTCTTCATCAAATCTCATGTCAAACGAGAGAGGTAGCGAAGGGAGTGGGCGAATGGGGGCGGAGCAAAGGTGGTGTCAGAACCTGTGTTTGAAGGACAGTCGAGGAGCCATCCATTAAAACCGGGATTATGCTACAGAACTTATAAAAAGACCAATCTCTAAATTTGTAGATGGAAAAAGAGATGAGTTGCTTTAGGATGTCGCTAAAGGCCTCCTTCGAAAAGCCTGAAGGACCCTTCAGTCCATCTGTGTCCACAGCTTGGAATTGTTGGTTGTCATTGCCGTTAACTTTTTGCTGATCCTCTTTGATGTACCAGATATGTGGCCATGAGCTTATTAACTCATCTGATATTCACAGCAAGCCTATAAGCTACATAACCTCTTATAGTCAGCTTACCTAATGATGAGTAAAACTGAAAAAGCCGAACTATAAAGTGTGAGCTGCAACGTAGAGATGGGAAGGAGGTCGCTAGAGTGACACCCGAATAGTGGCGGAGTAGGGATGCGAAGCCAGGCAGTGTGGCTGCAGAGTGTAGGCCCTGAACGACTAAGCCATGCCGACTCTAGTTAAAACGCTTTGAGCAGCTTCCACGGGCCAGAGATGGCACTGTTTTCCATAGAGAGGTTGGCTCACTCAACGCCCTGTAAAGGTGAGGGATTCTGGGAAATGTCGCCTGGCCATATGCTCTGGAAAAAGAGGAAATGGGATTGGTGCCCGTTAACGGGTACCCACGCTGGCTTCACAGCAGCTTTCACTGGGCCGGGCCCAGCCTCTTTCCTCCTTGTCACCTGATCGTCTGTCAATAGCAGCGGCGTAGAGGAAAGGGGCTGGACTGGAGACAGGAGTCCTGGTGCTCGCTCCGTCACTGGCTGTGTGACCCTGGGGAAGTCACGTCATCGCTTTCGACCGCGCGCTCCACCCCAGTAGGACGGAGGGCTTGGAGGAGCTGTGTCTGAAGCCCTCGCCAGCTCTGATGCTGACTTAGACTCTGCCGGGTGCCCCGGTTCTGCTTTGGTCTAGAACAAGTGTTTTAAATGTTTTATTCTTTCTTCAAGAGACAGGTCACCCGGAAGCCCAAATATGACAGATGAAAGGAGGGCTGCTATGGCTGGAGGCTAGAGAGAGGTTGGGGGCCCTGTGTCCTTGGCTGCCTGCTCCCCCTATTCTGTGGTGGCCCCTGAGGGGGCTCTATGGGCCTCCAGTCTTCACAGTCTACACAGTCCGTCTTTCGGTCCTTCCTCCATCCAATCTCACTGAGTTCCTATTTGGGAAGGCAGGAGGGTATAATGGTTTGACAGGTGGTGCCACAACCTGGGTTCGAATCTTAAATCTGTCACTTAACAGCCAAGGGATCCGATTTGGAACAAGTTCCCTAACTTCTCTCTACCTCAGTTTCCTCATCTATGAGACACGGGAAACACGCCTCTCATGAGCTTGCTCCCCTCTCTTCCTTCTGAGATCTTTCTTCTTAGCATCTTTCACCTTATGCTGTGCCACATAATTTACTTACTTACCTCGCTTATGGTCTGTCTTCTTCACTGGAATGTCAGCCGCAGGAGGCGGGTCGTTCTGTCTGTTTTGTCCACTGCTGCATCCCCAGCAGCTATGACCATGTCTAGCACGTAATCATTGCTCAATAAATATTTGTCAAATGTTGTTGATTATACTAAAGCTTTGAGAAAGGGGTCCAGGTACCTTACAAACTTTAGAAAATGGTAACTGTTATTGGTGTTCATTAAATGCTATAGATGATGATATAGTGTTGAAAAAAAAAACCCCAGAAACAGATACCACACCTGCCTTCACGGACTTACTCTGGTGCAGAGACAAAGCAGAAGGAAGGAGGGAAATTCATTTTCGACAAGCCTGTGCAAAGCCATGGCAACCAGATAATTAAGTACAAAATTATAATTTCAACATATGAATGAATTTTGTGCTTTATGATTTTTATTTGGAATTACATAGAGGGGAGGGCATGCCAGATGCCAGATGTCTTTTCTTGTCCAGGGCACTAATGGGCTTCATCCAGTCCCACCCCACTGCCTGCTGACCCACATCTGCCTCCTCCAGCCCCTCACTTAACTCAAACACGGCTGGTCCTCACTGAACCCTATGTCTGCAGTGGGGGAGGGAAGGGATGCTGTCACTCCCCGCTGTCCCTTTCTGATGGCCTCCTCAGTACCAAAGGAGGCCAAGTTGAGGCAGAACACGCCATCTAGGCAGAGAGCACCCCACCAGCAGACACACCAGCACCAGACCGAGCCGGGGGAGCCAGAGAAAGACCTGAGACCCTGCACAGGGGTGGGAAACCACCTCTGTTCCTCGATTCTCTCCCCTGCCCCAAGACCTAGGGACCCAGGAGAAGGCATTTGACATTGTTGTTGTTATTGTTATTATTATTATTAATCGTTATTATTCTCCAGCGGTATCTCATGGCCCTCGGGGCTAGGACTATGCCTGGCATGTGGCATCCACTCAGGGAGAGTAGCCTCTGTGGAGGGTAGGTGCTTCTTGTGGTTCGACCTGTGGACGACAGACTGGACACGACCAGAGGTGG
>NW_011888816.1:983249-993914 GCF_000151845.1 Pteropus vampyrus | reverse complement strand
GAGAGATTTATGGAGGAGGAATCATTTGAGCTGGGGTGTCACTGATTTCACCATGTGGCCTAAGTCCCACCCCTGCCCTCTTCATTTTCTTGCAAGTCCTCCCGAGATGAGAACATTTCGTTAAATATATGTCCACATGTGCACTGCTCCCTGTTCATCATGTTCCCGCCACTTAGCTCGTCACTGGGTCCCCTCCCTGGCCTGGAAAATGAGGTCGGCATTCAGTGGCGTGAGCATCATAGGGGTGGGGGTGATGGAGATGGCATGATGGGCCCCTTGGTGGGCAGCTCTCTTTCCATAAAGTCTGAAAATTAAGATCTCAAAGCCCCCGCTTCTCCCCCACAATCTGCCCTGCAACCCGTTCTATCTTCATGGCGGCTGCTCGGGAAAAAGAAAGAGGCCGAGCCGAAAATTCTCATTCTGTTCACTCCATCCTGGCTCCCAAGCATCTTGAAGCTGAGCTCCAGCCTGCGGGTCAGTCTCCTTTGCAAGGAGCCAGGCAGCTGCTAAAGGACTTGTCCCGCTTTTGAGAGTGGATGACTGTTTGTCCTCCAAAGCCCAGGCTGGATTGTCGCTGCCCCATGCAGATGGCAGCTGGTGCGATGGGACCCTAATTGGATGAGGATCTTGTGACCTCCAAACCAATTAAATGATTTCTCGGGAGCCGGGAACAGCTGTGTGAGGAAAGCTCTTGTGACTGTCGCTTTAGGTAGCAGGTGATTTTTTTTTTTCTCCCGTCAGAAGTCACTTTAGTGATCGCCGGAGGTATTGACCGTGGGTGCTGCTGTACAGGTCGGGAAAACTGGTCTCAGGAGGAGCAAAGAAAGTGACATTAGCATCCTGGGTTTTTCAACAGAGCCTCTAATGAGGCAGAGCTGGGCTGCTGGGGAATAGCGCTTCTGACCATCAGGAAAGGTGGCTGGGCCAGAGATAGGACAAGGGACCTCAGACCCCCCGTCCTGCCACTGGAACGGCATTCAAAAGTGTCCGTAGGGACTTTTTCGAGGTGACAGAACCGTTCTGTATCTTGATTGTGGTTGATGGTTATACAATGATATGCATCTGTCAGGTTTACATAAAACTGTAATGTCCAGGGCCATTCTACTCTGTGTAAATTATACCTAAATTTAAACACACACAGAACACAGGTACACAGTGTCCCTTACTTAGCCTGCCCTGGCCTGGGGAGGGCTCGGTGGTGTGAGGCTGACCTCACGTCCTGCCTACAGCTCCTGAGGTTTTGTGTATGATGGTTAAAGGAGGAGAAAGTCCAACAGAGGATTATGAAAACGGGGAGGTCGCTCAAGGAGCGGTGTGTCACCTCGCTGCCCTTGGCACCCCTTGGGGGCCCTTATGACCACGGGCCCAGGCCACACCCACCCAACGATATCAGGATTTCTGAGGTGGGGAAGCAGCCTCAGGATTTCTAAGTCCCCTGACCCAACCCGGCCCCACGAGAGCTTTGTGGTGACGTGGAAAACCACTGCTCTAAATCAGAGGGAGCGGCCCAGCGATTCGGCCCTTCACTAATACATCTTTGGAGCCGTAAGACTACAAAAGACTACACTTGAGGCCCCGCGGGTGCTGGGCGCCCTCAGATGTCCCTCTTGCTGCTGTGGCCGGATGGTCCAGGGGCTCCGCCCTCTCTCATCCAAGGGTCAGTTTGGAACTTTGGCCCTGGGCTCCCGTTGCCTCCCGCCTCCTGCCTCCTGCCACATCTCCCTCTCTCCCTGGGAATGTGTGTGTACATATCATGTCCCCAGAGGAAAAACATGGAACTTGGAACGGAACTCCGGCGAGGTTCCCCAAGGGCCCCAGGCCGGGGCAAACGCCTCAGCCTCATCAAGCCTCCGGTTCCTCACCAGCAACACGGGAAGATGGCCGAGAGGGCATGTTGGGACCCATACGGGAAACTTAACCCTCCTTCACTGACAGCTCCTGGAGGGCAGGGACCTCGTGTCCTTCTTGTCATGGTTTCTAGTGAGAGTCACCGCAGTCTGTTCACAGCAGTACCCAACCGTCATTTGCCAAATTAATTATTATCGAATCTTATTTCTGATGGGGAAAAAGGACCAAGCTATTTTCAGGCCGGTGCGTTAACTTGGAATTCAAGGCAGGCCTCTGTAACAGCTGCTGGCGCCTGACGGGAGACTTCTTAAGTGGCCCAGATTCTTAAGTGCTGGTGTCCTAATGGGAAGGCTGCCACCGTGGCCATGCCCGCCCGCCCGCCCGCCCGCCGGCCTCCCACGCGTTCTGTTCCCATCCCAAGCAGCACCGACGAGGCCTGAGGCTGTCCCCTCTGGAGTGGAAAATTGGGAGGCTCTGTGGGGCGCAGTGTTGTGTTTTGAAGCTTTTCCAGAATTGATTTGTTAGGGGACACTTTTAAAAAGGGTTTAGAATGTTGGCAGAATGGCCAGACGGCCAGAAAAAAGCTGAGACGTGGGCACCGTCCCTCGGCCCTCGTTCGCTTTCCCACCCTCTTCAGAGCCCTAGGGAGACAGCCTGTCCCACCCCAGGGGCACCACAGCTCCCGATCAGGGGACGTGATCCCAGGGTGTGTGCCACACTTGGCAGAACGGGAGAGCTTTCAACAACAGAAATGTCTTTATTATCCCCCCAGTTCTGGAGGCTGGAATCTGAAGTCACGGTGACCCTGCGGTGGCTCCAGGGAAGCCTCCTTCCTTGGCTCTTCCCAGCGTGTGTGGTTGCCGGCGAGCCTTGGAGGTCTTTGGTTTGTAGCTGCATCACTCTGATCTCTGCCCCATCATCACTGTGTGTCTTCACAGGACCCTCTTAGAAGGACATTGGTCATTGGATTTAGGGCCATCCTAATCCAGTAGGACCTCATCTTAACTAATTATATCTACAAAGAAACTATTTCCAAATGAAGTCTGAGTGGAGCTGAATTTTGAGGGGACACTATTTAACCCACTGCAGTATCCCTGGTGCTCGCCCCCTCCAGGGCCATAAGCCCCTCCCCTGAGTCAGTGTCGGAGAGGGTCTTCCGACAAAGTCTGAACAGCGTGGGCATGGCACAACAGTATTGAAGACAGGCGTGGAAGTTTGAGGGAAGGGCCAGCGCCTGGATCTGAAGACGTAGGTGAACTTCCGGAGGGACGCTCCAAGGGACCTTGGGAAGTCACTACTCTCAGAGCAGAAAGCCACCTGCAGCCCCGCAGCTTATGTGATTAAGCTAAAAGACTGATTAAGCTAAATTACAATTAACCCTCTACAATCTGCAGAAAATTTCTGCCCAGGAAGGTAAAGTTACATATAACTTTATTATTTGTTCCATGAACTTCCTGAAATTCCATTTATGTGAACTTTTATTTATCGCTCAACTCGCCTTCATCAGGGTGAGAGGCTCCTTTTCTCAGGACGAGAGATTGCTCAGCTGGGCTCATCTGGTGGCAGTTTACTCTTAAGTTTCATTCAATACCTTCCTCTCTCTGTGTCCCCAGTCCTCAACTGTTGTGTCAAGAACTCAGTGCAATCCCAGTCATGCCCCACAGTCGAAGACCCACTTAAACCACACCCCCCAAGTCCTGTAAATATGGAGCCCTGGATCTCTGCATTGGGGGGCAGGAGCCTCCCTTGCTGCAGAAAGCAGTGAACCGAGCTTTTCTGGCTCTACAGTTTGTCTTGGTGATTCTGTGTGGAGTTGGCAGTTGGCACTTCTCTGAATGTCAATCTCCTATATTTTATAATTATATATAAATAGATATTATTATATATAGATTCACATTTTATATATTTTACAAAGTCTATAAAATGGGGATGACCATTCCTTACTTCACTTACTACACAGACTGTGGGTTCCCCACTCACTCCCGCCCCTGCACCAAAGAGAAAACTGGAGACCGGCAAAAACTCTCATCAGCCAAGAAACACCCCGAGACCGAATAGAGTGGCTGCCTTCTTGGGAGATGTGGCGTCTTTACACGTGATATGACTGTAAAATAATTCTGTAACTTGTAGGCTGCTGTATAAACTTGAGGGACAATGGTTAGCAGTTAGATATTTTTGTCCGTTCCACCTTCATATAGAAGCTCTTGAACTAAATAACAGAGTCTAGCAAGATAAAATTGGCCACTTGTTGAGAAATCCTGGGCCCTCGACCAAGTTTCTTATCTTTTGTAAGTTATAAGTAGACAAATCCCCTCTTCCCCTGGGCTCAGGACCGACCTGGGTAATGTCAGGTGTGGGGGGTGAGAGGTGGACAGGACACAGTGCTGGCGGTCTCCCCGTCTTCCTCCAGCCTGTCTTCAGTGTTTTTAGTTTTCGAAGCCGAGCCCCAGGATGAGAACGCATCCCGCTACACTTTGCCCTCGCCTATGAAAACAGTATCTTTATCGGACTTTCCACAAAGCATCATATTTGATTTTGCTACCTTTCCCAGTTTGAAACCCTAGCTGATACAGGTTTTTCCAGGGGAGTTTTTCTCAGAGCTGTTCATCATTTCAGAAAATCATGTTACTAGTAGCACTGCCGAGCTGGTATTTGAGTTGCTAATCCAACTCACCCTTCTCAGTCTGCCTTGCGGAGCAGCCACCGTCCAGTCTCTGTCAATGATGTTTTCTAGCATAATGGTGCTTAAGAATTTACGCGTTGCAAGAAAAAGCTCTTTTATTATACCAATCCCTTTCCTTTTGCTTCTTTTTATTGCAGTTAGGGCACTGTCCTCATTGCTTTTAAGATCACGGGTATGGGTAGATTATGGCCCTTAGGACAGCAGCAAAGGCATCACAAAATATGTTACAAAGATGAGCTGCTGAAGCTGAGCGCTGGAGCACCGTGGCTCTAATCGCACCCCCAGCTTTCTCTGCCTCGCCCCTGCGAGACGCCTGGACTCGCCCTTTTGTGCCCAGCGCATTGACGATAGGCAAATAACAACGGCTGCCACCAGAGAACATCTTCTGTCTTCTATCCACTCCGCTCCACACGCGCCGCCTCCTTTCACGCTGCCCTCGCTCCAGATTCGCTGTTTCAGATACGATGATGCCGATCTTCACTCTTCTTTACAGCTGTAATAAATATCAATATGGAAGTCAAACGCTCTACATTTACACAATAAAAAAAAAGTGTAGATAGGCTGTGAGCAGCCCCTCGTGGAACAGGTTCCCAGTTATAACTGATGCGCTTGACCTTGGGGGACGAATCACTGGGTTCAGGCATCCCATAGGCCAGCGGCCCTCCCCAACCCATCGTCTGGCTCCCGTCCGTCAGAAGCAACACCGCCCCCCCCCGTCCTCAAGACTGTCACATCAGAACTCAGTGCTTATTTTCGCATTAATATATATATATTACTTACCTATAGAATAATCTACCCCTTGAAAGTGTACAGTTTGATAAGTTTGTGTAATTGTGTATAAGCATGCAACCATCACCACAATCCAGACCAGAATCATCCCCTCATCTAAGAAGCCCCCGTGTCCCTGTATTGTTGCTCCCAGACCCCACCAGCCCCTAGGAGCCATGGATCTTTTCCCCATCGTGGCACTTTTGCCTTTTCTAGAGTTTCACGCAAATGCTCTCACATTCTATATCATCCTTTGCGCTGGACTTCTCTCACTCGACGTAATGTTTTTGAGCTTCATCTGTGTCGTTCCGTGTATTGCTAGTTTGTTCCTCTATGCTGTTGAGTATGCATAGTCTACAATTTCTTCATCTTTTCACCAGTTGATGGACATTCAGGTTGCTTCCAGTTTGGGGGGACTATGGGAAAAGCTGCTGTGAACATTCACATACACATCTTGGTGTGGAGATCTGTTTTCACCTCTCTTAGATAAATACCTAGGAATGGAATGGCCAGAACATGGAGTAAGCATCTGTGTCACTTGGAAAGCCACTGCCATGCTGCTGCTCACAGTGGCTGCACCTTCCTGCTTTCCCGCCAGCCATGTTCGAACGCCCCAGTCCCTCCACGTTCTTCGTCAGCCTTTGTCAGTTTTCGTTGTGTTTTTTGTTTTTTGTTTTTGTCTTAGCCATTCTATTTGTGTGTCGTCGTGGCTTTACTTTGCATTTCTCCGATGACTTGGTGATGAAGAGCATCTTTTCATGTGCCTGTTGGCCATTTGTGTATCTTTCTTGGGGAAATGCCTGTTCAAATCTTTTGCCTATTTTTATACTGTGTTATTTGTCATTTTTACTATTGAACTGTGTGACGTTCAATTTTCTTTTTACAGGTCATCTGTACACTCTATTGTGTGCTCACCACCCAAAGTCTAGTCATCTTCTATCACTATAAGAATTTTTTTTAATTAATTAATTTTTTATGGTAACACGGGTTAATGAAATCCAATAAGTTTCAGCTGTACACTTTAACAGTAAGGCATATATATATTTACACTGTGTGTTCACTTCCCATAGTTAGATTTCTTTCTGTCACCACGTATTTGACCCCCTTTACCCTGTCTACCTACCCCTCCCCACTATCTGTTTACCCTGTCTACCTTCCCGCCCCCACCCTCTGGTAACCACTAGTCTGTTGTCCATGTCCATGAGTCTCTGTTTGTTTGTCCTGTTCGTTTGTTGCTTTTAGGTTTATATCCTACATATAAGTGATATTGTGATTTTCAACGTTCTCTGTCTGGCTTATTTCTCTTAGCATGATTATCTCAAGGTCCATCCATGCTGTCGCAAATGGCAGTATTTCATCTCTTCTTATGGCTGAGTAATAGTCCATTGTGTATATGTACCACAGCTTCTTTAGCCAATCATCTATCATAGGACACTTTGGTTGCTTCCATGTCCTGGCCACCATGAATAATGCTGTTATGAATATCAGTGTGCAAATATCTTTTTGGATATGGGTTTTCAAGTCTTTGGGGTAAATACCCAGTAGAGGGATTGCTGGATCTTATGGTAGATCAATTCTTCATTTTTTGAGGAACCTCCATACTGTTTTCCATAGTGGCTGTACCAATGTGCAGCCCCACCTTTTTCTCTGTGATGCTCCATTTTTAACAGCTAAATTTTCCCTATGACCCGCTCTGAGGAACAAAGGTCTGGTTTGCCTCAACTGCTTTATCTCGCTAAGACAGATTTCATAACACTAAAATTCAAAATGTGTCCCTAACGAAGTCACGCTGACCGTCACCACGTGGCCTTCCCTTTGATGTACACTTTAAAACCAACAAGGGTTTGTGGTTAACACGACTTTTACTTTCCTTTTTTTAAGAGCATCAATATGTAACAATATTTGTATGGGAAAGCACCCACACAGAAGCCGACACCTGCTTTTTCTTTTCTTATGTCAACTAAAGTTAGGTCATCACAAACAGAACTTGGAGGGATCTATTCTGGAGATAAATCCCTTAGCTTCTTGGTACTCTGATGAGTCACTGCTCTGAATTAAAAAATCCTCACATCAGAAAGTTTATGTCTTGGTTCAAGTTTCTGGAGTTTCTGATTTTTACATAAAGTCCTAAACATACCAGAGGGCCCTTGTATACAGTTCTTCCATGGTTTTGTGCTTCATTCAGTTCCCTGCCATGATGGGACACAGAATAAATCTAGTAAGTCTGATAACTTAATAATAGTTACCATCTATAGACTACTTACTATGTGCCTGGTCCATTATCTCACTTAATCCTTACGTAAAGCTTGATAAATGGTGACTATAATTATCTCCATTTATAGGTATGGAAGCCAAGGGTTACAGAGAAGTAACTAACCAGCCCAAGGCCTCGGAGCCAACAGAGGCAAAGTCGGATTCAAACATCAGATCCGGTGCTGCTAACCACTCTGGGGCACTGTCTCTGACTCTGTGTGTCAGGACCGTGTCATCTGTCCAGCCAGAACACAGTGGCGCTTGCATGGTGGCACCTGTGCTGGACATACAGGCAGGCTCTCCCTCTCTCTTTGCCCTCACTCTGCTTGACGAGTTAAAAAGCTAACACGGTATGTCCCAGACTCTTTGGCTGGGCGTCTTGGCAGTGAATGAGGTTTTGCCAATGAGATGCTCCCAAGCCAGGTTAGGAAGCGTTATGGGTTAAACTGTGTCCCCCAACAAAATATATGTCGAAGTCCTAACTGCCAGTACCTGTGAATGCGCCTTTATTCAGAAATGGGGACTTTGAAGATATAATTAAGCTACGACGAGGTCATTGGCGGGGTGTGGGGGAACAATCCCATATGACGGGTGTCCTCGTAAGAAGAGAAGGGTGCCATGTGAAGACAGAGACACACAGGGAGAACTCTACGTGATGACAGAAGCAGAGATGGTGTAGCTATAAGCCATGACACACCAAGGATTGACAGCCACCACTAGAAGCCAGAGGGAGGCAAGGCAGGATTCTACCCAGAGCTTCAGAGAGAGCAGGTCCCGCCAGCACCTTGATTTCAGACTTCTAGTCTCCAGAACTGTGAGAGAATTAATTTCTGTTTTCAGGCCGCCCGGTTTGCGACACTATGTTAAGACAAGGATTTAAGGCTGGCTGAGCTGACTGATCCAGGAGGGTGGACATGAGGCAGAGGTGCTGGGGAGAAAGCTCAGGTGGGCTTGAGCGATTGTGGGAGCCGACTCCCCACCCGCTGCCGTCACCCCTTTGCGGCCAGAAGCGGTCATGGCGGTGTCCTGATTTGGATCACAGCTGTGAGGCTGGACCATGACGCCCGCAGGCCAGTGGTGGCCCCCTGACTCCACTTCCCCAGTCCTTCCAGTGGCTTCTGTAAGGGCTCAACTCTCTGTGTTAAATCCTTTCCTGCTCTATTTCCTGTACTAAATCCTGACGAACGCACATTCCTAATGCTTCTAAATATTGGACAGACTTAAAGAGGAAACCGTTTTCAGAGGGCGGTCAGAGCGAGCTGTGATAGAAATGTGGCTGGAGGCGCGGACGGTCTCAGACCCGCCTGGCCTGCCATTGCCTCCCCGGTGCCCGGATCAAGCATTTTCGGTGATCCAACAGCCTGCGTTTTTCTTGCAGAGCCCTAGTTTGGGTGGCTACTTGGGCCAGACTGTTCTACTGTCAACTCATTTACTCTGGGGACTCTGCTTCCCAAATCCCCTTCCTGGTGTGGTTCAGAGTTTGACTTGGCCCAAACTGAAGTTCTGCAAGACGAGGGGCGGAAGCAAAGCAGCAACCCCGAAGGCTGTTATTGGCGAGCGGCACAGAGAGACAGGGGCAGGGCTGTGGGAGCTCCGGCTTGTCCACAAGGTCCTTGCTGCTGTCCCTCTCCTGACCGCCTGGCCCACTGAGCAGGGCAGCCCAGGGTCACTGCCAGATGCCTCACTGTGACCTCTCGGGGGAGCAGCCACTGCTCTGTGGCTAGCACTTAGGATGGCTCATTTCTTCTTTGAACATCCTTTTTTCCCTTGTCCCCAGCCTAGGGGCACCCTCTAGTTTCTGCATTCTCTCCTTTTTCGGGCTTTTTCTCTTCCTTTCGGAATTAAAATGCAATCAGGTGGATTGAGTTCCAAGCCTCTATCTTTCTCCTGTTTGCTTCATGCGATTAATGTGGCTCTGATGATTGTCCTTTGAGGCTGGGTGCTGGGTTAGGGGAGGACAAGCAAGAATTTAAGGGTCACTCTTGGCAGTAGGATATAACTCAGGAAGTGGCGATAGAGCTCACTGATACATGTCATTTGTCTCAAAATGCCAAAAGCCACAGGCAGACGGGAGGGCTGAGAAAACCCCGGATAAGAAACACCAAGCTGCTCATCGTGTCTGTCTTGATGAGGGTTGTTATGGTGATGGGAGAGGGCTGGGCGGGAAGGGCTCAGCTTTGCATGTGATTGTGTACAGGCAGGGGCGTCACTAGCACGAACCACTGTAAAGTGTTCTTCTTCCTTGAACCGTGCTTGAGACAGGTTCCCTCACCAGTGTGGGCACCATGAGGAGGGAGGAGGCCATTTTCTAGGATTCCTAGAGCCCCTCAGTGTCTATTTTCTTTGGCCCAAATACCCCCGGAGAGCCCCCAGCCACTAGCGGGGGTAGGGAACAGCCAGGGCAGGTGGCCCAATGGCTGGGAATGGACACATTTTATCGGTCATTTGTCCATCCACCTCTTCAGGCTTTAGAATTTGTACATTTTGGAGTGACGTGTGTGGCTGCACTTCTGAACTGGTCACGACCCTTCGATGGGTACAAACTGCTGTTATTTGCAAAGAAGACACAGAGCCTGGCTGGAAAAATCACTTGTCAGATGCGAGTCATCTGTCCTCGAAAAAATTTCCGGATTGTAGAAATCTTTTTGCAATATTCCAGCCGACTCCACATTTCCTCCTAAATGGGAGGGTCCTTGGGAAATCCTTGTGGCTGTCATGACACTTCTGCCTCCCTCTGAACACTCTGCCCCACCCAGACCTTCTCGCCTTCCGCTTCCATGGTGCTGGAAGGCAATCACGTTTCCACAAAATTCCGGAGACTCGGGCTTGACTCACACACACCGCTCTCGACTGCTGGTGTTATCCTTGTAGACCGAGGCTGTAATTATACCATTTACTGCCGGATAGACCTGGAGTGTCCCCATGACTAATGCAAGAGGTTCACTCAAAACACAAGATATCTCCTTTCCTAGTTGAGTGTAAAAGCAAACTACCACAGGAATGTAGCCTCTACCATTCCAGCCGAAACGTCTCAGCGGGTTTCCTTTTATGCCCAGTGGGGTGTCCTTTTAGTATCCAAAATCATATTTGGGGGATGGGGAGCAGGAGAAGGA
>NW_011888816.1:979006-981389 GCF_000151845.1 Pteropus vampyrus | reverse complement strand
CCACTTTAAATGGCTTTAGGTTTAGTCCAGGTCAGCTAGGCAGCCTTTGGAGGATCCTGACTTGCTTTTGACTTAGGTTTTAAAGAATTACTCTGGCAGCCGAGGGGAGAACAGACTTGGGCACAGCAAGAGCGGACGTGGGCAAAGCAGTTTGAAGGCTGTCGGTGGTCCAGTGGCTGGATTCTAGGTACATTTTGAAGGACAGTTTGAAAGGACTTCCTGACGTATCGGATGTGGTGTGTCAGAGGAAAAAGAGGAGACCAGATGATGCTAAAGTTGATATTACATAGCAGTAATTTTCAGAGTGTTCTTGTTATCGGGGTCTTTAACAACTCCTGGGAAGTGGGCGGGACTTATTTTTCTAGATGAGGAATCAGGCCCGGAATGAGAAGGGGATTGTCGTGTATCGTAGGTGTTGTTCCTAAGCTCATGTCATTGGCTGCGCGTGGGGCTTTTTTTCCGTTTTTTTTTTTTTTGGAGAGTCCCAGAAGGAAGAGGGGGAGCTGAGCTGGGGCCTGAGAGGGGACCCGTGCAGAGGCCAGCAGGAAAGGAGGGAGGGCACCAAAGGCAGGGCCCGGGGCTGTGGACAGAGCTATCTCTGCAGCCCCGCCCGGCCTGGCCAATGTCTTTCACTATGAATAGAACCATGACCATGAAGTTGGTGGTGCCCTCCCCTCCGGCGCTGGCTGCAATCTATCACCAGCAGTATCTATCACTCACCGTCACCCAGAGCTCCTCTTCCAGCATGGTCTCGTGGTGGGCACAGCATGACTTGTCCATGACACAAAGCGGTCCCTGGCCTTAGAACAACCCAGGGCGCTGTGGTTATGGGGTCACAGCCAGGGCCAGAGCAGGGGCCCGACCATCGCCTCCCACTGGCGAGGGAACCCCTGGCAGCATAGTCGTCAGGCCCAGCCCTCTGTCTGGTACCCAGGGCAGGGTGAAGGAGAACGCCCAGCACACCCAGACACACCTTAACCCCCGGGGAAACGCGTACTTACAAACCTCATCGATTGCTCATTACTGCTTACCGGAGACCGTGCTTGAGCCGCAGCGGGAGAAAATCAAGTTCTCTGGAAAGAACATCCTGGTAGGAATAGTGATTAGGTACTAAAAACCAGAGAATGTGAAATCCAGACTTTTGAGGACTTTCCAAAACAGACTTAGATAACAATCGGCTTCAGATGTCGGAGATCTTCCAGGAGGCAGAGGGGTCGACATAAGCCCTTTGAAGTAATTTCTAGTTCTAGTATTAACATATATGGTGTATTATTTTCCAAAATGAACTATATAATTTTGACATAATTATTAAAAGATTAAGTAGAAATCATTTTTTCCAGACCAGTTATACACTAGAATATAAACTGGGACTATTATCTTGATAGACCCATCTTGGTCATTGGGATGGGGTAAATGAATCTTAAATTCCTCATAAATTCAAAACAATTAGAATATTTTGAAATCAAAAGAAATGCATTGTAAACCCTGACTAAATACAGTGCCTGCTTGATGTAAAATAGTATTTTTTAAAAACTAATACTTTATTATTCCTCTTTTTCCCCCAACAAAGTTTTAGCTTTCCTCGGGAGACCAGCTGGCCTTTTAATTTGAGCCAAGTGTGCAACCGATTATAAAGTCAAAGATCAATGCTTAACAAAAATCAGGTTGGCCTGAAATCTTTTTATTTTCCTGAGCTGTGTAGGCGGCTTTCTGATAACATGCCCTCCGTGGGTGTCGGCATTTTGGAGGCGGTCTGCATACGATCCGATCTGCGTGGTCTGATCTGCTTTCCTTCCCAACACCCAGGCAGGGCTGCGGGACACAGCCTGGGCCACAAGCTCTGAAATCCTACATCTATCTAGACAGGGATGGGATGGGAGCTCAGAGCTGCAGTGGAGCCTCAGGATGTGACCAGGACGTCACTAGAACGTCACTAGGATGTGCCATGGTGAGCTCCCTGCCTCCTCCCCGCTCTCTCTATGGCTGCCTCACGGTGCTTTCTTTTTGCTCATTCCCCGCGATTCTTCTCGGATAGGGATTTTCCGAGAAGGGATTTTTAAGGGATAAGGGAGGGAAGAAGAGGGAGAGAGAGACCAGATCCCATGCGGTCTTAGTTGAAAGAGGAGGTCTTCGTTGAGAAACAGATCAAGAAGACGGGAAGGAATTTAGCAAAATGTTTTTTGATTATTTTCAACGATCGGTCTGATATTTGTTGGACTGCAACCTGTCCTGTGGCGGGGTCACATGGGGAGCTCTGGGTTTCTATGGGTTTCATTTCCTTTCTGTGTGAGGGGAAGTAGGGGCAGCCCTGGTCCTTTCCAACCTTTTGGGTTCTTTCTCGTCCCCCACCCCCTCCCCGACTTTGCTGTATCACCCCCTCTCC
>NW_011888816.1:966737-978084 GCF_000151845.1 Pteropus vampyrus | reverse complement strand
CGAAGGCTTCTGCTAATGAATTAAACCAAAGCATCTCTCTCTCTCATTCATTCATTCATTCACTCACTCATTCATTCAATAATATTAACAAGGGACACTTCTTGAGTGTTTATTCTGTGCCAAACTCTATGCTGAGAACTTTAGATGGTTACCTCATCCAATCTATATACTTACTCTATGGGATAACCACTAATATTATTACTATTTCATAAGCGATAAATTTTAAAGAAATATTTATTGTGCCAGGCCCTATGCTAAATGGGGAAGAACAGGAAAAAAATATATATATATATTGTCCTGACATCAAGGACTTAGGATCATGGAGGCAGAGATAGATATATAAACAAAAACATTAACGTGTTACGGGAACCACCATGGGAAGCCGTTAGGGTTCAGCTGGGTGCAGAGGAGGAACTGGTCCTTTCTCCTTAGAGTTATTCAGCTGGCTGTAAGTCCTGAGACTTTCTCAATGGTTGGAAAAAATTAGACGTAGGACTAGCATCTCGATGCACCTTTTTTTTTTTTTAACCAAAGTTCTCAGCCAACCCACTTTTCCCCATCACCTCTGCTTGTGAGTTCCCCGCTCACTCCCATACGGCGTTACCCTCAGACACTTGCATCTGCTCGCCCCAACCTTAGAAAGAAAAGCCCAGTGTTTTTCATCACATGTAGCGATGTAAAAATTATACTCTCTTAACAGTAGGTCCAACTTGGGAAAACACCATGACCAACCTCTTGAGGGCGAAACAGGGAGGTTACAAGGTAAGAACCCGAAAGTCAAGGTTAAAAATGAGAGTAACGGGAGTCTGTTGTGCTCCTGAGAGGAAAAAGTCAAGGGAAACGAGGCAGAGAGAAGCCAGAGTTACTGAGAGCATTTTTGGGGGGCGAAAGTCACAGAAACAGATGGCGCATGCTAATGGCCAAAGGAAATTTCTAGAATGAGGATGCCTAGTGGCCAGTTGCAAGTTGTCAACCCTTTCTTCACATCCCCAACACACATACTCTCACACACACACACACACATACACACACACACACTCATACACACGTACACACACACATTTTAGAGAAGTCTGCCACACTCAGTAATATCTTGATGCCTTTTGGTAGGAAACAAAGGCTGAGCCTTGCGTGTGGGTAAATGCTCTGTGGGCCTAAGTGCCGTAAAAGAATATAAAAGTACCAAACGTTTGCCAATTTTACACAAACACATGACCGTGTGAACACTTTTCGGGGTCTCCCACAAGTGAGTGGCCCTGGAATTTTAGCTTTCCGGCTCTCTTATAGATCTTCCTTGGGGCAAGTGTGACCACAGGAAGGCCAGACCCTACTTAAAAATCCTGAGAGATTGTGGAGGGGCTTTGGGCTCCACAGGCCATGCATTTGGGGGTGGGGGGAGGTTGAGTCAAGCGGGTCTAGATCTTAGGAGCTGGCCGGATAGACTGACTGCTGGGTTATAACCATTTTCCTAATCTCAAGAACAAAGTCTGATCTCAGAGGAGGAGAGACCGGGGTGAAGGATGTGCAGGGCAGCTGTGGTCAGACTCTGGACGGGCGAGTCTGGGAATGGAAGGGAGGATGACCGCACACCTGCAGGGTGATAGGAGCCCACTCTTTAAAAGCTCTTCAAGCCTTATTAGAAAATTGCGATGGAGAGATCCCCTGCCCGCCCCTCCTTCCCAGGGCACACAGTAAGATCTTTCCCCCACCTTGATTACCCTCATTTTGGAGCTCCGAACGAAGCTAATCAGAGGGCTGACACAGTACAAACCACTTCAAGTGCAATTTAGAATTCAGCATGATGAAGGGAGCCATCGGGTGTGTGATTGGAAGGCAGCGTTCCACAGTAATTAAGGCATAAAGGGACAGGGCTCTCTGCTGAGGGGTGGACGGATGGATAGGGGCAATCAGAAAAAGTGGGGGCACAGCTCGGTGCCGCGCTCAGCAGCTCCCACCTCTGCGCACCAACAGCAGAGAAAGCCAACCTCGCCGCGTCCCCACGCGCCCAGCGGCTCCTCTCAGTCCTCACGGCAACCCCGGGACAGAGGCCCGCTGGTTTCCTGTGGCCACTGCAGCAAACTACCATGCTTCTAATAGTTTAAACAGCAATATTTATTTTCTTACATCTTTATAGGTCGGAAGCCCAAAATGGGTCTCCTTGGGCTGAAATCAAGGGGTCAGCAGGGCTACTTCCCTTTCTGGGTGCACTGGGGAGAAACGAGTCCCACGCCTTTCCAGAAGCTGTGTCCATTCTTGGCTCATGGCCCCCTTGCATCTTCAAAGCCATCAATGCCAGTCAAGGCTTTCTCGCATGGCATCACGGTGACATTGACTCTCTTGCCTGCCTCTTCCGATGATTACGTTGGGCCCGCCTGGATAATCCATCCTTCCTTCCTTCCTTCCTCCCTCCCTCCCTCCCTCTCTCTCTTTCTTTTCATTATCTCTTTAAGTCATCTTGTTGACAACCTTACCTCCCTCTTGGCATATCAAGTAACACATTCACACATTCCAGGGATTAGGGAATGAGGACGTGGGCATCTTTGTGGCCATTATTCTGTTTCCCACTGGTAGATGATATTATTATCTCCTATGTTCCAGGTGAGGAGAACGAGGGACAGAGAGGTCGTGTGACTTGCCCAGCTTCACACAGTGGTAAGCAGTGGAGTTGGGGTTCACCCGAGCCGTGTATGCCAGACCCTGAATTCTCAACCTTTAACTGTGCTCCTTCCATGTGTTCCTCGTTCTTTCATTTGACACTTCAGGGAAGGCCTGTGTCGATGGAAATGGAAGGATTGGGAGAAAGGCAGAGGTCGCGGGAAGCCCACAGACAAATGCGATGGGGCGGGGTGGGGGGGCGGGCAGGGGCAGGATTGCCAGTGCTGCCGACGTGCAGGGTGGGAGAGGCGGACTGTGTGCACTGACACGGAGCCAAATGGGTGACTCTCTCCCTGTATGAGGTCACAAGAGACCTGGGTTCAAATCCCAAGTCTGCCACTTATATCTGTACCCTCCCCCCAGTCGCTTGGTCTCTGGGTTTCCTCATCTGCAAAATGACAATGGCAGAACGCACCGTGTGGGTTTGTTGTGTCAACTAAAACGGCATAGATGATGCTCCCGGTTGTGCCCGGAGCACAGGCCGAGCTCCCACCAACGCTGCTGTGGCTTCATTCTCCTGGCCCCGCTCCCCAAGGAGAGTTAACTTCTCGCAGGCAAATATTAACAGAGGTTTCTGGATTCTCAGGAAGCAGATCTGGGAAGCTGAAAAGGAACAGGCCGGAAGACCAGGCGCTCTGCTGCCATCTGTCCTGGATAGTCCACGTTAGATTTAATTAGGGAAAAAAAGCTCTGTGGCTAAAATAGCTTTTAAAAACAGTAACATCTCCTTTCCTTCTTTCTTTCCTTCCTTCCTTCCTTCCTTCCTTCTTTCCTTCCTTTCCTTCCTTGTTTTTTTTTAAGAAAAATTAGAAGAGAGAGAGAGGAGAAGTAAAATGTCCATTAGAGTTAGAATACTCTGGTTGCAAGCAACAGACTTTGACTCTAACTTAAGTGAAAGCCGGAGTTTGGTGGAAGGACATGGGGTGACACAGAATCAAGACAAAGCTGAGCATCTGGGTCTCGGGAAGATAGGAACAGGGTCGTTCTGGGGATCTTGACAGAGGAAGGACTGGAAAGTCTGGTTCTATTGTGGCTCTTAGTATTAAAAAAATAAAAAAATAAAAACAGGAAAAAAAAAAGCTTCATGCTTCTCAGGGCTCAGGGAGAGAGAAACACTTTATGTCTTCTTATGAGGCCAACCAAATTTGGTCAAGATGGGACCCTGAGTGTAGTGACCTCTTGCAGTGTTAGCATCAGGACCAGCATGAAGCAGACCAATCTGGTTCGAGCCCACATGTTGCAGCTGAGACACAGGTCTGAGAGGCGTGGCCACTGGCTCAAGGTCACATGGCAGTTTTGAAGCAGGATCACTGCTAGCTCTTTCCATTAAATGACCTAGGCCTTTCGAGTTTCGATGCCTCATCTGGAGGGGAAAATCTTCTTATGTGTCAGGCACAGCATCGCCCCACCCAGGGCGAGGATGTGCACGGCGCCCCCTGGAGCTGTGTGATCTGATATGATGCTGATATGATGCTGGAACCCAGCGCCCGGGCAGGGAGCCTCAGGAGATGGGGAGCGTTTGCTAACTGCTTTTGGATTGTGCGCCTGGGGAGTCCGACGCCACGCTGGGGGAGTCTGGAGGCAGACACTGCTCCCTAGAGAGTCAGTGCCCCTGAGGGCTTAAAACAGGAAAAAAGGAGAAAGAAAAGAGAAACTCCTCCAATCTCTGATCTTTCAGAACAAGGCGAAGTTCTCATTTTGAAAGAATCAAAACCCAAATCTGTCTTATGCTCAGAGACCGAAGGAAGAGACAAAGTTCAATAGATTTTTTTTTTTTTCTCTGACCGTTAGATCTCATTTGAAAGGAAAAAAGATTTCTTTCTTTCAACAGAGAGAGACAGAAACTAGAGTCCCTCAGCGTGGACAATGCAGAAGTGCCGTTTGTCCTCAGCCATCCAGAACTTGAGGGAGGCTGGGCCGTTTCAGGGTGCGGGTGACAGGTCGTTCGAGCAGTGGATGCAGACCTGGAGAGAGCTTGGGTTTCCAGGAGAATCGGGGTTTCCCGCTATCCGGTCAGTGACTTCCGAATCACACTCCTTGGTTTCAAGGAGGGCAAAACGGGGTACACAACTCAAATCGAAGCTGGCCTTGCAGCAAGTCTGCCAGCCCCACCTCCGAGCTCTGGGCCTAATTGTCTTGCTCCAAAGCAGTTGGAGTTTCAACCCAAACACTGCATTGTACCTTTAGTACATTTCTAGGCTGTCTTTGCATTCCAGGCTTTTCTTCATGAATAGGCTACTTGAGTTAAAAACAAAACAAAATGAAATAACCCAAGACCAACCGAAATGAAGCACAACCAATAACGTAGTTCACCAGGAGTAAAATATCCTGTGGTTTATTTTGAAACCCAGACACACACTGCTTCTGCATCATGCATACCTCATTTTCATCCCCCTCTGAGACATTTAGCCATCATTCTGTGGGAGGTTTTCAGAGTGATGCTCAAACGTCATCTTATCCGAAAGGCTGGCCCCATCCTATCCCCAAGAAAATGGAACCTAGCACCTGACATATACTAGGTTTTCAATAATTATTTGTCGAATGAACGAATGACAAATTCTTTTGCTAGAATTTGCGCCCAAATCCACCTAGAGCCCATCAGGCTGGTACCCAAGGAGCGAGTGGGTCATTCCACAATATTCCTTGACCACCCGCTGAGGTGGGTACGGTGGGCACGGTGTGGGAAGGGATGAAAGAAATTGCACCTAGGTCGCTACCCTAGAGGACCCAACTGTGTAGTTTGGGAGGAAAAAAGTGTACGTGGACCACAAGGTGCCACTAGGCAGCACAGCCGGCAGAGAGGGAACCTCGGCCTCTGATGACATGGAATGCTGATTGTATCTTGCCTGAGGCACACCCTCTTCTCCCTCTTGTTATGTGAACAGACAAATGACAAACCAGGTTGAGGTGGGGTTTTCAGCGACTTGTAGCTCACCGCTGTTATTTCACCGAGGGAGAAACTCAGGCCCAGAGGGACAGCCATGAGTTCAGGTCGCAAAGCTGACTAACGGCAGTCTGAGACGAGAGACTCGCCTCCTCCCTTCTACTGCAAGTCACATCCCATCATATCACAGGTTCTAGAATCTTTTGTCATTGCCCCGCCCCCATCAACCAGAGCCTCTGTAGTCAGATGTGTCTAAGGAAGCTCATCTGCTTTGAATCCAGCTGGCAATATTCCACCTCATTTAGCAATTGCTACATCTCCGGAGCCTACCTGTGTTTCCTGATGAGTCTTTTCATAAGCCCTCGCTGGCTCTCGTGATGGATGCCAGGGGCTGCTGAGACCTCTGAAAGCAGAGTTCCGCTCAGCCACGGTGGGGGCTGTGGCAGTGTCTGTTTATAGCATCCGAAGTCTGCTTTTGGCTAATTACCTCCAGGTGATTGTCAGATCAGTGTCTCCTGGGCTAAAAGGTCTGTTGTTTTTCGCTTAAAGTAAGAAAAACAAAACTCTTTGGAGATGTCCAGAGACTGACCTTGGAAAGAGCCTGCCTCCTAAAAGTTAGTGACCCACGGTGGTGAGGCCAGATCATGGCCGGCAGGGTGCTGAACAAGTGTGCCTGTGGCCGAGGTAGAGAAGGGCCTAGAAGAAAGCATGTTGGTTTTCCTGCTTTCCTCACATGCATGCACACACACATGCACACACACACACACATGGGTATGCAAATTTGCTCAGAAGCAGGCAGCAGCAGGCTTCTGATACGGCTCCCTCTGTCATAGACAGCTGCCATCAGGAAAAAGTCAAGCTGGAAAATTCAGAAAGAAGATAGTTTGGGAAAAGCTGGGTCCAAATAGAAGCCACTTTCATCACGGATACCAGAGCCATTGCTCGATGCCCAAGGGTCAGCCCCACAGCTCAAATTCACGGGCAGTCATATTTCAGCACCGAGGCAGACACTCCTCTCTCCCAAGAACCCCTCGAGCAGACCCTGCCGCCAAAGGTGCCACCTGCCACTCAGCCAGACAGAGCAACACTCACCTGTGAGGAGAGGCACCTCCAGAATAGCATTTTCCCTCAATGCCCAAGGAAGAGGTAAGGTTGTCAGGGAGGTGCTCTGTAGGCAGGTCTGGGGGATTGTGTACCTTTGGGGGCCTGTTTCCCCGAGTGGCTCTGTGCAGTGAGTGGTGAGTGTACGGGGCGGGCAGAGTGTGAGTGGTCTTGCACAAGTGGGATTTTGTGTGTGTATGCGTGCACAAGTTGTGTGTGTGTGTGTGTGTGTGTGTATACACATGCACACGTGCACATTTGCACACAGGAACCTCTAGGGATTTGTGTGTCTCTGAATCTGGGAAGTGCCTTGTGCTTTGAGGGAGAGCACTGGACCAGGAGTCTAGGGTCAGGCTAATAGAAACATAATGTGAGCATATATGTAACTTCAAATTTTCTAGTAGCTACATTAGAAAAAATAAAATTAATTTCAAAAATATATATTTTTTAACCCAGTGTATCCAAAATTGTCATTTTAATATATAATCAATGTAAAAACACATAAATGAGAATTTTTTTTTTTCTGTTAAGAAGTCTTCAAAATCTAGTGTGTACTTTATACTCGATATGTAAACAAGCCACATATCAAGTGTTCAATGGTTGCGTGCGACTTGTGGCTACCGTACTGGACAGTGTGAGTCTAGAGACTTGAATTTGAGTCCCTGCTTGGTTTCTTTTCAGCTTTGTGGCCCTGAGAAAATCATTTACCTGTTCTGAGCCTCAGTGTCACCATCTATATAAGCTAATTAATAATAGCCCATCTCATGGCCATCGTTCAGTTAGGGTCCTGTGTGTTGCAGGGTATCTAAGGTGCCATCAGTGCTGCTGGACCAGCTTGTACGGTGACAGGATGGAGCTGGCTCATCCTGGATCACCAGAGCTCATTGTTAAATATTCAGAAACTTTGTAAACCGGTGTTAAAACATTAGCTCTTGAAGTCAGCCTTGGTGGGAGAATATTTACACCATGGAAATGGGCAGATGCTTACAGACCAGCCCCCGCCGCTCCAGAGGGTTGACTGTTAAACAGTTACCCGTATCCCACTGAGCACAGGTACATTTGTATGTGATTGCAGGGTCGATTGTGGACCAGAGGCTGTTTTTCTCTTGCCAAAGCCTCACTATCTCCCTTTGGGTGCTCTTGTCTGGTGGCAGCTCCTTCCAAATTACTCTTTCCCACTTCGAGAGGCATCGCTGAGTAATGGTTAAGTCAGCAGAGTACGGAGCAGACCCTGGTGCCACCATTTACTAACTGTAACCATGGACGGACTATTCAACCTCTCTGCACCATAGTTTTCTCATCTGTAAAAATAATAAGCTGAGAGATAGGGTTACTCTTATTGAGGGATAAATGTCTTCCATGGAAAGAGATAGAACAGTGCCTGGCACATAGTAAGTGCTCAATACATGTTGCCTGCTCTGTGATGATAATGGTGACTGCCTGAAGCTCCATCTGGCCTGCAGGCTCTGACCGTCCATCACTGTCAAACATTCCTGTAGGACCAGGGCTTGTGGCCGGCAGGGCGTCGGAGGAAGAGCAGGTGAGATGGTGAAGTAGGTAGCACCACAGTCACGCTGGATCTGGGGTTGTCTTTCTTTCTTTTCTCTTTCCATCCTTTCTCTTTCTCATCCATCCCCAGGAATTAACTGCCTACTGTGTGCATATTCAGTGGAGAGGGGACGAGCACAGAAAATTGAAAAGAGTTGACCCCCACTACTGCCATCAAGGTGCTTACAGAAGCTCTTTGGGGTCGTCAATAATTTTTAAGGGTGTAAAAGGGTCCTGAGACCAAAAAGTTTAGTCTAGGCTGTGGACGAAAAGACCACTAAAATATGGGGGCCCGAGGGCTTGGCCAGGTTCCAGCTCTATCGCATATCATTGTTTCTAATCGCTTGACTTATTCTGGCCTCGGCTTCTTCCTCTGTAAAATGGGAGTGATAACGTGGACGGCTACCCGGCCACCTCCGGGGTGCTATGAACGTGCTTTTGAAGATTCTAAAGGCCCAGATACAAACAGAGCAACCTCAGGATCACTGCGTGTATGTGTGTTGGGGTGGGGTGGGGTGCTGGGCTCTGGGGGACTCTGTCTGAAGCTGACGTTCCACTGTCTGGGGTACCTGACCGACCCGCTCCCCGAGGTGAAGGGAAGCCCAGGGTGCCCCACACACTACCCCACGCCTTGTCATGTATTTCTGGAACATCAGGAACTCTCTGGGGTAATTCCCAAGTCAATGCATGAAAAGTAAAACCAGCACATCTGGGCGACTGTGGAAATATTTCCAGAAAAAGCAGGCAGTGAGGGAATTTGGGGCTTGGAATGTCCAGATCTCTGCCACCCTTCTTTGACCGGAGTTGACAGCCTCAAGTGTGTCGTCTACTGGGACCCGTCGGGAGACGGAGGGCTAGAAGGCCAGAGCAGCCCACCCAGGACGTGCCTGCTCACCTGCCCCATCCTGCTCTGGGCCTTTCTTCTGCCAACCCTGACCTCCTCCAGGCAACGATGCTTTTTTATCCTACCCTAAGGATGCGGTCTTGATTGTTCCTACCCATGGGAGCCCACAGGTCATCTCCCCCCAGAACCCCTAGCTCCTACCCTCTTCCCCTGGGGACCCCAGCCCTAACCCGGGGCACCGATTCGGTGGGATGAGGCGACCCCATGAGAGCTGAGGACCTTTTCCCGAAGAAAGGCCTCAAAGTTTCCTTGAAAACAAATATTGATTTGTTTTCACACATCAATATTAATAAGAGACTTCTGAAGTGGAAGAAAATGGCCAAATTAGAGCTGGTCAGAATGCTGAAAAACACTCCATGCCAAACTCAGAAACCAGCGGGGTCGAGGGGACGGACTCTCCTTAGCAACAGTCTGGCCAATTAACAACCTTAAGGGAGACAATTAACATCTGAGCAGAGGTTTCCAAGTGACCTCCTGTCTGTTTTCCTATCTAGTTCAGTACCATTTTTGACGACAACTTTCAAAATGGAAACGATTTTTCAATGTAAATCTCTTAATTATAAAAGTAAAGCTTCATTTTAGAAAATGTTTAAAATAGGGAAAAGAAAAAAAAATCACTCATGATCCCTCCCACCTTAACAGAACCACGGCCATCATATTAGTGCTTTTCCTCTCAGTCTCTGTTCCTATAAGTACGTTTGACGCTAACATCGCGATGCTTGTCTTGGCCTGGTTCCCCAGAAAGCAGAGTCTGAGACAAAGATTTCTGTGCAAGTATTTTATGGAGGAACGTGATTCCAGGGAGCAGGAATGAGGAACAGGAGAGCGAAGTGGACAAGAATGTGTTATGGAATTGGCCACAGCCAAGTGTAACTGGGTGCTGGATCCAAACCCACCCGAGGAGCCGTAGGAAGACCCCCCCCATGGGTGGGGGCAGAAAGAGAGGAGCACATTTCCATTGGCTCCCAGCCTCTACTGGTCAAAAGCTTTCCCCGTGGGAACTCCCCCATGTTCTGGACTGCCCTTGCGTAGGTGCTGAGGGGGGCTCCTCTAGCTTCCCGGCAATGTCATTAACAGAGACCCCAGGGTGAGAGGCAAGAAGCATGGGGCACGTGATGTCACATTGCACCTGTGAGAAGATGGCTGGAGTGGACCCAGAGCTGGTCGCCCTGGCATTGGCTAGGCTAAGAGACCAGCATGGCCGCGTGGCGGCCTTCGATGCGGTCTGTGTGAGGCATGTGCAGTTTCATCCTTGCTCTACCCACTGCAGATTATGTATTTTTCACATTGGTCAATAGTTCTCATGATTTTTAGTGGCTGTTGTTTAATTTTCAAGTGGACGGAAAGAAGCACATTTCGAATATAACTGATTTCCATACATTATATTATTTGCAAAACAGTGACAAGTCGGCCCACCGAGGCGACCCGTGAAGGTCATCTTATACTTTTGTGGCTTGGAGGGGGGTGCCATTCCTCGGTTCAAGCGGGTGGTGGGAGGGCATTGACGTCTCTTACTAATAAAATTCCAACTTCTATTTCAAATATCTTTGGAAAACATTGACGATTAGAAATCAGGAGGGAAAAAAATCCTACTGATTTCAGGGTTCCAAATAAAAATCTATTCCTTTTCTTCCTCTCCAGTAGCAATACTTTTAGGATGGCTGGAAAGCTTTGGATAAAGATGGCCTAGGACTCTTCCAGTTGTCTCTTTGCCCTCATCCAGTCAACAAATATTTGTCGAGCACCTGCTCTATGGCAGGTGTGCCACCAGGCACTGGGGACTCGGAGATAAAGGATCATCCCTGTTCTCAGGACATCCAGGTGATGCAGGCATGTCAACCATCAAAGGTCATTATGACAATGCTACGATGCCAGCACGGGACACAGGAGGGAGAGAGCAGGTCTGACGTTCATTCATTCACTGATCGTATTCGTTATTTATTGCTGGGTAACAAACTGCCCCAATGCTTAACTACCTAAAACAACAATAAATATTATCACACAGTTTTGGTGGGACAGGAAGTTAGGAGCGGCTGAGCCAGGCGGTTTTGGCTCAGGGTCTCTCATGATGCGAGTCAGAGCTGCAGTCACCTGAACTCTTGACTGGGGACTCAGAAACTGCTTCCGAAATGGCTCCCTCACATGGCCATTAGCAAGAGGTTTTAGCTTCTCGCCACGTGAACCCAAATTGCTTGAGTGTCTGTGACTTGGCAGCTGGCTGCCCCAGAGCAAGTGATTCTAGAAAAGGAGGTTGA
>NW_011888816.1:961425-964977 GCF_000151845.1 Pteropus vampyrus | reverse complement strand
CAGCCCTGACGTCCACGGGTCTGCCACGTACCCCGAGCACTCCTGGTACTTGGCCTCATCCAATCCTTCCGCTAGCCCAGTGAGGTGGGCAGTTCTGAACTGACGAAAAAGGGTATTGGAGGGTCCTGACCTACTGAGTCAGGGAGAAAGAAGTATCAGGGTTAGTTAGCAGAAACAGAAGGGTTAAAGCTCATAAACGCAGGAGAATGTACACAGGTCAGGCTGATTTCGCAGAGGGAGAGAGGGGGTGGGAGAAGAGATAGAGAGATTATTAGAGGAAGAGAAAATAGGAGAAAAACAGAAAATATCAAAGTTTTACATTCTTGCAATCGGGAAACAGGCAGTCATTAACCCAGTGGGTGTTTAACCAAACAGACCTAAGGTTTTGGTCAAGGATGGACTTCTCGCCTCCACTCTGGGTTGCCCTGACAACCTCCTCCTTCCTGTATTGACATTATTGTGAGAAAGAAGGCAAAACAGGCAAATGAAGAAAACAGTCATTAGAGGTGGAACCAGCTGTGGGCTGGCTCGCTTCATCCTGGGGAAGGGGGTCTGCGGAGGAGCCCAGAGGGGGCAGAGGGCTCTGGTTCTGGTGCTGCAGACAGAGGCACAAGGACTAGAGGGTGATGGGGTGTCTTAAACAGCAGCGGTCTTGAGAGTGAGTGCTAGAGACATCAGAAATTTGGGCGAAGCCGTTCAGTGTAAATTAAATCTCAGGCGTTGCATATTCTCATTGCCACCCGAGCTCTTTTCCAATTTGTCAAGGATGCTTAGGAGGAAGCATCAGACTCAGGAAACGGCAGCCACTCGCTCTTCCATCAGGGCTCAGAGTCACCAGGTCAGCCTGGGGCTTAGACCCCTCTCTCCATTTTCATCACCAGAAGGGTTGGGATCGTCAGCGGAAGGAGTGGGAATGGAAGGAGTCAACAGTAGTTACTGCCGTCTTCTCTTTCTGGGTAGGGAAACTAAGACTGAGACATTAACTTGTCTAAAGTCACGAAGCTAAGAAAGGGTCCAGGGTTCAAACCCAGGACCGATCGAGTCAAAGCGTTTGCTTGGGAATTACGTCATTCTGTGATACCGAGCAGCGGTTCTCAAGCTCTAGTTTGTGTCAGGATCCTCCGGAGGGCTTGCTGCACGCATTGCTGGGCTCCGCCTCGAAGCTTCTGATTTGGTAGATCTGTGGTGTGGCTCAAGAATTCCCATTTCTAACAAGTTTCCAGATGATATTGATGCTGCTGGTCCATGGGCCACACTCTGAGAAATGCTTACGTAAAGCAAGCCATGTGGCCTTGGACCTCGAGTCTAGTTTTCGTAATGCGAGGAGTAGGACTAGATTTTCGGTCTGAAATTGTGTTCTGCGGACCCTACTTGCTTTCAGAGGTGCCTCAGCCATGGGGCAGGGATAAGGTTGAGGGAGTTCGGGTCCCCCAAACTTATATCAAGCCAAGTGCTCCCCTACGTTTCCACGTGAGATTTTATTGGGAAAGAACTTTCTGCTATTGAACATAACGCCAAGAATGATAAACTCCCGGACTAAAAGATGTTAAAATATTGTGCTCCCATTATCCATTGCTGTGGCTTAAAACAACAACTATTTTAATATACGATTTTGTGGGACAGGAATCTGGGCGGGGCTCAGCTGGGTGGATCTCTTCCTCGTGGTGCCCACTGGGTTACTCGGTGCTCCTCAGCTGGTGTCCGGGACAGTCCGGAGGGTCTAGGATAGCTTCACTCATGTCTGGAGCCTGCTGGGGATGGCTGGATGGCTGCACTCAGTAGCAACACTTGATTGGAACTTCTACGTGTGGCCTCTTCAGCAAGGCGGCCTTAGGATTGTTGGATTTCATGGTAGCCCAGGGCCCAGAGCGATTGTTCCAAGAGACAGATAGTGGAAAACACTGGTCTCTAAAAGCCCAGGCCTAGAAACTGGCACAGTGCCACTCTGTCATCTTCTGTTTGTCAACACAGTCAACAAAACTCCCCATGGCCACCCACATTCAAGGAGAGGGGACAGATACTCAAGTTCTCAGTGAGCAGAACGTTTCATGGCTATCACTGAACTCAGAGGCCTCATCTACTCCTGCCCCTTACGTTGATGGTGAGAACCTGACCCTCAAGGCTGATGCGGTAAAGGGGGTGGGTGCATTTTGCATGTTGGAGAAGCCCAGGTATCCTCATGGAAAACCCCTGTAGAGAAAAACCCCACCCCCTCCTTCACCCTTTGGACTCACACTGCAACTATGAGCTCCATGAAACTCTAGTTTTTGATGAATGTTTCTAAGCCCTCAGCTACTTAAAAAAGAAAAACAGTTCCACAGTCAGTTCTGCTTGGGGAGACGCCTGGTGGAACAAGGCTTACAAGTTCTGCGCGGCAGAAGTTCTCGTAACTTGGCCATGGATCTCTGTGCACAGCAGAAAGCTGGAGGGGGCTGATCTGGGCTTATTGCGAGCACCCTGATGGTGAATCTTTATTCTGTTTTGAAAGTGGGTCATCCTGGTTGGTTTCCCCTCTTTTAGAGGGCCTCATTTATGGGAGAAAAGGGGTCTCTTTGAGTAAGGGGAAAGTGATGCTTTGCTTTGTTTTCTTCCATCAGGTGGCCCATAGGTCTGGAGGGGAGACTTCTCTGAGAGCTGTTGCTCCATCTCGGCCCTCCCCCAGCTTAACCCCTTCGCCAGGAAGTTAGACTGCTCTATTAGATATTCTAGAGCAGAACCAATGAATTATTTACATCCTTTCTGCTGGCAAAGGATGCTAATGAGATGCTAATGCAGACATTAGTGTAATTTCAATGCAATTCCTGGAGACTTCTTTTTGCTCAGGGCCTCTGCCCCAAACTGGCTGTGGGAGGAAGGGGTGGCAAAGGAGCCAAGGCACTGAAGACTTCCCAGCCAGCTCTTCATGGCTGTGGAGGCTAGAGGAATCCAGAAAGTGCTCTTCTGGGGCAGGCTACCCGTCTTCCTAGATCCGGCTTTGGGAACTTGAAGAATGAACGTTTAGAAGGCTGCTTTCCAATCACATGAGCAGGATGGCCTTTAAATCACCTCCTCCAGGCTGCCTTTCCAGATTTATTCCTACCCACCGTGCCCTCTTCTTTCTCTCCAGGCTGGGAGCATCTCTCTCCTCTGTGCTCTGCAGCGCCTGTGCTTAGCCCCAGCGGAGAGCTCCTGAGAATTTGCATTCAGTGTCTTCTCTTTATCTCTAGGACGGAAGAGAGTGCTTAGTAGGTACAGGGTGTTCGGATGTTATTTGATGAGCTGAATTGAATTGTTCATATGTGGTTGTTTCAATTCAGAAGGAAACTGGTTATTTTGATAGAGATTAGTCTTTGCCTTTGGATCTGCTAAGCAAATTGAATATGTAAACAAGACTCAGGTAGAGAGATGTTAAGCACTCTCGAAAAAAAAAAAAAAACCCTTTTCCAAGCACTTTGGCAGCCTCCATTTGATGAACAGTTGGCTAATTTCAAATGATTTAAATATATTTATTCAAGTAAGTTCAATAGGACCAATCTCTATTTGGCAAAATTCCGTTAACTCTTGCCGTCCTTT
>NW_011888816.1:954580-959680 GCF_000151845.1 Pteropus vampyrus | reverse complement strand
TGACTGTCCTGAAAGTAACTAGTAAGAAAAGTACAGTAGGTTTGGCGTCCTCTCTATTTGGGATGTGTTTGTCACCAGCCACTGTCAGGTGAAGGACTAGCTGACAAATCCTTCCAGGACATTGTAGGGCAGTGACATCATTGCTACCATGACTATCAGCCCACCAATTCCTAAGCTCCCTCCATGCGACTGGCATTTGTTAAATTCTTTCCACACACCATCCCCACACCTCACAAACAGGGCAGAATAGGAAACCGAGGCCCTCGTTGTATTTGTATGCTATATAATTTGGGCTGGAGAACACTAAGCAGTGACACACGATTTTCTCTCCCCTGTATATAAAACTATACTGCTCATCGAACACCAGAGGAGTGTAACCGTTGACTTAATTTATTGTCTATATGGGAAGAGAAGACACATGCCATAAATTCAAGGACTAATTAACTCTACAGGAAATACAAGAGGTGCCAAAAGGTTGTATGAAGAAATGACAAATTAATGGCAGAGATGTAAGAACGATAAGGTCTTATTCATGTTTATTAAAATTGCAGATGCCACCAAAAGATAGGCAAATACACTTCATACATGTGCAAGTGAATATATGTTTCTTAGAGCCCACTCAGACTAACAATAATAAATTCTGAATATCTTCAGGTCAAATGTGATTCAAAACTGTTTTATACATTTGGTATTTCTTCAAATAGGATTATCTTTTTTCTAGAAGCAATTGCAAGGCCTAAGAAGATTTTCGACAATGGAAAGGATTTTCCCTTTTCCTGTAATGAACAGATCAGAAGCTTAATCCCAAGGTCTGTCTCTGTGTCCAAGTGTAATTGTGGTTTGAGTCACTCGAAGTGAGCTTTTTAATATACATTCAAGAACTATAAGTCATTTGGGGGTAGGAAAAAAAACCAAAAGTTTAAGTCAACGAAAGAGGTCACTTTCAGCAAAGTTTATACCCTGGAAGGAATGGGGCTTTTTAATATCAGGATCCTAGGAAAATACCGATTTCCCTCCAGGCCACTCAAGGCCAAGACTGCTTTGTGGCAACTTTCAGAAGGGCATCTAGTCCCATTTTCTTTGTTACTGACCTCTCTGAAATATGCAGAGATCATGAGTCTTTTGGCCCATCAGTGAGAGGCTTAACTGCCAGGTCAGCAAGAACTGTTAAAGAAAAATTATCCATGACATTTGTTAAAATGGTCACATTGCCTCTTCCATCTCAAATTCCCTTCTGCCTCTCTTTGATAAGGACACTAGATTGCATTCAGGCCCACCAGGATAATCTCAGGATTCTTAACTGAATCATACCTGAATCTCTTTTGCCATATAAGGTGTCATTTACAAGTTTCATGGATTAGAACCTAGATATCTTTGGCGGCCGTTATTCAGCCTACCACACAAGCTAATAAAAAAATCAGAAGGAACACAGAAACCTATCATGCAGAGAAAGACCCATAGGACCCCACTGGAGCTAGAGATCATCACTGGAAATAGTTTGGAGCATATTTTTCAGGATTTTTTCCCATTACTTACACTAACAAATGTATTTTTTATTTTCTTTCCTTTTAAAAATTAAAAATGGGATAACTTTCTACACAGTCCAGCAACTTGTCTCTTTCATTTAATAATGTATCTTTGCAGCAAGCTCTTTAAGAGTGAAAGGGATTTACTTTCATGCTGCTGTCTTCTTTGATGTAAAAATAGCAACTTTCCAGTAAAGTAACTGACTTTTTAAAAAATTCCATTTGAAATAATCTCCTAGAAATGTCAATGTTAACTTTAATTCATAAGAAGAAAGAGATTTTGAACCAAAATAAGGGTAAAGGCTACTTAGAATTTAGTATTTTGGGTAAATTAGAGAAAGGGCACTCTAGTTATACATGGTTGCAGCACGGTGTACCTGGAGGTTAAATGACTTGAAGTGTGGTGTATTAATATGAGTCAATGCTTCCATGGTATCACTTTAAATTAAGCATCCGTTTCAGTGGCAGAGATATTAGGAGATCTGAATTGGAATCCCGATTCTGCCATCAATTTAGGCAAGCTATATCCAATCTCTGGGCCTCGGTGTCTTCACCAAGAGGATTGGATCTTCCATTCTGCAGTTTGGGGAGGGTACTATTCTAGTAGGCTAGAGACCTCTTTCTGAATACCAAAGCTTTTACTAACTTGCTATGATCTTGAGTTAGACAGTCAGCTTCGCTGGGCTTCAGTTTATTCATCTGTAAAATGAGTGGGCTGGTCTAGAGTGTTCTCCAGATGCTTTCTAACTCACATTTTAAGATGATGAGTCTCAAACTTCAATGTGCCTGAGAATTCTCCAGGGATTTTGTGAAAATGCAGTCTGATTCAGCGGGTCTGGGGCGGGGCTTGAAATGCTACATTTCTGGCCAGTTCGTATAGGTAAGACTGATTCTGGTCTGGAGATTGCATTTTGAATAACAAACCATTTGTATTAGAAATGTTGGGACACTTTGTTAAAGATTTGGAAATTGGCAAAGGAGATTACCCTCCTTGTGTGTTCTTTGGGTGGAGTGCAGGTCTGGGATTACCTGGTGCTATAGGGGTGGGTGCCTTTGCTTGTCTTTTACTCAGTTCTCTATAAGACTAGAAGTTACGATATGGAATATAGATAGTAATAGGACGTTTAATAGAGATTTAATAGAGGTGCAATTGATTTCAGCCCTGTAGGAAAAGATGTCGCCCAAACATTACTTTTTCTTTTCCTATAGGATATCGATCGCTTTTGCACAATTAGAAAATTCGTTTCAGTATTCCTGATTGCCCACGTGTTCTTCAAAATCTCCTTTTAACAGGTTTTACCTTTTTTGAAAATTATACGTTAACACCACGGGTCTTTTGCAATTCATTCATTGATTCATTGACTTATTTACAGCAAGAGGGCGGGGGTTCAGGGTGGGAAACGAACACCTCTAGGAAAGCGGGCGGTCAGGCATCAGGCTTTCCTGACTCCCAGCCCACGTATCAGGTGAGGAAACCACACTTCACCTCCAGTCTTGGCCAAATCATTCCCCTCACAAGGCTAGATCACGGAATACGGTGGAAGAAGATGCTTTTAGGAATCAAGAGGTTGAGAGACCCACCCAAACCGGGTAGGGGGCTGTAGCTACTCCGGCATTCGAACTCTGACCTCGTGGCTCCCCAGCGCTCTTTACACCACCTGCCGCCTAGTTCACTTTGGGGCAACTAAATTAATGGTTCTCACATGTCTGCAGCAATTGTAAGAATTTAACTCCCTCATCTCTCCAGGTGTCTAGGGTCGCGGCGACGCCAGTTGCGGGACAGAGGACTAGGCCAAGGGGCGGGGCTTGGGGCGGGGGGACGGTCCCAGGACCAAGGGGGCGGAGCCCGGAGCCGCCGCGCAGACGCCCTCACCCTACGGGCTGCCGGGAGATGGTCCCGGCGATACTGTGCGCTCCTGGGCTCCGCCTCCGCTTATCTGTGTCCGTGACGGTTGCTATCAATAAAGTTGTTGTTCTGCCAACATGGCGGCGCCCATGGTGCCTGGTCAGGCCGTGTTCGCCTAAGGTCGGAACCTAGGCGTAAGGAGCCGCAGGCTAGATCCTGTGAGCAGGTAAACCTCTGACGGGCTCAGGGGTACGAGAGACGAGGCCCAATCTTCTCCCTCCCTGATCGGGAGGTTCCGACTTGGTGGGAGCAGGCTAGGAAAGTGCGGACTGGGTTAGGTGGTCTCAGAGTCGTGGATTTTCCGTACTGGGAAGTCTCCTAGATGCAGGTCTTCAGATCTTTGAGCCATAAACCGCGTCGATAGCTCTGGACCCTTTCCCAGAAAAACGCACGTGTACACATAAGTTTGTACTCCAGTTCCTCTCCCACCGTTCCCCTACCCCATTTGGTCCCTGATCATTGCTTCTTGGGCTAGGGGTTTGTAGTCAGTTAAAGGCCATCCAGCGCATCTCTGGCCCACAGATCATTGCCACAACCTGTCAGTGCTCGACGGTTCTTAGAGACCATTTGGGTTTACCCCCTCATCTTAAGGAGAAGCTGAGGTTCCAGACAGGAAATTAATTTGTCTGAGGTCCTACAGAGAATTAGTAGTTGCAGAAGCCAAGGTCTGTATTTTGGGGAGTCACAAAACTTTTTATTTAAGATTAATTTTCCCAGGTACATTCTCGTACACTTTGTTTTGGGCGTACCCAAATGCCTTCAGGGAAAGAAATCATCAAAAGAATAAGAAGAAAGCGTGTGAACCGGCAGGGAACACTGGTTTGTGCTGAATGGACAGACTGCTCAGGAGAGGGTTCTTCTGGGCGGCTCACCAATGCGCTTTGTGCCTTTTTTTTTAGGGCCATCCCACCTTCTGAAGAATGGCTTCTGCTTGGCAGAGACTGGGTTTCTATGCCTCTCTTCTGAAAAGGCAGCTAAATGGTGGGACAGATGTCATCAACTGGGGAAGGAGGGCGATTCTAGGATGTACAAGAGGTGTTTACAGTGCCACGGGAAAGTGGACGAAAGAGTATACGTTGCAGACAAGAAAGGATGTCGAGAAATGGTGGCATCAACGAATAAAAGAACAGGCCTCCAAAATTTCAGAAGCTGATGTGAGTATTTCGAGAGATTCTGAAAGGGTAGAGAAGAGAGAAGAGGGGTTAAGGGCTGGGACTCGGGTCAGACTGCCCAGTTCAAATAAGTTATTAAGTATATGACCTTGATCCAAATGATCGAATCTCTCTGTGCTTCAGTTTTCTTATCTGAAATGGACAGTGATAGTAATAGTGCCTGCTGCTACCTATGATACTTGTGAGGGGTAAAATGAGATCAAACAAGGATAGTGCTTAGAAGAGTTTCCATGTGGTACGTGAGCACATCATGGGCACGCAGACAGCACCACGCTGGGTATTCTTGGGCAGTATTTACTGGGGAAGCTCGTCAAGACAGGAGCCATAGCAGGTGTGGGGTCCTTCGTGGTCCATTGTATAGTTGAGCCTCACAGAGGGATCTGGCAGGGTCAGATACAAGACTCCAGGAGAGAATCCTGGGCCCCTCAGTCGTGGAACTTTGAAGCTGCATATTCTGAGAAGTACTTGCCTCTCCCCTGACATGGCCTTGACTTCC
>NW_011888816.1:950752-953166 GCF_000151845.1 Pteropus vampyrus | reverse complement strand
AGCAATCCTGAGGGTAGGAATTATTATCCTCATTTTGGGGATAAGAAAACTGAGGCTCAGAAGGGGTTTTGACAATTTGTCAAGATGCACAACTAACCTGTGGCAGAGCCAGGATTCACACCCAGACACCTTTGATCCCCCTTGTTTGTTTCCTGAGCTCACGCCTCCCTCCACCACCACACAACCTTCTTTTGCCTCATCTTTGATTTACAGATTGTAAACTTAGTCCAGAAAGGCAAAGGAATTTGCCTACGGTCTCACAGCCAGTGGCAAAGCTAGGACCAGAACTAGGGCTCCAGGCTCCTACAGAGTGCACCTGCTCTCTGCCATCCTCCGGGCAAAAGTAATAGGACCCAGTTATAAAGACCATCCTTTCCTGTTACCTACAGTTAGAATTTCTTTTAAAGGCTTAAATTCCTTCACTCTTATATAATTATAAAAATTTCCCTTTCAATCAGGTTCCTGCTTGGTTATAACATAAACTCCCATAATTCCTCCTTTTCTTTCCACCCACAGAAGATAGAACACATTTCATTGTCACAGAGGAAAATGACTTAATCCACACAAAGCAAAAGGCAGGGGCAGGCAGCAATAAACAAAAATATTCATGAATATTAAAGACTTGCTAGCAGTACTTTTCTATATATCTTTCATAAACTCAGTTTTGGAGTTTGGCTTAGCTATAATAAATCACTCGATTTTACATAAATTTAATCTTTGTTGGACAGATCTACAAAAAAGAGATGCTAATGAATTAGTTATATGTGGAAAATGTTAGGAGCTGTTAAATAAACATAATATCAAAACTACATTACTAATAAAAACAAGGTGATTATAATAAAAGAAAAATAGTTGAAAGTAAAAATTTTAAAATGAAAAACTAGAAATACTTTATATTGAGGATTTTCTTGTTATTTTGCGAGGTGGGGGGAGGGGGAGGGTCCTAAAGATCTGTGACAGCGGTTTTCCCATGTCCCTAAAAATGAATAGAGTGGATAGTTTGCTTATTTTTGACTCTGCTCCAAATAACAGAATGAGGTCTTGCACTTCCTTTGAGAGACTTGTTTACAGGCTCTGTCACTTGTCTTCTTAAAGACAGTAAGTCCTGAGTCCCCACCGACTCTTGAACCTCAGACCCTCTCTCACACTCCTGAGAGTTGTGGCTTTCTTGAGAGTTATGGATCCGCGGTTTCCAATTAAAGTGCGTGGTCGACGTGCTGCCTCCATCCATTTATCTAAATCAATAGCAGTTGTTACTTCAGCATTTCAGGATTTTCTAGTTTGTGTAGCTTAGCTCCAGACTCCTCATTTATTCCCTTTTCCCTTTTCTTCCTTCAGGCAGCTTTTCTCCTGCTCAGTGGTAATTTGTAGAGAATGGCAGGACAGAGAAAAGTTCTACTCTAGTCTGTTTTGCCACGTGTTTGTGGCTGTGTTAAAAGTTCGTTTAACTTCTTTGCCAAAGTAGGTTTACAGCAAGGGGTCAAATGATTTGGAAAGAATCTGATTTCTGGTTTCTTTTGCTCCCCTCATTATAGTTGGCTGTGTCAGTTATCAGTCATGCAAATACTTAGCAAAAAAACATAACACCCCCCCCCAACACATACACAGAAGAACTGTTATGAATATTCTGTTTTGCGTCAGTTTTCATTACTTACGGGGAAGCAGAGCCTTAAAGAACTCTAATGGCTCTCTAGGAAGGGAGGGAGGACAAAGAGAGAAAAAGGCAGAAATAAAATAGTGATGATGTCACACGGTTCTGGCCCAGAGTGACTGAACAGAAGCAGTGACCTCTTGTTACCTCTTGCTCCTCCTTTCTTTAGGGGACCCCCTTCTCCCTGACGAGAAGATTTCAGGCTGGGCAGGGGGGAACGTTGCTATCACCTGGACAGGACTTGTGACGTTTTCTGGGAAAAATGCCTTCAGTAATAAGTGCCAGGTAGCAGACTTTGGGAGCATAAAGGCCAACAAATATTCATCCGACAGTTATTAAACTCCTGGGGATGGCCAGGGGGTGGGGCTTGGGGAAGGGAATGATTGAAATCCAGTCCCTGCCCTTGAACAACAGGTCCCCCATAAGGAATCAGTTAAATTTCCTTTGGTGCCTTATCCCCTCATGTGCACGAGCTTGTGACGACATTCACCATTTTATTGGAAGAAGAACCATTAGTCAGCGTTCCCATAAGGACTTCCTCCCCTGTGTTCATTCTGTTGGGGTGCAGATACCTTTTTCCTGTGTTCCTCGTGTTGAAGCTGCTCCCTGGCAGCTGGAGGGTTATGTAACCCGGCCTGAGGCGGCCTTAGGCCACCCCAGAAACAGCAACCTTCTCCCTTGGTTGGCTGAGATTTCTCTCCTTACCTTCCCATTTCAACTATGCTCCTGAAAGTTAAGCTCACAATATAGCAGAGAAACCCAG
>NW_011888816.1:946383-950702 GCF_000151845.1 Pteropus vampyrus | reverse complement strand
GGCCAGGGGGTGGGGCTTGGGGAAGGGAATGATTGAAATCCAGTCCCTGCCCTTGAACAACAGGTCCCCCATAAGGAATCAGTTAAATTTCCTTTGGTGCCTTATCCCCTCATGTGCACGAGCTTGTGACGACATTCACCATTTTATTGGTAGAAGAACCATTAGTCAGCGTTCCCATAAGGACTTCCTCCCCTGTGTTCATTCTGTTGGGGTGCAGGTACCTTTTTCCTGTGTTCCTCGTGTTGAAGCTGCTCCCTGGCAGCTGGAGGGTTATGTAACCCGGCCTGAGGCGGCCTTAGGCCACCCCAGAAACAGCAACCTTCTCCCTTGGTTGGCTGAGATTTCTCTCCTTACCTTCCCATTTCAACTATGCTCCTGAAAGTTAAGCTCACAATATAGCAGAGAAACCCAGTACCCAAACCGGTGACTTAGGGCCCTGGACTTGCTGCTGAACCCACGTATGAATGTGGCTATGGGGATTTTGGAAGGGGCTCTGTGTGTAGACATGTCACATCTGTGTGACTCACTGTTGCTTCCTTGCATTAACATGGATCTGTGCTAGAGCTTTGTTTGGACAAACACATAGTTCTTTGAGACCTAGAAAGAAGCTTTTAAAAGAGAAAAAAAAGATTAAAAATCTATGTGGGTAATTAGCACTTTGAGGTTGTTCAACACGATTCTTTAGCTCAAACCAGGGCTTTGAATTTTGGTTTTTGACATTTTTGTCAGTTTACATTGATGGGAACAGTTTTTAAAAAAGGAAACTTAAAAAAAAATTACTTTGAGTAACATGCCAGATATTTCGTGCACGCGGGGTTCTCAGTAAATGCTTAATAAATACTCAATGTCATTCTCGGTCATTCTTCCCTAGACATCAAAGCCCAAGTTTTACATGCTTTCCATGTTCCCTTATCCTTCTGGCAAGCTGCACATGGGCCACATGCGTGTGTACACCATCAGCGACACCATTGCACACTTCCAGAGGATGAGAGGCATGCAGGTAAGGGAAGGTGCCTTCGAGAACAGCCCTTCGTCATATGTGTTCAAGGCAAATGGAGAAAACTGATTTTAGTTAAGACGAGGACAGCTTCGAAGATAACGTGAAAAGCTCAGCATTTCCTTTTATGAATTGGAATTGGAAGATGTTTAAGCACCTAGATTACTTAGGGGGGCAGCCATGCGTCGGATGTTCTGCTAGGGATGGAGATGGGGTAGGGTGTGGGGGGAAAGTGGCTACAAAAAAAGTGTGGGTAACGCATGGTATCTCCCCAGGAGGAGTTCACAGTCTGGTGGGGGTGAAACACATAAATAGATACTCACTGGACAGGGGATGAATCTAATAGTATAAATATGGATTAAATGCTGTGAGTAAGAGTTGGGGCCACCAGAGATTTTTCTCTTTGTATTTGATATTTTCCGTATTCTCTAATGAGCATGTATTGATTTCATCATGCGAAAAGTAAAATTTTTATAAGAAAAAATATTTGGGGAGTCACAACTCTGGGGGAGTCGGGAAAGGCTTCACTGAAGAGGGACCATCTGACGTGGATCTGAAAGGGTGAGGAGGAAGGAGAAAGACACCTCGTCGCCCCACTGCCAGTTACCCCAGAGCCTGCTCTTCACTCTTAGCGACACACGATCTGTCAGATGAGGTGGGAATAATCATAGTACCTCCTTTAACTGCTTACAGAGAGGCAGGATCGAAATGGGGCTGAAACCCTTGGACCAGATGTCTGGGATCCAAGCCATGTGACCTTTGACTCGTTACTTACTTAACCTTTTTAAGACAGTTTTCTCTCATCTGTAAAGTGGAGATAAAATGGTACCTGTCCACTGGCCTGTCACAAAGATTCAAAGAGGATGACGTCGAAGCACTTGGCACGTACCTGGCACATAATAGTAACCAGTAAACATTAGCGCTGCCTGGAGCCTGCTCACACCAGCTCTTGAGAGCCCATCATGCTCTCCGCCCAACTTTGTGTTTATTAGTCACCTTAGTAGCTTGAAACCCAGCGTGTTGGGAGTATTTACACCATGGAAATCAGCAAACACTACAAATCAAGGCTTTTTCCTCCGGCAAGCCAATAGTTAGACATTAACCGGCTCGCCCACGGGCTATTATTAACCTGGCAGGGCCTGTACACATGGTAGCCGCCACCTTCCAGTTCTTCGTAAAGGTTTTCTTTTAGGAAGATAAGTGCATCCTTGTCACAGTTGGTTTGAAAATTTATGCCGAACTGACGCAGCAAGAGGCATTCCTAAAAAGGAAGTCAAGTTATAATGTCTCTTTGTCACTTGGAGAGTTTTATTAACTCTTCCGACGACCAGTCTCAGAGGTTCGTGTTCTAATTTAAGATGGCCAAAGGTGTTTGTCTCCCTGGTTTATGTCGGATGTTCTTTTCCCCAGACATTGCTTTCCATCATCCTGCTGTGTTTATCAGAAAGAGGAGGTGTGGGATGGAACTGGCTCTTTGCCTAAAGTATAATCATTTCTCTGTGGTTCTTCAACTAGATTTATCATATTTTTTCTACTTATTTTTGGATAATTAGTGAGTGCAGGCAAATCTGTGAAGATTAAGCTTTTATGGCAAAACTGTACATTTCTGATGCGGTACAGGGAAGCCTGTTAGGTGGCTGAGGGGGTATCGGTGAGGATTCTACCTCCCTGGGATGGATGAGACATTACAGAGAAGGCGCAAGGCAGAGCCCCAGGCCCAGAGGTACTGGGATCCTTCCAGGGAGCTCAGGCCCAAAGACTAAGTGGAGCCACCTGCAGGAACAGAGGCCCAAGGTCAGGCTGGATCCAGGAGTTGGACAACCTAGGTTTAAATCCTGTTCTACCACTTTCTAGCTGGGTGACACTGCACATGTTTTAATGTGTCTGAATCCCACCTTCCTCATCTTTAAAATAGAGATGACAATAATTCTTCCATCACGGGGTCGTCGTGCAGGTTGAATGAGTTAGTGCATGTGTCTGGCACATAATAATCCCTTGATAAGTGGAACTGCGATTATTATTTGTCCTGATCTGATTTACTCTGAAAAGTCATTGGGCACCATTTAATAAGCGAATCCCTGTGCTCTTCTGCCTTCTTAGAAGCAGCTTGACCGCACATCATTGCCTGGAGCCTGTGTTATCTATCCAGCGACTTGTGCCTGAAACTGCTATTTGTTGTTTGGTTTCTGGTGTCTTCGTTCCTCGGTTTCGGTTGCTCTGTTTAAGATAATTAAGCTCTCTTTTTTGGGTATTCTCCAGGTTTCCCTGAAATTAATTTCTTGTTAATTTTCACAGCCCATGTTTAAGTCGGATCATCCCAAATATAAGTGCCAAATTTGGTGAAAACGTGTCCTGCCATTTTTAAGTGACGTGGCAAAAGAGAAACGGAAATCTCAGTGTAATTGTCAACATTCTGCAAGCCCGTCGAGCGTCCTCCTGTTTTAAAATCCTTCTTCCCCAGTGTCAGACTGGTCCCAGAGTAAGCAGCATTGGATTCAGGTCAAGTTCAACGTTCAACGATCTTCACTCTAAGGAGAGAAGGCATAGCTAATCTGGAGTAACAGGGCCTGACACATGTATTGCTTGATTCATTCAAGAAATAGTCACTGAGGACCAGCTTTATTCTAAACATTGGGCTTTCTGCTGTGTTAAATAGAAATACAGTTGACCCTTGAACAACATGGGGGTTCGGGGCATGGGCACCACCCCAATGTAGCTGAAAATCCAAGTATAACTTTTAAGTCTCCCCAAATTTATCTGTAGTCCCTTGGTATTCATGCGGGATTGGTTCAAAATCAGTAGGCCCAAGAAACATTCAGCAAGCTTTGCCGTTTTCTATAACTTGTTAATTCGTCGATTGGTTTGCTTTGTTCTCAATTAGAGATCTGTGAGATAATTCTAAGATACACTAAGAACAGTTTTACGGGAAGTAAAAAATATGGGCGTGACCCATGCACCAAGTCTGCTGTGTTAAGGCCTCAGCCATCTCCGTGGGCGTGTCTCTGGCCTGTCTTTCTCCCTCTCGGTGACATGTAATACAGCGGACCATTTCCTCTTTTTTGAACACTCCGCTCTCTTGTCATGAGACTCCACCTGCTAGGTTTTTCTCCTGCATGTTGGCTTCTTCCTCCCAATTTACTCCACGGGTTTTTCCTGCTTCGCTCCATTTATACGCACTCTATCTGGGTGAGAAAGTTCCCCTTTGTCCCTGGTTTGCTGAGAATTTTTAGGATGAATGGGTGTTGATTTTTGCCAAATGCCTTTTCTGCATCTGTCATCTTTCTGAGATGAAATATGGTTTTTCTTCTTTAATCTGTTAATG
>NW_011888816.1:935112-946333 GCF_000151845.1 Pteropus vampyrus | reverse complement strand
AATTCTTCCATCACGGGGTCGTCGTGCAGGTTGAATGAGTTAGTGCATGTGTCTGGCACATAATAATCCCTTGATAAGTGGAACTGCGATTATTATTTGTCCTGATCTGATTTACTCTGAAAAGTCATTGGGCACCATTTAATAAGCGAATCCCTGTGCTCTTCTGCCTTCTTAGAAGCAGCTTGACCGCACATCATTGCCTGGAGCCTGTGTTATCTATCCAGCGACTTGTGCCTGAAACTGCTATTTGTTGTTTGGTTTCTGGTGTCTTCGTTCCTCGGTTTCGGTTGCTCTGTTTAAGATAATTAAGCTCTCTTTTTTGGGTATTCTCCAGGTTTCCCTGAAATTAATTTCTTGTTAATTTTCACAGCCCATGTTTAAGTCGGATCATCCCAAATATAAGTGCCAAATTTGGTGAAAACGTGTCCTGCCATTTTTAAGTGACGTGGCAAAAGAGAAACGGAAATCTCAGTGTAATTGTCAACATTCTGCAAGCCCGTCGAGCGTCCTCCTGTTTTAAAATCCTTCTTCCCCAGTGTCAGACTGGTCCCAGAGTAAGCAGCATTGGATTCAGGTCAAGTTCAACGTTCAACGATCTTCACTCTAAGGAGAGAAGGCATAGCTAATCTGGAGTAACAGGGCCTGACACATGTATTGCTTGATTCATTCAAGAAATAGTCACTGAGGACCAGCTTTATTCTAAACATTGGGCTTTCTGCTGTGTTAAATAGAAATACAGTTGACCCTTGAACAACATGGGGGTTCGGGGCATGGGCACCACCCCAATGTAGCTGAAAATCCAAGTATAACTTTTAAGTCTCCCCAAATTTATCTGTAGTCCCTTGGTATTCATGCGGGATTGGTTCAAAATCAGTAGGCCCAAGAAACATTCAGCAAGCTTTGCCGTTTTCTATAACTTGTTAATTCGTCGATTGGTTTGCTTTGTTCTCAATTAGAGATCTGTGAGATAATTCTAAGATACACTAAGAACAGTTTTACGGGAAGTAAAAAATATGGGCGTGACCCATGCACCAAGTCTGCTGTGTTAAGGCCTCAGCCATCTCCGTGGGCGTGTCTCTGGCCTGTCTTTCTCCCTCTCGGTGACATGTAATACAGCGGACCATTTCCTCTTTTTTGAACACTCCGCTCTCTTGTCATGAGACTCCACCTGCTAGGTTTTTCTCCTGCATGTTGGCTTCTTCCTCCCAATTTACTCCACGGGTTTTTCCTGCTTCGCTCCATTTATACGCACTCTATCTGGGTGAGAAAGTTCCCCTTTGTCCCTGGTTTGCTGAGAATTTTTAGGATGAATGGGTGTTGATTTTTGCCAAATGCCTTTTCTGCATCTGTCATCTTTCTGAGATGAAATATGGTTTTTCTTCTTTAATCTGTTAATGGGATGTATTATGTTGATTGAGTTTTTAAATATTAAACCAACTCTGTGTTCCTAGGACAAATTTCATGCGGCCATGATGTATTTTTTTAGTGTATCTATTGCTGTATTCAGTTCGTTAATATCCCTATGTGCAGGAGAGATACCGATCTCTAATTTTCTTTTCTTGTAATGTGTTTGTCTGGTTTCGATATCAGGGTTATGCTAGCCTCGTAAAACAAGCTAGGAAATGTTCACTTCCTGTCTCCTGAAAGCATCGTAGATTGTTGGTATTTCTTCCTTTATTGTTTAATAGCATTCACCAGTGATGGTACCCGGGAGATTTTAAAATTACAAATTATAGTTTCTTTAATGGATAGAGTGCTATTCGGATCTGGTTTCTGCATTCATTTTAAGCTGTGTTTTCAGTGAGTTTGTCCACTCTGCCTTAAATTCTGTTCTGGACTGCCTTCCCCTTTTTTTCTCTATCCACTCTTCCTAGGTAGTGTGGATGGGGAAGAAAGGCCACATACTAACCCGACAAGTTCAGGGGAGGCCAGCATGGTGGACCTTCCAAACTCAGAGACTGAAAGTAACCACAGAGGTTACTTCACGTCTGAACCTAAAATTTTCTAACCAAAAGCAGGTCGTGGAAGGTAGTCACGTCCTGGGGCTCGCGGCTTTCTTGACGAAGGTCAATCTTTACCTTAAGTGAGCCTGTCTGTTGTCTTTTTGCATCTTAGATAACACACTGTTGGATGTCAGAATAATCCCTTCTTCCAGACCCCTCTGGCCCAGAGCACAGACTCCTGAACCCCTTGTGGTTACCTCCGTCCCTGCGCCCCCCACACCATCTCCATGTGCTGTAAATGTTCATTATTAACTCTTTTGTACCTGCCAATGTTAAAGAAGTATGTGTCCCTCCATTTTACTTTTATCCATTCCCAGAGATGTCCCTGCTTTGCTTCCTCCCGTCCCCTTAATCTACCCCCAATGAACCTCCTGACGTCTCCTCCTTTGATTCTAATGTATAAAATAAGCTGCAAAACTGCCATTCTCTGGAGCATTTTCTCATTTTTCTTAATCCGTCGTGATTTTGCTTTCCGGCAATTGTCGTCAGTTTGGCTCAAATAAACTCATTAAAATTCTCTGCAGGTTTGGACGTTTCCTACATCAACAGTAGTCTCATCTGTCCCCTTTGGTTTAAATATGACATTCTTAAAAATTATGAACATTTCTAACACAGAGGTACAGAGGGCATTATCGAAAATACCCAGACCTGCCGTCTCGATGTAATAGATATTACCATTTAATCACATTAGCCTTAGCTTTTCCTTTTTCAATGTTACAGATACAGCTCTGCCCCTGCACAGCGAGGTTTCAGTCCTCCAGTTCAAAGTACTCACAATCCCAGAGTTTGTGTGTATCCCAGCCTTCACGTGTGCATGCTTTTACTCTATATTCTCTTGTTTAAGCATACATATGCACCTTTAGATGTACTGTTGTGTATTTTTAATTTTATATAAAAAGATCTTAATATTCTACATATTTTTTCACTCGGTATTTTGTTTCAAGATTTATCCTGTGTCCCTAGAGTCAGTTCATTCATTGTCGTTTATAAGTGCTGTGTCATTATGACAATATCTAATCGTTCATTTTCATATTGCTAGCGTTTTAGGTTGTTTCAGATTTTGTTCCAAGGAACATCCTCGCACCTGACTCATCAGCCTGTGGGAGAAGTGGCGTCGCTGGGTCAGAGTATAGGCAATCCCGTTATTACAACATCTTATAGTAAGAAATTGCTTTCTGAATGTTGGTGCCTATTGATAGACCTGTCAGCAATGATGACATTTCTTCCTGCCCTACATCTTTGACAACACTTATTAATGTTAGACTTTTTAATCTTTGCTGATTGGGTATAAGGAAATGGCATCTAATTGGGTTTTTAATTTGCATTTTCTCGAGTACTGTCCTCTCGAAGCTGAGATGTTTTCGTGTTTACTATCTGTTTCACTGACATGTGTTGGCTTGCTCACATTATCTGCCCAGTTCCTCCTGGGTGGTTCGTCTTCTTCATGTTGCTCTGGAGGAGTTTTTTATGTAGTCTAGACTATCGGTTCTTTGTTAGTTAAATGCAACGCAAATATCTTCTCTCAGTTCATGGTTTGTCCTTGCATTTTGTGAGCCCAGCCAAACCATAGATTGTAGTTTGGGTTTGAGAATGGGAGAGAATAATGACTCGGGGAGTTCAAGGTTGCTTTTGCAAATAAGTCGTGCAAAGAAGAGGCATGAGACAAGCCTGCTGATGGATTACTGGGGTCTCCCATGCACTCATAGTTCACGAGATGTGTCCACAATCGTCACAGTTCTTTGGGGAAAGCTAGAGTCACACACACTGACCAGACCACGGACACACAAGTAGATTCCACACGGACTTTATAAATGGAGAGATGGTGGTTTGGGGGTGATGAGTCGATCAGGCATGAGGTGCTTTAGTCTCCCACCTCAGATTTGGTGCAGGGTGCATGTGAGATGATCAATGAGAAAACCCTTTAAAAACTGTGATGTAATTTTCCAATTAATAATAGCATTAATAAGGTAGTCCTGAGGTTTGGGTGTTTAAGCAGGGGCTGCTGGAAGCCAGAGATAAATTATTCTCTTTCAGGAATCAGAAAAGGCTATGCTGCCAGTTGGTTTCTTCATAAACTCATACAATGTCTGATGACATATTTAAAGCTTAGCACCATATGGTGATTTTGTTGTGTTTTCATATGTTGTACGCACAGATGGTTGGAAAATAAAATTACCCACCTCCCACCTCATCTGGTCTCCCCAGCACCTTCTGGGCTAGAGGCAGGGTGATTAAAGCATCAATGTGCCGAGTCTCCCTTACAGACCGGGGCTGATCTGTCTCAGGCAAAAAGCCTCGGGCACCGCCTGAGTAGTTTTCTGCCTGGGCCTTTTTGTTGTTCCCTGTGAAGGAGGAGAGACCGTGAGGCTGTGTGTCTGGCAGCTGCACGATCATAAGGTGATGATCTGCGGATATCAGGAAATGAGGAGACTTCTCAGCAAGTAACAATAATATACATTTCATCAGTCGTCGGTTTGCCAGACAGTCAACACGTGTATATGCAGAGCCCAGAGAGAACAGAGCATGGCATTTAGGTTTCAAAGTTTCAGGTCTCTGTAGCATCTGAAAGTAGAGAGTGGGCTTCCAGAGCTTATGTTCTCAGATGTAATTTGAGGAAGAGAATGAATTGCTGGTCTAGTGTCTCGATTGGAAACTGGCCCATTTATCTGCCTGTCACATCCCTCCACATTCCCAGAGGAGGTCTGCTTTGGTCCTAGGTGCTGTCACTTGGACTTTTCACCCTGAAGTATTCGCTTGAATTTGATCCCCCATCTGCAACGATGGTGGGTTATTATACTGGCTAAACACAATTAAATGTTGTTTCTCATTTCTTGGAAATAAACTGTTGAATCTACTCCAGAGAAACCGTGACACTCTCTGAAAATAGCAATTTTTTGAGAGGCAGTAACCATGGTTGCTCTCAATTAGAAGCTGAATTGGTTTTAAATATAAAGTTTCGTTTTAGGATGGAAGAGAGAGAAAGCTGATCATTCCTGGGAAATCGGTCGGCTCATTCAGAGTAACGATTATGCCGCTGCTCTCTCCACCGGGCGACCGGCTGCCCTGGCTTCTTTCTCTTCTGCCTCCAAAGTCTTCTTGACTCCAATGCTCCTGCTTCCTGTGTGGGAGGAGGAACTATACCTATGCTGGGTCTTTTTTTTCCCCCTAAAGAAAAGTATTTTGAAATTGCACGTCAAATTTCACATTCTCCCTTTTTAAAAAAAGGAAATGTAAGGTAGATAAGGCCGCAGTCCCCTGGACCACCCCCTCCCCCACCAGGCCCTTCTGGGCAGTAATCTCTGGTATTTTCCAGTGTGTGTCCTCATCTGTACATTGTCATATGTCGCTGTGCCTTCTCCTGTATCCCTTCTCTTCGTCTGCTTGCCATTCATTTCTGCCTGACAACTACGAGATGCCAGTGGCTCCGCCCGGAGGCCGGTAGGAGGCCCCGTCATGGTGAGTCACGTGACTGTGACCACACCAGAGGCTGGCCCAGCTCTGGCTCCCGGGCCTCACCTCCCAGCCAGGTCTGGTCTGACTCGCCAGGGCTCTGATCCCTGTGTTTGCCTCTCCTCAGTAGCTGGCCCTTTGATATCCCAAATCCCAGTAGGCTTTGCGGACCTACTAGTGTTCCTGTGCTGGTCCTTGGCCAGTTTGCTGTCAGATCTTTCCTGTCCTTTGCTTTGAATGGCAGAAAGGCGGACTCTCTACAGGCCACAGTTCCCAAACTCTGGTGTCAGCTGGCCTCTGGCTGGTTCTGAACAATAAGAAATTCTGGCAAAATTGGAGAGCAGGAGGAAAGGAGAAGCCAGCAATTTTTCTCTGGCCTGGTTAGTGTCTCCTTCATTAATCTAATTGCATCCGGGCAGACCTGCCTGTTTCAGCTTCTGCAACTGGTCTCAGCCTTCGAGCCCTGTTAACTCTGCCTCCTCCTTCTGCCTCCCACCTGGAGGTGGTGGAGGTGGCAGTGTCCTGTTCTTCTGAATTTTGGAGTTGTTTACTGTCCCCTCGGCTTCTCACTCAATGTTAAATACTTAGGATATTTGTTAGAAGGACAGCTGGAAATGATGCTTTTTCATACTCAGGAAGTTTTTGTTTTGTTTTGTTTTATGGATTTGCAAGTTATAGCTACTAGGACTTTTTCTTGATTCCCTTCTGCAGAAAGCTCTCATATCCAAGAAGAGTTAACTCATGGGGAATTGAGAGGCCTCAGGTGGCCCTGGCATATAAATCCAGGTGCTGCTTTTTATGTTTTTTGTTTAGGGTAAATTGGCACACGTTACTTGTGGAACAGTGGAAGGATTAAACCACATTATGGTGAGAGACAGGAGTAGGATCTTTAGAGCTAAAAAAAAGGAAGGCATAGAATTGTTTCGGGGTGTGCTGCGCATAGTCTGGGCCGTAGAGAAATCGCGGACGAGAACGTGGGCACGATACACCGAGCATGGGGGTGTTTGACCTGGATGATGTACGAGAGACCACGACGTGAACGGGGCTGGCAAAGGAGGCAGCTGGCACAGTGTCTTCCACATAAGACACTAGACCAGCAATTCATTCTCTTCCGCATAAATGAGCTGTAACAATTTGGCCAGCAAGTCGAATGTGCTGCCAGGGAGGGGACAGACTTCGGGATTTTGTAATCTTGCTGTCAGTCTCCACTTCGTGCCCCTTGACGGTAGTGAATCATCTTATAGCACAAGAGCGTGCTCTGCACTTGATCTCATAGGAAGGTGGCTCATAGAAACCTTTAACCCAGTGATCCGGCCCATCGTGGAAGGAACTGTCCTGATTTCAAGATGCAAAAAGGACTTCCCACACTGTATTGTAGGACAGACTTGTTGTTGTTGTTGTTGTTGTTAGTTTTTGATAAGAATATGAACTATTAAGAGGCTTTAAGATTTTTCTAACTTTATTTTCATAGACAGCTTGGGTGACATGCAAGCTAAGAACATCTTTTTATGTAAACTTCATCTGACAACAAAAATAGAAATGAACAAGCGTGTTACGTAAATCCAGACAGATTTTTGGTGACTGTCTTCTGTATTGACTTTATTTAAAAATGTGGACGCCACCGAACAGAACGTTAATAGGCAGCAACATTGAACTGGTGCCATTTTGGCAGTTCCAACAAAGAAACCAAGTGGTGATTAAGTTTCTCCTTTCTCGTGGAACGGTTATACAACAGTTAGGCTACTCTGCCAGGGAAACAGCCTTGTGAGAGTTAAAACCCAGCCAGAAGCTGCACCCCGGCATTGCCCATGGGTGTGCTGAAGAACTTTCTAGTAATCCAGCACATGTCCCCACGTGGGATATTTTTAAAAAGCTCTTGAAAGGAAAGGAGAAAATAAACCGTGACGTTTAATAGTTAATAGGGGGGATATATTTCAGCCATGCATTAAGCAATACTCAAGAGACAGCCGTACCCTGATGGGTGTTTGTTTTTGTTAGGATTCTTGGCGACTGGGCGCTAACACACAGCTCAGACCAGCTTAAGCAGAAAGAGAGATTTTGTTTGTTTTTTTCCAGATCCTGGTGTCATTTACAGAATCAGAGGAAATGTGGGAACCAGGTCCATTAGAATTGGGACCATATCCCCAAAGCTCGTCATTGTCCCCAGTCTCTGTCCACGTCCCGCTTGTGCTTCTGTCCATGTGCCAGCTTTATTTTCTCAGACATCTCCACCAGGTGGAAGGCAGGGCCACCCGCAGCCCTGGTCTCCCATCCTTGTTTCTCCTGAACAGAGAGAAGAGAGTGTGCCACCATCGTCCTGGTCTCTGTGGCACACAACCCACCGCACCTGCCCCTCCAGACAAGGGACAGGCTTAGAGAAGGACTCTGGCGTGTGCCTCCCTCTGCAGCGCAGGTGGAGATGGGTATAGTGATTGGTGTCCGCAGCAAGACTGTATGAAGTTGGAGGGGGAGTGGTGTCCCAGAAGGGGAGGCCACTGTGTGGAGGGATGAAACACTTTGGGTCTGCTGTATTCGGCAGGAGGGAAAGAGACCTCAGGTCCAGGAAATCAACTGGATTGGGTTACGTTTGGTCAGATTCCTAACACTGAATTGATATACCCAGGGAATGTTAGAATTTTTTAAAAGTACATGTGTACATATACACACATAACATACTTAACGTATTTTATACAGACGTCTGTGATATGTGAAATGAAAAGGAAAGCAGGTCATAAAATAGTGTATGATAGGTTCTGTAAAAATAAACCAGCACGCCCCTATACATGTTTACGTATGTTTGTATATCCGTGTTTGAGGAGAAAGGCGAGGAAGGACACAGAGGTGTCATTGCTTACATCGAAGACTTGAGAATGGGGCTGGAGGCCAGGAGAGGATTGGCTTTGCCCCGGGTAGTCAGAGGTGAGCCCCTTCCTGCCCACACACAGATGGCTGCCTTCTGCGCGTGCGTTGTGCCTGGTCCAGGCAGCTGTGGCAAGAACAGCCAGGAGGCTTTCAAGTGAAGCACCTGATGTGAGCCATTGATGACGCAGGAAAGAACCGCTGGGTCCTGCTGTAGCTGGCTGGCCCTTTGAGCCTTGTGGTGTGTTCCATGTGGTCAAGAACTTCCAGTGACTGGCGTCAACCTGCTACGGAGGCTTGTCATAAGTAACCCACTCTTAGGAATGTACACGAATGAGGATGTGTGTGGCGTCAAGGTGTCTCCAAATCTGCTGTCAGATAGCCACCATAATCAACGTGGCCAAAGAGACATGGGCTGACATCTCAACAAGGGAACTGGGGATACACGACGTTGTGGGGTACTGAAGATCAGGAAAGTAGATGACAGCAGCTGTCACATGGAGCCTCCAACATGGGTCATCCTCATCCACAGGCAAGCTTCAGAAGTCCGGCAGGAAGAGAAGCTGTGTCTGTGGCTTTGTGTTCAAAATCAGTTATCACAGAAGGGTAGGGAACTGAGTTTTCAAAGCAGGTGTCTTTCCGGACAGTGAGTAGCAAGCCAGGCCTTCTGAGACTGTCCCTTGATGCCACAGCACATGTTTCAAGCTCTGTCTTGTTCACGGCTTGCTGTTGAACTTGCCGTCGAAGCTGCCAGCTGAGCTGTCTCTGGTTGTTCATTTGTCACTGGTTGTTCAGAAATTAATGCCTTACTGGTCTATCCTGGCTTGAGGTGATAGCTTCCGGTGTGACCTAGCTAGGCTGCTCACTCTTGTTGGGCCACGGTTGCTTAAACTGTTAAATAAGTGGATAGTTTGGAGGATAGCTCTCAAAAGCCTCTTTGAGCTCTAAGGTCTTAGGATTCCCTGTTCTTCAGAGAGTGGAAATACAGGAAATGGTTCAAAGTGGCTGTTGCACACTCAAAAGGTGGCTAGTGCAGCTGAGGAACTGCATTTTTAATTTTAATTAATTTAAATTTATATAACCACATGTGACTTAGTGGTTACCATAGTGGACAGCACAGCTCCTTAATTGGAAAATACTAACGTGACATGAGCATTTTGAATGACAATAGATTTTTATATGTACATATTTTTGAAATAGAAATTTTTTATAATTTCAGAAAAACAGTTCAGGTTCATTACAATGAACAGAAATACAGAAAAGAAGAAGAAAATAAAAATTAGTCATGAAAACACCTACTCAGAGATAACTGCTGTTGGCGCCTTGGTGAAGAACTTTTTGATTTCTTTGTATACTTCCGTCATGGGTAGCCAGCCGGTTTTCCAAAGCATAATGTGAAATCATCCAGAAAGGGATAACGCGTGTTGGTAGGAGAAAAATGCCTATTTATTGCCCGGAAGAGAATACAGATATGAAACTTAGCAAAATGCCATGCCTGATGTTCTCTTCTGGGTTCTAGGTCATCAACCCCATGGGATGGGACGCCTTTGGACTGCCTGCCGAAAACGCTGCGATTGAGAGGAACCTGCATCCAGAAAGCTGGACACAAAGGTACGTACTTACAGGCGTATTCAAACTCCTACACGCCGAAACCGTAACAACAATTTTTAAAAATCTGTGCATGAAAAATAGAAAGCAAAGCGAACAGAACATTGTAGCCTGCCAAGTGATAAACAGGATTGTATATATTGGTGTTTATCTTTTACTAAGAAATCACAAAGAGGATTTTGGGTGTTCATTCACGTGTTCGTTTTGAAGCTTTGCTATTCATGTGTTCATATTGAAGCTTTGCTATTCTTCCTTTGAGTATTTGCATTTGGAAGGAAGAGAAGGAGAAGAGGGTTGTATTTGTTAACTTTCTACAGTGCTTCTCGTCTTCTTGGCTATATTCAAATTCCACGTAATAATTTTCTCTGAAATTCTGTTAATTTTCTGCCTTTAGAACTTTGAGGCAAGAAGAACTTAGGCATCTGATACGGAAAATCTATGGCCAGTTTCCTCTGGGCACAGCTTTCTCTAAGGGACACACTCCCAATCCTGCTGTGCCTCAGGCTTCCGCGTACATGTGGGCCAGCAGCGCCCATGGCTCTCCCTCCTGGCAGCGTCTTGAGGGCAGGACCCAGCAGCATGTTCTGCGCCCACCCCATCAGCTTTTTCCGCAGAGGTCTGGGGCCCTACCCCACCCACTCCTCTGAGATGTAGGAGTGTGGTTCCAGGGCCTGTCCCCAGTGCATCTCCACCTTCCTTTGCTTTATCTTGATCAAGGCTACATTGTAAAATCATCCACTGCACCATTCAGTTTTCCGGGAGAAACGATGATCAAATAAAATGGATCATATAGGGCATAAATTTGACGGAAGCTAGACCAGGGATTGGCAGATGTACAGCCCGTGGGCCAGATTTGGCCTTGCTGACTTTATAAATATAGTTTTATTGAAACGCAGTCACACTCATGTGTTTACATCTTGTCCATGGCTACTTCCAGTATACAGTGGCAGAACTGAGTAGTTGTCACCGAGATCATATGGCTCACAAAGCAGAAAACATGACCATCTGGCCTCTTACAGAAAAAAAGGTTGCAAACCCTGTACTGGAGAGTAGCAGTCAAGAAGATGGTGCCCGAATCAGGCCACCTAGGTGCAAATCCTGCCTTTCCTTCTTGCTGGCTGATCAACCTGAGTGAATGACTTCACGTCTCTGTGCCTCAGTGTACTTATGTGTAAAAGAGGGACAGTCACAGTTCCTACCTCGTATGAATGGTAAAGATTAAGCACCATCTTAGTCAGCTGCTGTAACAAAAATACCATCGTCCAGGTGGCTTATAAACAACAAATTCATTTCTCACAGTT
>NW_011888816.1:913730-931507 GCF_000151845.1 Pteropus vampyrus | reverse complement strand
GCATCTAACTTCATGTGCTTCCCGTTTGGGTTGGCAGCAGGGAGAGAGGCAGAGAGCAGGAGGGACGGATTAGCACTCAGCAAATAAGAAAGTATCCCCAGTGGATAATTTGCCTACAAACAAGTAATTTTCTGTGGGATTAAGCTAAGAGTGTTAACTTGTTATTTAACGTCACCATTGGCTATGATTTATGTGTGGCAGATGCTTTACACAAGGATTTCTGCTGTCCTCAGCAACAGTTTAAAAATACTCCTGGAATGTATGTAGAAGTGATTAAGTAGCAACCCATCTGGTCCTTTTAGGTGATTAGGTGTTAAGCCGATTGACTATTTATTTACCTTTTGTTCCAAGTTTGGAATTGAGGCTCAAGGGGACCCATAATGATTCTGTCACCTGGACGTGGGAACCACTCAGGCTGAGTATGGCTGAGCTCTTCAAAGACCTGGCCGAAGGCTCACCCCTTAGACGTTGGTGGGTGATCTGTTAGGTGAGATGGACTCCTGGTTGGCCCCCTGTGAAGGGCCCTTCCAATGTCATGATTCGTCTTAGCATCCCATTTACTCCGCAAAGTGATTGGGGTTTTCATTGCTGGGCCTGTCAAATTCAAGTTCTCATCCTTTTACTCCTAAGAAGCACCTGGAACAAACCCAAATGAGATTTCCTTCTCCTTCTCAAATATTTCTTAGCTGAGATTTGATGAGTATAGTAAAAAAGAGTGAAAGTCAAATACATTTAAACAATCCCTGACTTTTTTTTTTGGTAGCTTCTTTAGATAAGGTCTGGGCGAGTTCTAATTGCACCACTGATGCCATTTTTGCCACGTACTTGCAAGGTTGCCAGTGTCTCATGTGGTGGAGGTGTGAAAAAGCCCTGGGTCAAGTTGCCCTGAGGTGCCAGGAGAGAATCACTAACAGAGCGGCAGGCGGTCTAATGCGGAGAGAATTGAGTCCCACAGGGAGCACCCCTGAGATGAGACTCGTTCCTTGAGGGCAAAGATGGACTCGTTAAGCCTCTATGATGATAACTCGCCTAGTCCTGCACCAGAACATCAACCCCTGAGATGAGACTCGTTCCTTGAGGGCAAAGATGGACTCGTTAAGCCTCTATGATGATAACTCGCCTAGTCCTGCACCAGAACATCAACCATAAATGGTTCGCAAATTGATCATTTTCATGGTTATCGTAGGTTAGAAAACACAGAAAAGTTTAAAAAAGAAAGTAAGTCGCTGTGCCTAATTTAACATCCCGGGATGGTTCCTTGCAGTGTTTTACTTTGGAATTATAAACATCTGTGTAATTTACTGTTGTAAAATTGAATTCATAATGCATAATTTTATCTTGCTTTTTGAACCTACTGTTTTATGAACACTTTCCCATTTTATTAAATATTCTTTGAAAAAGTGATTTTTATAGCTATATAGTTTTCCACCTTCTGACTACACCGTAACTTATGTAACCTCTCCCTTATCATACATTTAGCGAGACTTTAACATTCTCCTATTATAAATACAGGATCTTAGTCCCTCCTGTGAAAATCTGAAGTCCAGGAAGCTCTAAAAACAAAGTTTTTTCATAACTCATTTGATGGCAAAACCTGACTTGAACTGATAACTATCTCCCTAGAACGAGTATTCATATATTTACTGTAAGAATAGTAATGTAACTGATTACTAGGTGCTCTCCCAGACCTAGTTGGGTAAATAAACGATTCCCTTTCAATCTCCAGAAAGGTCTTAATTCTGAAACACACTCGACTACAGGCTGTCCAGTGGTTACTGAACCCCTACCGCGGGCCAGACACCCACGAGTATCTCTTTGGATTCCTAACAATTTCTACAAGGTTTTATTGACATCATTTTATTGCTGGTCTCCTAAGTGGCAGAGCTGGGCCACCCTGCTAGCCAAACTGACAGCTGTTTTCATCCTCCGCACTGGAGGCAGAAATCTTGGCACACATGTTTTATCATTTCCGTATGTGAATTCTCAGAAAAGGCCATGAACAAGTTTAAGGCTCATGGTACTTAAATTTAAAAGAAACTTAAAGGTGTAATTTGGATTATGATAGTTAAAGGTACCAATTCACATCCTCCCCCCAAGTTGTTGCACGGTTGTTTGCACCTACATTTATTTTATTAGTGTTGATTGTATCTTTTTATGTGTTTAATGAATGTTTGAATTTGGGATGTATGTGTGTGTGTGAATGATCTAGTCATGTCTTTTGCCCACAGGGGTGGAGATGTTTGTCATTTTTTTAATGATTCTTATTTTGTCAAAAATATTTTCCCTCAGTTTGTAGTTTGCCCTGCGTTCTATTTATGGTGGGATAAATACATTGGCATTTTTTCTCAATCTTTTGTTTAATTTTTACACTTAACTCAACCGAAATTATTTTGGTATAGAAGACAAGGAATTCTTCAAAAAAATCAATTGTTCTGTTTTTTTTTTTATTTGTAAACAGTCTTTTCCTCATTGATTTTAAAAAGCTACCTTTATTTTAACCATGTTCGTTTATATACTGTGCATCAAGTTCTGTTTCTGTTCATTTGATCCATTTATTATTATGTCATTACTAAACTCTTTTTAGTTACGATTGCTTTATAATTGGTGTTAATACCTGGCAACAGAGATTCCCTCTTACCGTGTGATATTGACGGTGCCGTCTCTACTGTCACGTTTCTGTTTCCATAATATGTTTTGCCCATTTTTTTTATCCTTTATTTGTTAAATTCTTGTGGTGCATCACTTATAGACACAATTAATTAAAAAAATAAAAGGTGGACAAAGCATGAGGGTAGGGGGGACCTCCTTTTGGCCAATCTAGAGTCTTTAAAGTGTAAGCTATTTGTATTTATTTTCATAACTAGTCATTATTTTCTAATTAGACTTTTTGAAACATAGTTTTGGGTTTCTTTTTATGGTTTCTTGCATTTTGGATTTTGTTTTTTTTTTCCTTGCGAGATTTTAAAAATACTAATTCTCTTTTATTCTGCTAAAAGATAGCTGTAAGAGTTTTTTCAAACATGTGTTTAGTATCAACATAAAAAATAAAATAGTACATATGTAAGATAAGGAAATTAGCAGGCAGTGACACTTCCCAGTTTCTTACCCTGTTTTCCAGAGGTTTTTGGGGGACTATATTTTGATTTTAGGCCTAATTTATTCTCATCTTGTAACTTTCTTGAACATATATCATTTCTTAAACATTATGTCTGATATTTGCTTTTAGTTTTAAAATTATATTCATAACAGTTATTTAAATTGAATGTTTCAGTGCTCATCAGTAGACATTTTAGAGCAGCGGTCCCCAACCTTTTTGGCACCAGGGACCGACTGGTGCTCCTGTGAGCATCTAACGCCGGATGATCTGAGGTGGAGCCGAGGGGGTGATGCTGGCGCTGGGGGGGCGGCTGCAGATACAGATGAAGCTTCACTCGCCTGCTGCTCACCTTCTGCTGTGCAGCCCTGTTCCTAACAGGCCAGGGACCGGTACCAGTCCACAGCCTGGGAGTTGGGGACTCCTGTTTTAGAGAATGACTGCTCATTTAAAATTTTTTGATTTGTGAAAAGTTTTTTATATTTTGTCTTAACTCTTGCTTTGGATCTGTCGTCCCACATTATTTTCATAACTGAGAATGACTTTCTGTCACTTTCATCTATAAGCAGCAACTTATTGGGGAATGGAATTCTATTTTTCTTTCAAATCTCTTGAGTAGACCTCGATCTTAGATCTTTCATCTTTAAAAAAATAATTATAGACTCACAGGAAGTTGCCAAGATAGTACAAGATGTGTATCCTTCCTGCAGCTTCCCTCAAAGATAACATTTAGAACTACAGTATAATATAGAAACCAAGAAATCGATACCAGTGCAGTACTGTTAACTAGAGAACTCATCTTACTCAGATTTCACCAGTTTTTATATGTAATCATTGTGCGTGTGTGTGTGTATGTTCAGTAGCAGGAGGAGTGGTATGCAGTTTAATCGCATTTATAGATTTAGGGGACCACCACCACGCCTGACCCTTGGCCTTCGAAGGAGAAGTCTGAGGCGAGCCTGGGTTGCTTCTCTGTAATGTAGTAATCTTTCTACCCCCATTTCGGTACTTATCGGACGCTTTCTTCCTTTACCTTTGCCATTTAAAATTTTCATCAGAAGGTAGCTCAGTGTAGACCCTTTCACTTTAATCTCACCTGGTACTTGATCCACAGCTGTGGGTCTTTCCTGGGACAGTTTTACAGGGACACTGCCTCTCAGTGTGAGTGCTGTTCACTGTCTTCCATCTCTGTCGTTGTCTCTTGATTTTGGTCTCTTTCTTTGGAAGAACTTCTCGGGTTTGCTTTCCATGTCGCTGATTCAGTTTCTATAGAACCATTGTTGCTTTGTATGGTTTCTAATGCAAGTATAAATTTTGCTGTTTTACTTTTAGATTTATAATTATTTTTCTTTATCTCACTCGGTTTGCATTTTCTTTCTCAAGCCTCTTTGCCAGATGCTTCTTTTTTCCTGCTTATTTTACTGTCTTATCTCATCTTCACAGACTATATATGTTCGGAAATTTTCTTGAGAATACAAGGAGATGCTCTTGGAAATTAGTTTTGCTTCCTTTAATAAATCCTTTCCTTGAGTTTAGAATACTGTGTTCTTGTTCGTTTCAGAATCCCTTCATAGACACCCTGTGAGTACCACCCCCCACACCCCCACCTCGTGTCCTTATGTCCTTAGTGGACTAGTTGGTCTATGGGTTTAGAGATCCACCGCCTGAGGGGAGGGAGGGAAGCTCCATCCTCGTCTCCGCATCATTTATTTCTGTCTGGGTTCGGGGACTCACTGCTCCTGGTGCATCGTTCTCTTTGGTCTGATAGAGCTTGCCTGAGTTGTGGCATCAGGTCCCTCCTCCTTGAAGCGCTGCTGAGCCACCACAGCCAGAGGTGTCTAGTTTATGGGCTCTGTCTGCCCCATAGCCCACTGCCCCCTCTGTACCGTGTCATTTGGAGTCGAGGGCGCTAGAGCCCTGTTTCTCAACTCAACCTGTTCTTAAGAGGTGGAGATGCTCTTTGGTTTCTGGTGTTTTTCTTCAATCTGGTCCCATCTCCCGAAACTCCTTGACATTTCTTGCGTGTTGATGGCACCTTCTGTTGTTGCCAGTACTGCTCCAGTCCTCTTGACCCCCATCCTTATATTCTCTTGGCCATTTAATGGGAGCAATGGAAACAAGTTTAGATGCGTGTGTTCCTGATGCCCTCTTGCCCAGAAGTCCACACGTGCTTTTGGATTAAACCTTTACAGTCTGTCTGGTCACATGGAACAGCAAAGCCAGGCGGGAGAGGACTGGTTTATCTAACTGACTAGGCAAATCTGTGCCCTTTGCTACGTAACATTCCTAAAGTCTCATTAAAACCAGATAACTCAGCAGATGGCTAGTTGACAATTAGCAGAATATTTTAAAAATAAGATGGCTCAGAAGCGTTATCTTCCTCCCCCAGACAGAGAAAGCCAACTTTAAAACCCGGGTCACAGCCGCATTCGTCCTGTCTTTCCCTGAGCGGCAAATCCTGTAGGGATGGTCCAGCCCTGGCGTCACGTTCTCCTCTTTCTTTCATAAAAGGCTTAATTCTCTGGGTTAAAAAAAAAACTTTCTGCATTTCTGGAATTAGTGCATTTCTGCTGAGCCAGAACGATCATCAGATGATGACTTTTAGCACAGCACTGTGTTTCACTTTTTCAGATATTATTCCCAAAACAGCTTGTTTCATTTTCAGAAAGATGGAAAGTCAGAAGCTGAAAGCCAGATCTGAATAGCTGAGCATCTACTGAGGGAAGAGTGAAGGGGAGATAAAGTTCCGAACCGCGCAATGAGAGAGGAGAGAAGTGTTTCTTCGCGGACACTCACCTTGTGGAATGATTGGCAGCCTTTCCGGGGAGAAGGGATGGATGGCCTTTGACACGCATGGGTCCAGGTTATGGCCTTGGCGATCATGAACTGGTCCCAGGGAATGGCCCAATGAGTTCCTTGTGCCAAATGGCAGAGTAGGCTTCTGAGTTGTTTGGTGTGGCCCGTTGGGGCACGTATGTCTCTGACTTCAATCTGTCTCTTCTCATCTCTGCCTCCGGTGCCTGAGCTGGTTCTGGACCAGGCCTTGGCTGAGAATCTTGATTGAAGTGGACTTCGGGGTGTAATTTTGATCAGGAATCATTTGAATAATTGTTTTAGGAGCAGTCTCTAGGAGTTCCCCTCAAAACCAGACAAGTATAAGAAGTAAAATAAAGTCCAAACCAGATAGGATTCAATGTAATACTGCAGAATCTGCCAGAAGAGGGCTTTATTGTCTATGGTGCTGGCTGAGTAACCCTCAAAAACATCAGTGTAAAATCAGAACAAACCAAAATGGAAACATATTCCAGGATTGGCCATAAACGATGTTTGGATTAATTCATCTTTTCTCTTTCTCCGTTACTGGCGTAATCAAGAGTTGACTATTTGCTGAGTTCCTTTATCGTGAAGATCGTAGGTGTTTTTATTTACACTCATTTTCACTGGATTTTAAATTCCCGTGTCTGATTTCCTTCTGGTGTTCTTATGTTCAGGCTTCTGTACACGTCGGCACCCAGCAATAAGACTGACTGACGGCTCTGCCCGTGTCGGGCCAGAGAAACACAGGAACTACTGTCCCCTCAGGCAGTCGTCCACCAAAACAAACTCAGAACGCACCCTCACATCCTTCCCCACAGGCCTGCGGGCCAAGGGGCATGCGGAGTGAGGTTATCCCAGAGCAGCGGAAGAGGCGCCTCAGAACTCCGCTGGAAGAGGCGCCCCAGAATCCCGCTCCGTCAGAATTCTTACCTGGACAGGCTTTTGGTGCCTTCGAGCTCTTCCAGTAACACATAGCATCATCGAATGGCAGGCATTTTGCAGATTTCCCTGGTCGTCTTGTTCAGCGTGGGTGGTTGGCCTGCAATGCCGCGGGCCTCTGTTGAGCCTTTTCGTCCCCACCCCGTGTCCTTATCCTAGTTTGGGAGCAGTCCTCTCTTTCGATCTAAAACTCACCAGCTCTTTGGACCACACCCGCAGGATTTATTTTCATGATTTGTATGATTTTCACAATTTGTACGATTTTCACAATTTGTATGATTACAAAGTGAAAATTACTATGGCTTCAAGGCCCCTACTACCTTGGCCTTTATTTGCACAGAAGACTAGACGTCTGATAGGAAGGATTAAACACAAGAAATAAGGAGGGCTCCAGGATAACAGAAATACATGTTTTAACATTTTTTTTTTTCATTTTAAAAGAATTCAAAGAATAGCTTAAAACAGAAAACTTGAGGGTAAGCACGCTCCTGAAAACGCCCTTGGGAAGATAGATGTCTGTCGTGGGAGCTGGGAGCAGCGGTTGCCTTGACAACACAAAACAGGCACCCAAGTGTTTGACTCTGCGAGTCCTCGCTCAAGTCCTTACAGAGGCGCGGCAGTTAGTCTGGCAGATCTCTGCCTTTGGGAAACTTGTTCTCCCTCAGAGTCAGAAAATTAACCTTTTGTTCCGCCCCCCACCCCCCGCCCCGAGGTTTCCGTTGATTGAGAGGGAAAAAGAATGATCCCTTTGCTTTAGCTGAAGCGAATTGGCTTATCTTTTAGCGCTTCCCCTGTTTACGGCAAGGTCGATGCTGCCGCGGAAGGGTCCGCGTTCGGAACTACAGTCATCGTGAGGTTGAGGACCACATCTCATCACGAAAGCACAGCACACGTGCAGCCGGCCTCATGCACAGCCGAGCCAGCTCGGTACTTAGCAGCCTGCAACATGTGAGATAAGTTTTTCGCCGCTTCAGCCAGGAGAGTCTTTTTGGATTCATCAGCCTCGAACTGAAGAAGGAGGTCTCCTGGGGCTGCTCAGTCAATGTGGCTGTTGTTTCATCCGCAGTCACCACTGGCGGTCATGAGCCTGGTGTGGTCATGAGCCCGGTTCGGTCATCTCTGTCAAGGAACGCATGCTGGCTAATGGGACTAGAGCGTCCCGATGTCATGCTTGTCAAGTGCTTTTAGGAGATAGGATCTTGGACGCTTATCTGAGGTCTGCGTTTTGGTGGTGAGTCTCGCCATTCACACGTGGTAGGCATGATCTCAGCTTCTCTGCAGGAGGATGCTTCTTCTGGTTATTGAAGAGATTAGATCATTCTTTAAATGCCTTAGAAAATAAGTACAAACTCTCCCTCCGTGGCTGAATGAGGCCTCCAGGTCAGTCTTGTGCATCAGCGGGTACAACCTTTGACAGATGATGCCTGTAGTTGGGTGGAGACAGCGGCAAGCAGTATCCACAAGGTCTTGAGGATGATGTTGCTACTCCATGAAAAATAATAAGGGTTATTCACATGTATACTCATGCCGGTGGTCCGCCAGCCTTGGCGAGCATCAGAATCACCAAGAGGGCTTGTTAAAGCCTAGGTTTCTGGGCCCCACCTCCAGAGTTTCCGACTCAGTAGGTCTGTGATTTTGTTTTTCTGTTTGGAAAACCGGGATCTTGGGAATGATCGTGCTCCCAAACCTTATTAGGTAGGAGTCAACATACAAGCCTTCCGTCAGTTCTTTCTGCTTTACCTCCCGGGCTGCAGCCAGAGATCTCTGCCTTTGCCTGGCCACGCGATTACATTGGGCTCACCTGGATAATTTAAAATAATCTCCTTATTTTAATCACATCTGCGAAATGCTTTTAGCCACTTAACTAACATATTCACAGGTTCCAGGGGTTAGAGTGTGGCCCTCTTTGTGGGAGGCCGTGCTTCCTGCCACATCCCCCTACCCTTTTTGTTTTTTAATGGTCGTTATGTGGACTGAATGTCCCCCTCGCTCCCCATTTCTATGTTGACGCTCTAACCCCCAATATGAATAGTATTTGGAGATGGGATCTTTGGGAGATAATTAGGGTTAGATGAGGTCATCAGAGGGTGGGGTCCTCTTGATGAGATCAGCACCCTCATAAGGAGAAACGCCAAAGAGCTTGCTGTCCCTCCCTGGGTGCACAAAAGAAGCGGTCATGTGAGGACACAGATGGCAGTTGCCTGCAAGCCAGGAAGGGAGCTCTCTCCCCAGAACCCCACCCTGCCGGCACCCTGATCTCGGACATCCCACCTCCAGGACTGTTGAGAAAATAAACTTGTTGTCTAAGCCACGCAGTCGGTGGTGTTTTGTTGTGGCCACCCAAGCAGACCAATACAATGACTTTGACTTTCGAGGAGTTTAGTGTAGAGCTTTCGTAGAATGTCTCACGGTTCGGATGTGTCTGGCTCTTCAGGCATCAGTTCCAGTTACGGTGGCTGCACACCAAAATTTAGGGGCTTAGAACAGCACCAACATTCATTTTGTCTATGTTTCTGCAATCTGGGTAGGGTTTGGCAAGTCTAGCTTGTCCTTGTGCCATTCAGCATGATCGGGGCGGCTCGGAGGCTGGGTAGGAGTCATCCAAAGGGCCTGCCCATGCGCATGTCTCATGGCTGGGGCTGGAGGGGCTTGAGCTCCCCAGGGATCCCTCTCCCTCTCTCTCTCTCCCTCCTCCTCTCCCTCCCCTCCCCCTCTCCCTCCTTCCCTCTCTCTCTCTCTCTCTCTCTCTCTGTCTCTCTCTGTCTCTCTCTCTTTCTCTCCCACCCCTTTCCCCTCCCTCCCCCCACCTCATCTTTCCAGCCCGGTGGCTGCAGGGGAGCCAGACATCTCACATGTTGATTAAAGGCTCCCTGGGTGTGAGTCCTGAGAGAAAAAGCAGAAGCTACACCCTATGGCCCTGCCTTAGAAGTGACTCTTAGAAGTGACTCGCTATTGCTTCCTCCATAGGCATAGGCCTGGCCACATGCCAGGTAGGGAACATCAGCTCCACCTCTCCAAGGAGTGAAGAGTGTCCATGTCACGTTATGACAAAGGCATGACTATGTATCGGCACAGCCATCTTTGGAAGTTACAATTTGCCATAACATCTTTACCTTATTCCGTTATCCCCTGTATTACTATAAATAGGATGTTAGGCTTAGAGCTTGATTAGACTCAGATTATCTTTTTTTTTTCTAAATTTAATCATAGGTGCTGTGTGCTTTCTAGCTCATCCCTACCTGAGGAGACATGTGTTAAGTTGTCTCACTACGAGCGATGCCAGATTTGATCGTAGGTTAAGGTGGTGATTGCTGTATCTCTTTATGGTAAAGCTACACACTCCCATTTATAATTTGTTAGTAATTTGTAGGATAACACTTTGGCACCATATGAATATTTCATTTCCCAGCAACCTTCCAGCCAGGGTTATTCAGTTATTACACTGAAGACTGAAAAATGGGTGAGTGTCTCCTACCATTCTTCCTACGTTTATTAGCTGGCATTCCTTCGCGATGAAGAACTTCTGTCTATTCCTTTGTTTTATATCGCTATAAATACATTGATTTTAATTTACTCGGTGTGTTATAAACAGTTACATTTCGATGTTCAAGATGTCCAAATTTGGCCAGTAGGAGCCATCGACATTATGATTTTAATACCCATCCTTGTTCTTGAATGTGGCTGTAACTCATTTGTTTCCAATGCTTCTTAGTTTTCCCTTATACAAATAACATAACCTACTTGTCCACTTTAGTGTTGATGACTGTTTGGGCGACTTCCAGTTTCCCCCCTTCTTTTTCTGTTAACACAGTGCTGCTGTAAACATTCTCGTCGGTGGATCCTTGTGCCTGCAGCGCTAACTTCCGTCAGCGTGTACCTGCCTACAGGTGGAATGGCTGGGACGCAGGGCATGTGTACCTTCAGCCTCCGTAGCTGCTGCTGGGTTTCCCAAGGGGTCGCCCCCATCTACGTTTCCGTCCTTTATTCCACATCCCCACAACAGTCGATGTTATCAGACTTTTAAACTTTAGCTAGTCCGGTGGGTTTCTCACTATGCTTTTAATTTCCTTGATTGCTAATGGGGTTGATCACCTTTTCTTGTCTTTACTGACGATTTGTATATCCTCCTTTGGGACGTGCTTTGTTCCTAATGGATCATCTTTCTCCTCATTGTCCTGCCGGAGTTCCTTATATGTTCTGGATAGGATCCCTTCATCAGTTACATGTGTTACAAATATCTTTTCCCAGTCTGGGTCTTGCCCTTTTAATTTTTTAACGGTGACTATTGATTAACAGATTTATTTTAGTGTGATCAAATTGATTAGTTATTTCCTTTATGGTTAGTCTTCCTCGTGTCCTGTTTATAAAATATTTCCATAAAGAAATTCACTTAGCCTTTCTCCCTGGGATCTCCAGTTTGTTTAGAAGTGATGTTTGTGGGTGTGAGCAGTATGAGGTAGGGATGTGGTTTCATATGTTCGATATGAAAGAAAGAGTTCCTTTAGGTGTTTATGTTTAAATTGGAGAGATGACAGGCCTGTACCCACACGTTACCCCGAGGCCCCAGACTGCCTTCCATTTGTTCTTTGACCAATCAGCCTCGTTTCACCTTTTCTAAAAAGTTGTAGTTTAAAGCGTTTGCTGGTATTTTTAGTTTTTAATTCACTGAATTAAATTCCACTGACATCTGTTTTGGGACTTATGGTACTCTTTAGAAATGAGTGGCTTTATCAAATGAATTGTTTGACTTGTCGTTTTAAGTTTATAAATTGACAAAGAGTCTGTGGTGTGTTGGTGCTTAGAGCAGGGCTGGGGAACAGGCCAGGGCCAAAGAGTGACTCGAGGCTAACTGGCACTTTTCATGAGGTGGTTTCTCTATTATACTGCAAGTTCTGGGGATGCTGTTTTCTCCTGGAGTTTCACACTTGGGTTTCGCATATCTTTCTTATAAGGTAAACTACTTAAGAGATGCCCAATCACTTTGAAGGATGAGCCATTCCAGGAGGAGAGTTATTCATAGCATCTCATAGCCCTAAATTAACTTTTCAAATAACCTTACTGTCAAAACATATCTTTTGTTTGAGAAATTATACGTAGAAGTCAATTTCAGGTGAGCCCGAAATTAAAAAATTTTTTTCTTCCGATAAGATCCTGGAAGATCCGAGGGAAGCTGGCAAATGGCCCAAGGACATTGCTGGCTAAACAAATTTGCAAGAAAAAATTACGAGATAGAAAGATTGAGGAATTGGACCCATCTTTTAACGTAGGGAGCAGTGTGCGTGTTTTGACAGGGAAGAACCTGCTGGGGGCCGCTTTGGGAGATTGCCGGCTGTGGAGAAACTGGGCGAAATCACCAAGGGAGAAGGGAGAGCGTAGAGAGAACAGAGGGCCCAGAATGTCTCGAATGCGAGGGTCAAGAGATGAGGAGCCAAGAGAGAGGCCCAGGCTTGGAGGAGAATCGCAGTAAAGACGATGCCACGGCAACCGGGGAAGAGTGAGTTTTTACAAAGAAGGCTAAACAGGAGCCACTGGAAAGAGGAGAAATGGGGCTCAAAAAACCACTGATGATCACGCTGATTATAAAAGCAAGCTTTGGAGGAGGGGATTCTAGAAAGATGGCAGAGCGCGGGAAGCACCAGGAATCTGTCTCCCAGTCGAGACAGCAGTTGCTCTGGCAGAATCTGTCCGATGGAACTGTTCTGGAACGCTGGAGTCTACTGAAGTCTAACTTCCAGGGGAAGGCTTGGATGATAAACTGCAGTTAATTTTGGTCAATTTAAATTCTTATCTCAGTGACGGCTACCAGCCCCTCACCCCGTAGCCCCACGGCAGGCATCCGCGTGCGTGTTTCTGGAGCAGCTCACACGCAGCTTGCAGGAGTCAGGGATATCCTCCGTATATCATGGATCTCTGTTCTGATTGCTGATGTTTTTACTTAACGGTGGCCTCAGAGTGCAAGAGTAATGATGCTGACAATTTAGATATGCCAGAGAGAAGCTGTAAAGTACTTCCTTTAAGTGAAAAGTTAGTGTAATACAATAAGGTATTTTGAGAGAGTGAGAGACCACATTCACATAACGTTCTATCATATATTGTTATAATTGCTGTATGTGATTATTAGTTATTGTTGTTAACCTCTTGATGTGCCTAATTTATAAATTAAACCTCATCATAGGTATGTATATGTAGGAAAAAACACGGTATATACAGAGTTTCTGTGCTATCCGCGGTTTGCTCTTATTTTTCAAGTTTCTTGAAGTGACAGCTTAGATTATTGATTTGATACTTGTCTTGTTCCCACTTTTAGGAGGAAAGCATTTAGTCTTTCACCATTATAGATGAGATCACAGGAGTTTCTTTTGTAGGTGTTTATTATCAAGTTATGGTAGCTCCTTGTTTTTAGTTTTCTGAAAATTTTAATCCTGAATGGGTACTGAATTTTGTCAGATGCTTTTCTGCATCAAACGATATGATATTGTGATTTTTCTTCGTCAACTTGCTAATATGGTGGATTAAGACATTGATTTTTTAATATCGAACCAGCCCTGCATCCTGGGAATGAACCCACTTGTTCATGGTATATAATTTTTTCCTACATATTGCTCAATTCTACTTGCTAATATCTCATTAAGAATTTTTACATCCATATTCACAAGGGATAAGGCTTTATAGTTTTTTTTAAGATGTCTTTGCTGGTTTTGGTATCAGGGTAGTCATGGCTTCAGAGAATGAGTTTAGCATGGTTTCCTTTCTATTTTCTGGAAAAGAGTATGTAAAACTGGTGTTAATTCTTTAAACATTTGGTAGAATACTCCAGTGAAACCATCTGGGCCTGGGGATTTCTTTTTGAGGTGGTTTTTAATTATGAATTTAACTTCTTTAATAGTTATAGGCTATTCAAGTTAGCTTTTTCATATTGGGGGAATTGTGGTAGTCCTGCTTTTTGAGAATTTTATCTAGGTTGTCAAAATCATACTTGTAGTATCCTGTTATCATTCTTCTGATGATAGAAGTTCTATAGTGATATTTCTGTTTTGTTTCTGATATTAGTAATCTGTTTTTTCTCTTGTTCTTTGTCAATTTTATTGATCTTTTCAATAAACAACTTCTTTGTTTCATCGATTTTTCTCTTGATATTTTTTCTGTTTACAATTTCATTGATGTCCACTTTTGTCTTTATTATTTTCTTCCTTCTGCTTTCTCTGAGTTTATTTTGTTATTATTTTTCTAGTTTCTTGAAGCAAGAGCTTAGATTATTGATTTGATACTTTTTCTCAATTCTAATGTAAGCACTGCTTTAGCTGTGCCCCTTAAAATTTCATCTATTGTATTTTATTTTTTAAAAATTTTTAAATTTTTCTCGAAACTTTCTCTTTGGTTCATGGATTGTTTGGAAGTATGTTCTTTGGATTCCAAATATTTGGATATTTTCCTATTAAAGTTCTGATCTTGAATTCATGTTCGATTCCATTGTGATCAGAGAATATTTTCCATATGATTTGCTAGAGGAAAAACTCACTCCTGTGTGTCTCCTCTACTCTCTGTACTCAACTACCCCACAACTTGTGACACCAAATGCGTGAGTTTTCCACACATCATGAGATTCTGCAACACCAGCGGTGCGTCCTACAATTGAACTCAATTCTGACACTATCTACCTGGAATAGATACATACATTGAGAACCACATTAGTGTTATAATTTTTGCTTCAACCATCAAACAATTCTGAAAACTCAAGAGAAAGTCTGTTGTATTTACCCATAATTTTGTTTCTTTCTCTGTTCTTTCTTCATTACTAATGTTTCAAGATTCTCTCTTTTATCGATTTCTTCTTGCATAGAAAACAGCCTTTAGTCATTTTTTTAGCGTAGGTTTGCTCATGACCAACTCTCTTGGCTTTTCTTCACCTGAGAATGTCCCGATTTCCTCATCGTTGAAGAATAATTTCATTGAATCCACAATTCTAGGTTGATAGTTCCTTCCTTTTAGCACCCAAAAAATACCGTGCCACTTCTTTCTGACCTCTTTGGTTTCTGATAAGAACTTGACTCTCTCAAATTGTTTTCTCCCTATGGTAATGCATTTTTTTTTTTTTGTCTTTAGTTTTCAGAAATTTGACTATGACGTGTTTCGAAGTGGATTTCTTTGGCTTTATTTTGTTTGAGGTTCACTCAGCTTCTTACATATGTAGGTTTATGTTGTTTTTCCAAATTAGAGAAAATTTCAGCTGTTATTTCTTCTAATACTTTTTCGGTTCCGCTCTCCTCCTCTCCTCGTGAGACTCCGTGACAGGAACGGTTAGATCTTTTGTTATAATCCCACATATCCCTGAGGCTCTGTTCATTTCCTTCCCATCTGTTTTCTCGCTTTTGTTCAGATTGGATCAATTCTATTACCCTGTCTTCAAGTTCACTCATTTTTCCTCCGCCCTTTCCAATCTGATGGTGAACCCATCCTTCGAGCTTTTTATTTGTTATTTTATTTATTCAGTTCTAAAATTTCCATTTGGTTCTTTATGACTTCTCTTTCTTTGTAGAGACTTTTCTGCTTTACCGTTTGTTTCAAGCCTGTTTCTCATTTCTTGCTGCAATTATTTCTGGAATGGCTGCTCTAAAATCCTTGTCAGATAATTTTGATGTTTTGGTCATCGTGGTGTTGCCATATGTCGATTGCCTTTTTCTCATTGGTTTGAGATTGTCCTGGTTCTTGGTGTGGCTAATGATTTTCGATCGAAACCTGGACATTAAGGGAACTCTTTTAAGATGCTGGATCTTATTTAAACGTTGTTTATTAGAAGGTCTCCTGTGATAACTGCTTCAGTGGGCAAACTGGGAGCCCGCCTCTTTACTTCTCGGTGGACCCGTGAGTCTAGGATCCAGTTTAGGATCCATCCCGACTCCTCTGACACTGTCCCATCTGGGAGCGGAAGTAGCACCTCATTGCTGCTGGTTGGGGTAGTTTAAAGTCCAGACTTCCTCTGCGGTCTCTTCTGGGAGGGCGTTGTTCAGCAACACCCGGGGGTGGGGTGGGGTGGAAGTCCTGGCTCTTCGTTTAACTTCCTTTGACACCACCCTGGCACAGAGATTGGGGGGCAGGCTTTGTTATAGTCTCTGGGAGTTGTGAGTGTAGGCTTTTCACTAAGGCTTGGCTGGTGGGGCTGGGGCTGTCATGTTTCCTGTGGTGTTGGCTGGAGTTGAGCAGTTATTGTTTAAATTTTCTCTTGCCAGATTGTCCCTTTCCTGGTACTCTGGCGAGAGACAGCCAGGCTTTCCTTTTTCTTTTTTTTTCTTGCCTGCATTTCTTGGCATTTCTGGGTTATTGGCTTCATTAGCTCCAATCCTGGGACTTATGAGGCATAAAGAAAATCCATGGAACTCACCACTGTGTCATTCCTCTGATGCTGAGGTCCCTAACCAGTCTGCCTTCTCTTCTCCATTTTTGGAGTCTTCTGTTTGTTTTACATATCTGTGCAGGGCTTTTAGTTGTACTTAGTGGAAAGAATAGGAAAAAATACATCTATTCCACCTTCCCAGAAGACAGCATGTATAGTTTTAAAAATCCTCTCCCCTCCCATTGGATTCTGATCTATGCTTCTGTGTTCCTAGCCCTTCCCTTAAAAATCACGGGGCAAAAAGATCTTCAAAATAATTTTCTATACTTTTTTCTAAGCTTATAGTTTTGTTTTTTTGGTCCATGTCACCTATGAAAGCTTTCAAGCTGTGACAGCCTTCTACTAATTGTTTATGGAGCTGGCAGGCAGCAGAACAGCTCATTTTGGGCGTTGCTGTCACTGTTTTGCATCCATGCAATTGATGACTCGATATTTTCGCTTCCTCTGGATTTGTGCCCTCGTCTAACAAATAGCCTTCGCGTAACTCAAGAAACCCAGAGAACTCACGTCTCAAAAATACCTTTCAGATGACTCTGTCCTCTTGATCCTGAAATTTTCAGGTACCTTGCAGGTAAAGTTAATGTTCTTTTCCTTTTAGAAAAATACAGTTGTGGAGAGCTGGTTTGGCTTGGATAGTTGAAATACTGGCATCTGTTCAAGTAGACAGATAACAAATTGTAATTCAAACCCATTAGTCTCGTCTGTAGTTTAATGGAGGGTTTTCTGTTCCCAACTGTCTAGTTAGAAAAGCTGTCTGTATTGTTAGACTGCCTCGATGAAGTTCTCGTCGGCTGGCAAAAAAGGACAGTTACCAAGAAATTAAGCACATTATTGCTTCTCGTCCGATTATGGGTAGTTCTCAGAATCTTGGGTAGTTTGTAGCGAGAGACAGCTTTTAGGTTACCATAAAAACAGCAGTGCTAAAAAAAATAATGGTCAAGAAAAAAGTAAAAACAGGAGCTCACTAACCAAGCAGATTTCAGTTCAGAAGGACTGTGCGAGTCGTGTTTAAAACTGCAAAGACCACGACTTCTCTTCCATTTATGCTCATTGTCCAAATTGGCTGAAGAGCATGTAGAACATGAACCTTTCAAATCACTTGAGAATTTAGCCGCAGCCCTGGATTTGGAAAACAAGACCTTTAAGAACAAAATGCATGTTCTGTAAAAGCACAGTGTCTAGCATTTGTCATGAAGTGGTTATTCATTAAATGGTTATTTTCAGTCTAAAGTTAGTCCTGAGGTGAAGGAACATAATTACCTTGAAATGAATTCTCAGACAAATGGTAGGTTCATGATTAATTAATTAACGTTGATATTAACACCTGTTCCTTCAACTCTGCATTAAAGAGGAGAATAGGGAAGATAAAAGAGGCCAGAAGCAGAAGCTTGGCAAAGATGGAATTTAACAAACGGTGAAAGGAAGAGAGATGAGAGGATGAGGAGGAGAGGAAGTGGCCAGTGAGGCTGAGGAGGCCCGAGCGGTGGGGGTAGCAGTTTAGGAAGGAGCAAGAGGTAGCCATGTGTTCCAGGACAG
>NW_011888816.1:910860-913680 GCF_000151845.1 Pteropus vampyrus | reverse complement strand
AAGCACAGTGTCTAGCATTTGTCATGAAGTGGTTATTCATTAAATGGTTATTTTCAGTCTAAAGTTAGTCCTGAGGTGAAGGAACATAATTACCTCAAAATGAATTCTCAGACAAATGGTAGGTTCATGATTAATTAATTAACGTTGATATTAACACCTGTTCCTTCAACCCTGCATTAAAGAGGAGAATAGGGAGGATAAAAGAGGCCAGAGGCAGAAGCTTGGCAAAGATGGAATTTAACAAACGGTGAAAGGAAGAGAGATGAGAGGATGCGGAGGAGAGGAAGTGGCCAGTGAGGCTGAGGAGGCCCGAGCGGTGGGGGTAGCAGTTTAGGAAGGAGCAAGAGGTAGCCATGTGTTCCAGGACAGGGACCCCTGACCAGGCCTGCAGATGACAGAGATGTTGGGAAAGGTACAAATGAGATGGAATAAAGCAGAAACTGGAGTGGTGGGAGGGCCAGGGCCAGGGCCTGGAAGGCCTGTGGGTGTGGTAAGGTGGGCGCTGGATCGCCTCTCTCCCCTCACAGAGAATGGGAGTGAATGGGATGGGGTGGGGATGACTTAAGAGAGGAAGGACTACGAAAAGGCCTACGGCAGGTGGCCTTGATCTTCTCAGTCATGGAAGAGAGGTCATCTTCATGCCACCTCACCCGGTGCTGATGTGTCGATGGTACTCAGTAAGTATCCTGGCGTAATTCAGCGAGCGAATGAACAAACAGAGCCTTGACTTGGGTGGGAAATTCATTCTTGTTCTCTGCACGTCTAGCTGATGAGTGAGTCTCTTAGGACTGGGCAGTAGATCTGCGGTGAATGTTTTCTCATCGATGCATTAAATGGGGAGAAACAGAGAATTCTGAACCAGCCTTATGCTAGGAAGTTGAGAAACTGCTCTCAGTTTCAGAAGTGAGTCTTCTCTTAACAAGCCATCGTTCGTTTGTGATGTGGAAGTTGCTGATGGGGACAAACGCAGTTCTTCTTCATCTGCCTTTGGGCGTTGGGAGGTTCGGCACACGCGTTTCTTAAAGCGCTCTGTGTGGCGTGAATCGGGGCGGCAGTTCTCACGTGACCCCACTCATGTTTGACAACATTTAGAGTGAAGAAAGTAGATTCTGGTCCCAAGAACATTTTTGGAAAACCTGTTGTAGTTAAGAAAATGAGGAAGGGCTCTCAAGGCATTGTTTTTTAAATATAGTAGCACCTGACCACCTTCATTTTGATGTATTTGTTGCTTTTAATGAGGATTTACTGAGCACCTGCTGTATACCCATACTGGGCCAAACAGTGTTGGAAAGGCAAGCTAACAACCCTCTTCAGATCCCACGATCCTCACAGTAGCTACAGCATCCTAGTTCCCAGATGAGGAAAGTGGGTCTGGAGAGATGAGCCATATGTCCAAGGTCACCAGCAAGTCCATGGCAGAGCCAGTGCTCAGACCCTACGGTTGATGTCCTTCTGAGGCAGCCCAGTGTTTGCTTATACGTTGGCTTCCCCCCCCCCGCCCCCAGCATGCTAGGCTCTATGAAGAATTTATTAAGTTCTGTGGAAATCCAAGGGCAGGACAGGACCCCATCTCTTATGCAGTGTTTAAGAGGGCAGTGTGTTTGGAGGGAACCTCTCTGCAGTGCTCCCCAACCTTGGCTGCATGTGACATTTCAGGTGGCGTGGTGAGACACAGGCACCAGCTGCTTTTAAAGCTCCATTCCAACGTGCAACCAAGCTGAGTGTTTAGAGGACTCCGTGCAGGGGTGGCCATGAGTGTCCTAATCCAGCAGATTTCCTCATAAGCTCCTTCCTTCTTCCAACACAGCAGGTGCACAGAGCTGTGGACCAGAGCTGTGAACAGTCACCAGCGAGGAACATCTGTCACAGACTAGATGTATATATTTTTTCTAAGCTGCACAACATGAATCCTGGGGCTGATTTCTCTGGTCTTTGAGCTGTGGTTTTAGAACCTCTTCCTTTTAGAATTAGAGAACCTGGGATGGACTAAAGCACAAGATCATTATCATACACTTCCCTTGCAGTAAAAAGCAAATGACAAGCATGCATGTTACAAAAGATCATTTCTTAAAAAGGCACGTGAGCACTTCTCTGCTTCCAAGATTGATCGTGTGGAAGGCAGGTGGCTCATGCTCATGGTGAGACAGGGGAAGGGGAGGCGAAGCCTCGTCTCTGGGAAGCGTGACGCGTGGCAGCCACGCCCCCTCCTCACTGTGTTTGTTTTCCAGTGTACAGGACTGCGGATAGCCCGGCCTGATAAACACGTCGCCTCAGGTTTTTGTCCGTTTTCTTTTGTTATGTCCTGATAGCTACCCTAAATAATCGTGGGGGTGCGATGCAGATGAAATGCACATGGCTCTGAGTGATGTCACCAGTGCTGCGATCTGGGACCGATGACTGTCAACGTGCAGCAGGATGAAGAAACGAAGACGCAGCTAAATCCTGCCGGGGCAGAAACTGGGCAGGAGGCCCTCCCAGCCGGCCCTCCCCGCGGCGGGCGGTCACCAGAGGTGACCCGGGGCGCCCTTGCATGGATTTCTCTATCTGGGTCATTTGTTTTGGTCTTTTCCTTATAAACACCATCTCCTTTTGGTCAGAAAGCGAACATTTGGTAAGGGATGGTGACAGTAAGGGATGGTGACAGTAAGGGATGGTGACAGTAAGGGATGGTGACAATAAGGTACCTTTACCGCAGTCCTCTGCCTCTCCCTTTCGCCTTGTCCCAGTAGCCTGGCAGGGGCATCAGCCGCCTCCGAGGGGTGTGACAATGAAGCCAGCCTCGCTCCTCCTGTAACACGCTCTGAGCCAAGCCAGGGGAGG
>NW_011888816.1:908737-910495 GCF_000151845.1 Pteropus vampyrus | reverse complement strand
TCCTTCCTTCTTCCAACACAGCAGGTGCACAGAGCTGTGGACCAGAGCTGTGAACAGTCACCAGCGAGGAACATCTGTCACAGACTAGATGTATATATTTTTTCTAAGCTGCACAACATGAATCCTGGGGCCGATTTCTCTGGTCTTTGAGCTGTGCTTTTAGAACCTCTTCCTTTTAGAATTAGAGAACCTGGGATGGACTAAAGAACAAGATCATTATCATACACTTCCCTTGCAGTAAAAAGCAAATGACAAGCATGCATGTTATAAAAGATCATTTTTTAAAAAGGCACGTGAGCACTTCTCTGCTTCCAAGATTGATCGTGTGGAAGGCAGGTGGCTCATGCTCATGGCGAGACAGGAGAAGGGGAGGCGAAGCCTCGTCGCTGGGAAGCGTGACGTGTGGCAGCCACGCCCCCTCCTCACTGTGTTTGTTTTCCAGTGTACAGGACTGCGGATAGCCCGGCCTGATAAACATGTCGCCTCAGGTTTTTGTCCGTTTTCTTTTGTTATATCCTGATAGCTACCCTAAATAATCGTGGGGGTGCGATGCAGATGAAATGCACATGGCTCCGAGTGTTGTCAGCAGTGCTGCGATCTGGGACCAATGACTGTCAACGTGCAGCAGGATGAAAAAACGAAGACGCAGCTAAATCCTGCCGGGCAGAAACTGGGCAGGAGGCCTCCCAGCCGGCCCTCCCCATGGCGGGTGGTCACCAGAGGTGACCCGGGGCGCCCTTGCATGGATTTCTCTATCTGGGTCATTTGTTTTGGTCTTTTCCTCATAAACACCATCTCCTTTTGGTCAGAAAGCGAACATTTGGTAAGGGATGGTGACAGTAAGGGATGGTGACAGTAAGGGATGGTGACAATAAGGTACCTTTACCGCAGTCCTCTGCCTCTCCCTTTCACCTTGTCCCAGTAGCCTGGCAGGGGCATCAGCCGCCTCCGAGGGGTGTGACAATGAAGCCAGCCTCGCTCCTCCTGTAACACGCTCTGAGCCAAGCCAGGGGAGGTAGCATCGTTGATGCCGCCTGTGTGCCCTGCGCGTGCTTCACATGCGTTATTGAATTCGTCCTCCTGAGAGCCCTCTCAGATCTGCTTCGTTACTCCTGTTTTCTGCATGGGGACCCTTGGCCGTGGCCACAAAGCCAATGATGATGCAAGGACTTGAAGCCACGTTAAATGGCTCCAAAGTAGATTCTTTTCCTTCGATCACTCTGTCTCATACCCTCTTCCTGGAGCAAAGGGTGCTAGCCTGAGGGGACCTCAGGGAGGTCCACTCGAGGTGACCGAGTGCCGTGAGTCTTCCTTCGCAGACCGAGTGCTGTGTTAGTCAAGGGCAGTAGAGCAGGTCTCTGCGGCTCTGCCTCCTTGCGTTTCGTCATTGCCCATTCACTGTGCTGCAGGAACTCCTGGCAAGGCTGGCGTAGTTATTATTATTAATTTGCGCAGTCCGAGGTGTGGGTGGCAGGTCTCAAAGGGTCTTGGTGTTCTGAGCCCCACTTGTATTCTGAAGGAGCTCACCGTCTGTTTGGGGCCCTGTGTTTGGCTGTGAATGTGCAAAGTATTTTTCATGCTAAAAACCAGGTAGAATGTGAAATTGCAGTGTGGAAGAATGATGCCAGTTGAGGTCCCAGCTGTGTGAATCTGGTCTCTTGGCTGCTAGATTGCGCTTTCTAGAGCTCAGGGGGATATAATAAAAGTGACGCCTTTGTACAGCAGTGGTCACGTCGTGGAACATTATCTCCTCCACGG
>NW_011888816.1:904655-908687 GCF_000151845.1 Pteropus vampyrus | reverse complement strand
GTGGCCACAAAGCCAATGATGATGCAAGGACTTGAAGCCACGTTAAATGGCTCCAAAGTAGATTCTTTTCCTTCGATCACTCTGTCTCATACCCTCTTCCTGGAGCAAAGGGTGCTAGCCTGAGGGGACCTCAGGGAGGTCCACTCGAGGTGACCGAGTGCCGTGAGTCTTCCTTCGCAGACCGAGTGCTGTGTTAGTCAAGGGCAGTAGAGCAGGTCTCTGCGGCTCTGCCTCCTTGCGTTTCGTCATTGCCGATTCACTGTGCTGCAGGAACTCCTGGCAAGGCTGGCGTAGTTATTATTATTAATTTGCGCAGTCCGAAGTGTGGGTGGCAGGTCTCAAAGGGTCTTGGTGTTCTGAGCCCCACTTGTATTCTGAAGGCGCTCACCGTCTGTTTGGGGCCCTGTGTTTGGCTGTGAATGTGCAAAATATTTTTCATGCTAAAAACCAGGTAGAATGTGAAATTGCAGTGTGGAAGAATGATGCCAGTTGAGGTCCCAGCTGCGTGAATCTGGTCTCTTGGCTGCTAGATTGCGCTTTCTAGAGCTCAGGGGGATATAATAAAAGTGACGCCTTTGTACAGCAGTGGTCACGTCGTGGAACATTATCTCCTCCACGGTGGGGAAGGGACTAGAGATCCTGGAGCGGTGGTTTTCCTCATGGACTCTTAGCAGCTGAGGGCTCCTTTCTTCATATGACGTATGTAGAAACCCAGTATAAATAACACAAGTCAGACCCAAGTCTGAAGGCAGGGTGAAGGAAGGGGGCCTGCAGTCCCCACCCTCCACTCACCTCAGAGCTGACACTGCAGAGAGAATGCACTTTGCATTCACGTTTGACTGAAAGTAGACTAATGCTTGGTTGGATAACGATCTTTTTTTTTTTTCCTGACTGGATCATCATCTTGCTTCTATTTTAGGTAAAGTGATTGCCAAAACCATAAACCTAAATGAAGATATTGCTGTTCCATTGCTGTGTAATTTTTACTCTCAATCTACAGAAGCAGATTCAGGGCTGAGAAAATACATACATACATACATGCATGCATGCGTGCGTGCATCCATACATATAATATAGACAGATATTCATTAGAAGTATTTTGAAAAAAAAAACGATTTTAAAGAAGTATTTTGATGTTTTATTATGAAAAACTTAAATATACACAAAAATAGAGAAAAGAGAACTCTCACGCTCCAAATTTAACAACTGTCATTTTCTCATGTGTGCTTCACGTGTTTTTTTTAAACCTCTAATAAATAAGACTTTTGAAAAACAAGCATATCCACAATAACAAGGTCTGGGAACATTTTTCTCTCATTCCTCCTACCCCCAGTCCCACCCTCTATCCCAGTTCATCTTGTGGATCAATGTAATTTGAATTTAGTTTGTGAAACCTACATGAAGGATACAAATTTGATTCAACATGCAGGAGTTCCTACGTCTATTCAGTTCATTCTTCATTTATAAATGATTTTAGGGTGCCTCAGAATCCTGCCCTAGATTTTGTTAGTAATGGAAGTTCTTTGTTGCTTGTCTGGAAAACTGAGGAAAATGAGTTCTGTGCCAGGCCTGCAGGGGGTGGGGTAGCTGGTGAGGAAATGATGGGATGAGGATGAATTGGGAGGTTTTGGGGAGCAAGCCCACCCACACTGTGCTGGTCCGATTCTTGAGCTGGTAAAGTGCTTTGCGCACAACACCCCTGCAGACTTGGTGTTCATGGAGCCTTGGGAGCTGGTACAGGCTATGTCATGCACGTGGCTCAGAATCACAGCTCCAGCACTGCCTGGGGCCGGCCCGGCAGGGGACAGCTACAATGTGGGCAAAGCTGTTAGACTGGCTGGCTATTCACTCTCTGCCTTGCAGCAGGGAGGAGCGGAACTGATGATCAGAGTTCTTTGTTTTCTACTGGTTATTACTCTGCTATTTTTATAAAGCAGCACATAAAAGGACATAATACATAAGAACCTTACATAAGAGAAACAGCTCATTTGGAGCACCAGGAGTTGCCCTGACCCCTTGCTCAGCTCCTGCCACACTTGCCCTCCCATCCTGGTTTTAAGTTCTCTCTTCACTTAGTCATCTGAAGAAAGGCTGAGTTGTTCGCACTTTCTATAGGAGTGTGCCTTCTATCAAAAGTCCAAAACAAATGGGACCATTGGGAACGTCCCCTGTCCTGCATCTGTTTCTACATTAGCTATTTTGTGAAGAAGAGCCCTAGAAAAGAAACAGTGTGGATGTAGAAGTCTTTACGCTCACTCGACTTTATCAATGGTAAACCTTATAGGTTAGTTATCAATAACCTATATTTAAAGATTCTATAGCAGATGTTTTCAGGGCAGAAGATACATTTGGGGAACCTTTGCGTTAAGTTTGGAAATACAAGCTAGGTGATTTCTCACTAAGTTTAATATATGATAATGTTTTTCATGGGTCTTCTAGACACCAGTCCAATTCACACAATGGGATAGATGGGGTATAATGAGTCTAAATGAGCTATGAGGCCCCGGTTATAGGTAGAGACACAAGGTTTGTTTCAGATGAGTATTGTATGGAAGCAGGCAAAGATTCTTTCTGAATTTTATGATTGCTTTCTAAATGAATGACAGTCATGAATTTGCTTCATGGTCCCCAAAATGTTTGTGGTGACAAAAATAGTAAGATTCAATTTTGTACAATGTGATTCACCTGTTACCTGCATGAGTGGAGGGACGGGGTGTACAGAAGACTTCAAATTGATTTTCTCATCATTAAACATTCCCTGGGAAGGTGGGGGCAACATTTCAATAACATCTCTCTTCCCAGAACAAATTGCTTCTCCTCTCGCTTTACCAATTGATAGAAAATATCATAAGTTGATAAAATTTTTGCAGCTGGTAAAATGATTGCTTCTCAAAATGAATTGCAAGACTGATACATATAATGCGTGGCGGGAGGAGCAATATTTAACAATGGCTTATGCATGATTTCCCCTCTTCCCTTTGCCAGGAAATAACTACGTGTTTGCCAGATTACTACAAATGGACTCAGTACCTCTTTATTAAACTCTATGAAGCTGGACTAGCCTATCAAAAGGAGGTAAGTTAAAGTTAGCCACACTTTAAAAATTCTGTAAATTTTCTCCATCTTCTTAGAACACATCATTGTTAAATAAACATATAGACCCTGTTTGCACAGTAGCTGTGAAAATTAATACTACCTCTAGTTCATGAAAGTAATCACAGCAGACCCAGAAAGAACCACTGCTTGGCTTCATTTGGTACCTCCAGGACAGGGCTTGGGTCTTTCACCCTTGAATTCCCAGCACATAACACAGTGTCTGGCTCCTATCCTGAGATCAAGGAGGAAGCATAGTAGGAACATGGGCTTCTCAAAGCCTAGCTCAGCTATCTCTCCCAGCTGTGTGTCTGCTAGGTAACTTAACCTCTAGGAATCATGGGTAACTTAACCTCCAGGAATCATGGGTAACTTAACCTCCAGGAATCATGGGTAACTTGACCTCTGGGAACCGTGGGTAATTAACTTCCAGGAATCATGGTAACAACCTCCAGGAATCCTGGTCTCTCATCTGTTAAGTGGGGTGGTAACATCATCCCTGCAGAGTCTTGGGAAGGGGGAGATAATGTTTGAAGAATATCACAGTGCCTGTACATAGTTGTCTCCCAAGAAATGGAGATGTTTTTTATGGCAGGAGCTCAATAATAGGAGCTAAGCCTTAGATGGTGGAAGATGAAGGAAAGAGTATCATAGTGTAGCCTGGAGCTGAACTGCCCAGGATTTTAGCCACTGATGGCACGTGGTTGTTGATATTTAACTTTAAAGTAATTAAGATTAATTAATATTACAGATTCAGGTCATCGGTCACACAAGGCACATTCATGTTCTAGTAGTTAGTATGGACAGCACAAATAGAGAACATTTCCATCACCACAGAATGTTCTACCAGACAACACTGGTCTAAAAATTTCAAGTCTACGGCCATGCCACCCTGAACAAGCCTGATCCCGTCTGATCTCGGAAGCTAAGAGGTCGGAC
>NW_011888816.1:881463-902030 GCF_000151845.1 Pteropus vampyrus | reverse complement strand
CATTCAGAGGCAAAAGGGTAGGAAGAGAATCAGTGGGAAAATCATCAGAGGTTCCCACTCCATTCAGCAGATTTAGTGTTAACCTACTAGCCTCCCGGATATTTGCAGAAGAGCCCCCGTTGCTCCAGGTGGACAGTAATTATATCCGAAAGGGTTTCCAGACTGGAATCAGGCAGAGGGAGGGAAGTATTGTGAGCTACATGACGTATGTCAAGTGACAGCAAGGAGGAGAAACACAAATCCAGGTTTCAAGACATGCAAGAGCCGCAGCAAAGCAGAGGCGAACTGCAGGTGAACCACAGGGAGGAGCAAACGGGTCTTTGCAGAGTGTCAGGAGTTGCATTGGATTGTCCATTGTTACCTGTTTTCGGCTGTGTGATTACTGTTTATTTTATGTGCATGGGATATGAAATGATGGGACATGTTAATGTAATAGTGCAAACATTTCTCACATGGGACCCTCATGTGTGCTGTGCAACATTCCTTTATAGGACGCTTTATTTTGGTCTCTACTTACTGTCTGTTTAGTTTGCACTCTTGAATATTGTATAATCCTTTATAGGACCCTTGCTTCTCTGTCTCTGCACTCGAGATTTGTTCTTGCTGCCTCAATTATACAGTATATCAAACCCAAATAGACTTGACCTCATTGCCGGTGGATCGGATCCAAAGCCGATCACAGTATCTTAGGAGCTGAATAACGTTTCTAAAGATGAGAGGGCAGACAGGGGAGGGTCCCATTGCAGAGGCACAGCCATCCTGCTAGCTACAGATGCCTCTCCTCAGTTGTTTCCAGATCATCGTGACACTCCTCAGACCCCCAGTACGCATGCCCCTGGGGAATGTGTCCAGTTTTCCCTTAACTACTTCTGTCATGGAAACAACCTGTATTAGTTTCCTGTAGCTGCTGCTGTAACAAATGACTACAGTTTGGTCTCTTAAAACACCACGAATGTGTTGTCTTACAGTTCTGGACGTCACAAGTCCACGAAATGGGTCTTGATGGGATACGGTCAAGCTGTCGGGCTGCCTTCCTCCAGAAGGCTCTAGAGGAGGATGTTTCCTGGCCTCTTCCAGCTTCTGGAAGCTGCCTGTGTCCCTTCACTTTTGACCCCTCTCCATCTTCAAAGCAAAAGCGTAGCATCCTGAAATCTCTCTGACCTGTGCGTCTGTCTCGTCTCCTTCTCTGACTCTTCTGCCTCCTTCTTTCTCCTTAAGGGCCTTTGTCGTTACATTGAGTCCACCTGTATAATTTAGGTTAATCTCTCCATCTCGAGATCCTTCACTTAACCATATCTTCAGAGACCTTTTTCACATAGGTAACGTATTTGCTAGTTCTGGGGATTAGGATGTAGATGTCACTGGGGTACAGTTGTTCTGCCCGCCATGTGCCTTTTCTGCTTGCTTCATAGGTTGTTACAAGGATTAAATGAGTGAATGCTTGGAAGAGCCTGGAATGGTGCTTGACACAGAGTAGGTGCTCAATAAATGCCCACCCGAGTGTGCCTGCAGTTACCTGGAGTCATCATGGTGTTTAAATCGGGAAAAGAGGAAGTAAAAAAAAATTCTAAAGCTTCCTGGCTAAATCTAAGGCAGCCCATCTGTGGACAGGTATTAGGGGAGAATAGTGTAGATTATTTTTTGGATTTTCATTTGGAAAGAGTGTTCTTGTTGCTAGTTGTTGACTTAAACTTTTTTGGCATATTAATTTTTTAAGTCACCATGAAAATGTCATAATCTTAAGAAAAACATCATAAACCGAATTCAAAAACTGGTACATTGTTTGAAGATCAAGGTTAGTCCTAATCCAAGGTATTTTTTCCACGCTTTCCTTTTATTGGATGGCTGTTTTCAAATTGGCATGAAAACATAAAACATGTTTGTGTCAGCTTTCTATTTCTAGGGTTTATTTCAAAATATAAACTTTTCAAATGAACTTTAGAAAGTTAATTGACATTAGAAAGACTGCACAAAACACATCATAAAGCATATTTAACCCAAATAACACATTAATACGTTTCCTCTAACAACATTGTTGTTACTTAAAAAAAAAAAAGCATAAAAGATAGCGTGAACCCTTAAATTCAGTTCTTCTGTATGCTGTATAAATGAACATTTAGGGCAAGAATCGTAGTAGACCATTACTAACTGTAGCCAGGGTATTTAAGACTTTTGTTGTTAACAAGCACTGTCCATCAAAATGTTCATTTTCACCGCAAAAGGATTCTGCTCTTGCTCTCACAAAAGTATTTTCAGCCATAGATACGAATATAAAGACCTCTGCTTGGGAGAACATTAATTTCACTTCCGTGGTTAAAAAAAAAATTTTTTTTCCGTGGTTGTAGAGAAAATGATGCTGCGTTATGCTGGGACGTTCTAGGGGACCATGAGTCTGTGGCCGACTCCGTGAGTCTGTGGCAGCTGGTGATAGATAATGCGAAGTCACCCACCTGAGCTAGGTTTGCGGCATGGCCTCGTTTTCAGGAAGCGTCCTGAAGGACACTCTGTGCACAGACGGCCTGTCCCACTCCACCCCTGGCTTCGGAAGGTGGTGGCAGTAGCCTTGATTACCTTCCACCTTCCCTCGGACTCAGTCCAAATTTAGGCGCATTCTGGATGGAATGGAGCAAGATCGATTCTGAGAATTAGATCCTTTAATAAGATCTGCGTGATGTTCTTTAATTAAACATACTTTTGTCAAGAAAGAAAGCTAATAGACCTTGAGAAGATCAATACCCTAAATTATATAGTTTATCAGCCTTCTGGAAGCTGAAGCTGCATGACAGTGTATTCAGAAAAGGTCTCGACAGTGTAAAAGCAGCACTGCAGGAGAAAGATGCAAGGACAGCGAGGGACAGTGGCCAAAGGCCTGAGGAGTGATACCTTGGCCAGGAGACAAAAGCATGCCAATCGGGGGTGTGATCTGGAAGGGATTGGCATCGCGTGCAGAGTCCCAGGGAGTTAAGGGGAAAGGGGATCCAAGGGAAGAGGAAGATGAGATGAGAGGTTTGGCAGAGGAGGTGGGACGGTAGGTAGGCAGTAGGTACCACAGCTGCTGTGTTTCAGAGCAGAGCCGATAAACTCAAAATCAGGACGATACTGCCTCGAGAATCTCCAGCTGGAGCCCATTGTCTCCTATACTTCCAAGAGCTTAATGGCCAAGAGGAGGAGGGGGAGAAGGCAAAAATGATGGGCATTCACCGTCACTTCAGAATTGACCCTTGTGGACACGGCTGATTGATGTTTATAATTGTGTCATGGTATGCATTTCTAAAATGCTTTCTAAAAGCTTCCCATGAATCACTCAAACACAAAAAGATTAATCCTAGTGTTTAACCCTTGGCCAGCTGGGGAAATTCTCACGTTTGGAATGGCTCATTCGGTGATGTTTGTTGCCAGATAGATAACTTTCGTGAGGGAAGCCCTGGGCAAAATCGATTGGAGTTCACTGTGTTTGCAGGTGTTTTAATGGTTCAGTATTGATTTAAGGTGGATTTCAAAATACACCTGGCTGTATCTTACAGATCAGGCTAGGTAACTGTAAAGGAGCACGGAGTTGACTTCAGTGAGTGATAGAGAACATAAATGTCAGCCAGGGCAGCACCTGGAGTCAGTGAGGTTGTGCAGAAACTATATTCTATGTAGCAAGACTGTGCTTGCTTAAAAGTCAGAACGCGCATCGGTGTTGAAAATATGAAAATCCAGGAATGCCGTGAGGAGAAGACCTCGGCTTCAAGGGAAGCTGTATGATGCAGACCAGGAAGAAGGGATGTAAAAAGCAACTCCGGGCTTCAGGAGGCTGGGTTTTGACCACCCCTGGGTTAATCCCCAGGGGAAAGGCTCAGCCCGGGCCCTGCATTTCTGTGGTTGAGGCGGATCATGGTTCTGGGAAGAAATGCGAGTGGGTTCTCGCAGCCAATGTGTCTTTGATCTGAAATGCTACGTTCTTGGGTGTTTTTCCTCTTCCTCCCAAAACTTTCACTGGAGGGAAATTACTTTTGTGTTTTGCTTTTATTTGTCTTTTATTCTACACCAGAGTTTTATTATAATGTGTAAACCTCTTAAGAACACATTTTCCTCATCGCATTGCTTTTTGTAACCTAGAGCCTGAGAGATGCCAGGCCGTGTGGGACAGGCTGATAAGAAAATAAAGTCCTATTTGTTTTCATAATCTGCAGTATGCAATACTTGCTTCTCCCTTGTCCTTTGAGGTTTGCAGGGGCAGAAAGCAAAGGCGGAGGCATATATGGCTTTTTCCCCCTCCTTTTTCTATTTTACACGCTTTTAATTGTACATGCGATGGGGGGGAGGCATTGAGGAGAGGGCTGCCTCTTGAAAGAACAGTCCTCATTACTAAGTAATACTTGTTTCTCTCTTTTTACCTTTTTAAGTGGTACGCCTCCCAGCCTCTAATACAGGCAGTCGTAATAGATAAGGACATCATCGTGAGTTTATTAACCTAAAGGTTTTAGGTCTAAGGTACTTTCGTCCTATATTTTGTCTCTGCATATTTATGGAGTCGAGGCTTTGGCAGAGCCCTGGGACAGGGGCAGGAAATCATTCAGAGCATGTCTTGCCCACTCAGACTCCAGGCTTCACAGGCTTAAAGTTTTCAGTGGATGTACTACTTTTTTTTTTAACGCCTACAGCTCCTGGTCTTCGAAGGGGGTCTCCCATCCAAGTACTAACCAGGCCCGATGCTGCTTAGCTTCCGAGATCAGACAGGATTGGGCTTGTTCAGGATAGCATGGCCGCAGACAGGCTGTACAACTTTTTACTTATAAAATCACAACCCGTAGGTGGGTTAGCCTGTCCCTGCCCCTACAGGAAATAGAGGGTATGACCCAAAAGGAATCATATAGTAAAGAGACCGTTTCCATGCCGAGTTTAGGGAAACACTCAAGAGATGGTCGAACACCTGGAGCTGAGAACAGAAGGAGGGTCTGCGCATCCCAGGCTGAGGGGGCAGTGTTGGGGTACGGTTCCTGGAACGGGGAGAGCGGTGGCTGTGGCAGCAAGGAAGGCCTGCCCAGCAGGGGCTGTGGCCTTCAGTACGCCAGCCATGGCGCAACTGGGAAGAAGCCAGGGTGCCTCTCAGTGGTTGAGCCCAGCCAGAGGGCAAGGCACAGAGGTCAGCTTCCCTCCCAAACAGGATGTGGAGGGGCAAATGGACAGTATTCAGCACTGTCTCTTGTTAGAATTGCTTATTAAAAGAATGCGTATCAAGTCAGGATGTCTTAGTACTAAAACACATCTCTCTGTACTCATTACCTTCTTTGTAGTAAGTTGTACCTAAGCGTCATAAAGGAGTGAATGTAGATGGCAGAGGTATTTATTTTAAATGAAGATAGAAATGAATTAGAACCCTATGGAGAGAAACTTTAGATTGGTTCAGACTGCAGGTTCTATCAGTCAAATGCAACTATTCCGACAGATCTCACAATAATGCTACCTTTGGGGGAGGGGGAGGCGGATGTTGATTGGGAGAAGGTACAACAGAATTTTCCGGAATCTGGGAATGTTCTGTATATGGATATGAGTGATGGTAAAAATTCATTGAGTTGTGCACTTAAGATTTATTCACGTTACTCTGTGTATGTTATACCTTAATTTAAACAGAAGTTTTTAAAAATTGCAAAAAAGTATTTATAGTTTTTAGAGACCTGAGTTCCAGTCCTGTCTCACACTCACTGACTGTGTGACCCCAAGCAAGGTATTTAATCTCTCTGTTCCTCCATTTCTTCTTTTGCAATATGGAGATCATATTTTTACTTTAAAAGGTTGTGAGGATAAAAAAAACAGTTTTAGTAAGGCCCTAGCATAGCACCTAGCACACGTGGTCATCACTCAATAAATGTTACTATTTATATTAAGATAAATATATTTGTTTCCTCTAAAGTAATCCAATTCTGCTTTTCCTGTTTACTAACATTTCCAAGCCAAGTTCACCCTTTAATACAAGAACACACCGAACTTGACTTAGACATGTGCTTATAGACTTTCTTCTCAAACCTGTTCCAATAAGATGCAGGTGCAGAGGCAGTTCACGTGGGCTTTTTTTAACAGCTCACTAACGGTTTCCTTGTCAAGCAATACTCCACGGAGGTGCTGTCAAGTCTCGGAGTAGAGGTGCCGCATTTGCAGACCCTCTACATGTAAGGGACCTTGAAATGATCCTTCAGTACACTCACCAGCTTGCATCATTTTGTTTCATGAATCGTGACAGGCCTTGGTTAACTGGGACCCAGTGGATCAAACAGTGCTTGCCAACGAGCAGGTGGATGAACATGGCTGTTCATGGCGTTCTGGAGCGAAGGTGGAACAGAAGTACCTCAGACAATGGTTTATTAAGACAACCGCTTATGCAAAGGTGAGTGTCAGCCTGGAAGACTTCCCAAGGATGCCGTACGTGTTGGCACCAGGGCCTTCTGGGAGCCGGAGAGCCTCACGTTGGGGGCGAACTCGAGGAAGGGCTCTTGGAGCCACGGGGTACAGACAGGAAGCACATGAGCCTCGGGGCCGCTCGCCTAGAGGGTGTTGGGTTTGGGTCTTTCAGTTATTAACCGGGAATGGCACCTGGAGGCCATCCCCTGCTGGCCTTTCAGCACCCTCAGTCATTGTACTGCCACGGAGGCCAAAAAAAATTCCGTTTTATCTACAATTATGTTAGCAATAAAGCTAGAGAGGAAAAAAGTATCTTCACCTGTGTGGTTACAGTAAGACCTCCGAAAAGGTAGAACGACGTTTTAGAGGGCCCAGGGAAGACCATCTAGAAGGAGAGAAGAGACGGCTGGTCTCCGCGGGGAAGGCCAGAGTGGCAGTGAGCTAAGTTAGGAACCGAAGCACTGGGTTTTAGTGCTTGTGTCCCCGGTTAATAGTGTAAAGTGGTGTGAGTCCCTGGGCCTCAGTTTCCTCATCGGTAAAAAGAGGGTGGGACCAAGTGGTCTTTAAGGTACCTTCCGGCTCTTTATGTGTTCGGGGATTCGAGGCAAGGCCAACGAATGAAAGAGGGGCTTCGCTTAAAATTACCAGTAGCCCGGGCAAAATAGCCCATTCTGGGTGTGCCGGAACCGCTCCGTGCAAGATGCCCTTTGAGCTTACCACGTTTCAGGATGTAGGATTGAACGATCATGCCCTGAAACTCCAGAGAGAAATGATTAAAGCAAAGCAGGGACACTTCCCACAGCACTCCGACAGTGTCTGTACCCGATAGCATGAGGCTGGACATAAACAAGATCTGGAAAGGTAAAAGCATCACGAAGGCCACTGGCAGTATGTCATGATTTTTCTTTCCCCTTGTTAGTCACCAAGAGAAGAATAGTTGTATCTTTCCATGGTACCCCATGGGTTGTGCTGTCGGAATTAGGGTACTGCATGATCTGGACTTCGAGTCAGATCCAACACTGTACTTGTGTATGCAAGAAAGCACGAAGGTATAAATAACCTCTGATCACTACAGAACTTACAGTACCAGCGCCATATGGATCTATGACCCCCAATGTTCTCACTCAAAACACATGTCTTAAATGAGGCTATTTTCCCATTATAATTAACTCAGAATGTAGCAGAGAATAGCGTATGCATTTGGAAAACTACTCATTAGAACTTGTGAACACAGTGCCTTCCTCCTTTGAAGCACGTGGTAATATTGAGAGACTGAATGAGAAGAACAAAGCTGAGGACATTGCTCTCTGTAACATTCCAGGCAGGGGGAGCCTCTGTCTGCTGACAATCGGGGTCCATTACCAGAAGGGATGACAGGTCACCTCCAGGACCTGTCAGATGACTCTGTAACAGGCATTGTTGTAAAGCCGCCAGATTAGCTATTTTGTTTTGACCTCTGCCTCAAGTCGGAAATGTAATCACCTAACTGAGGGGCATTATCCTTGACATTGTCAGCTGTGAATTTTCAGCTGTTCAGCAGAAATGGTTAGTTACCATGGTGACTCACCTGGTTCTTGCTGAACGCCTGTGCAGATGTATTGAAAAAGCTGTCTTTGGAGGTCAGCACTTGGTTTGCCCTGAAAATCAGGAGAGGGAATGCAGCGGGAGTGGTAGGCGTGGGCAGACATCTGTGTTCGCTGCAGGTCCTTGGCTGAGGGCTGCACGCGCACAAAGCAAGACTCCGTAAGGTCTAACAGGAAATGACTGCTATGGGGCTGAGCGAGGGACAGGGTTACCATTGCTCAGGGACCTTGGAGTTATGGCCCAACCAAAAGTATGCAGTCGAGACCCCCAAAAGGCCGCATATTACACATATGGATGACCCCCTAAGATTGAGGACAAAATCAAAAGTCTCACCTTGATAAATAAAAGTAAGCCTGACAGCTTCAAAAGGAACTTTCAGAACAAAACATCTGTGATGTTTAACGTATAATAAAAAAATTACTAGACTTGCAGAGAATCAAGAAATTGTGACCCATAATCAAGATGAAAAAAAAAAAAAAGAAAAAGGAAAAGAAAGGCAGCCCAACGGAAATAGATCCTGAGATGATGCCGGTATAGGAATTAGGAGATAATGCCAGAGGCATCTATTATATAAATGGTCTGGTACTTAAAGGAAAAGATGGTCATAATGAATGAATAGATGGGGAATCTCAGACGAGAAATGGAAACTTTTTTTAAAACAGCTGGATATGTAGAACAGAAAAGTACAATATCTGAAATGGACAATTCACTGTTTGAAATGCAAAGGGATGTGTAACGTTAAGTAGGCCGGGGGCGGGGGTTGGGGGATCGCGGAGCCCCCTATATGAGGAACAATCGTGTGGTGGCCCTCAAACAGAAATGTTTGACAAGTTTGAGAAGCTAAAATAATGATAATATAGTTGAAACTGAAGAAGCCAAAAGGAGAAACTCAAGATAGGGCTAGAGAAGCTGGAGCAGTAGTTAGGAGCCAGACTGGGCAAAGCCTTTTAGGTCTTAAGGAATTTGGACTTTATCATGGGGGCCATGGCAAGCCATTAAATGATTCTAAGGAAGGGAACGACATGGCCAGATATGTATTTTTATAAGCTCACTGTGGAAAGGGCAGGTGTGGATACAAAGAGACCAGTTAGGAGTCTATTGCAGTGGTTCAGGCATGCATAATTTAGACTTAGGTGAGAGTAATGGAGAGAAATAGGTAGGTCAGAAAAATATTCAGGAAGTGAAATCCATAGAACTTAGTGATCTATTGGGTGAGCGTGTATAGGCGGCGGTGTCCTCGAGAATGACACTGGCTTAGACATCAAGTGGATGATGACGCCGCTTACAGGGATAGGGAGTCCCGGAGGAGACATAGTCCTGACCCTTTTACGTTTGCAGTGGCCATCAGACATTTGATTAGAGATGTACAAACAATAGGTGCTTGGGTAAATGGGACTGAATCTTTAAAGAAGATTAAATGAGATAGGACATCTACTTTAAAACCTGGTATGATAGAAATAGTTTGAATTAGTGAAGAGGTACTGCTATATTGATAAAGATGAAATAGTAAATCAGTATGCTTTCAGCTTCAAGTAACTGAAAACCCTAATTATGGTGGCTTAAGCAAATGGGAGGTAACTTTGCCCACATAAGTCCCACTTCTGGGACTGAACTGAGGTAGGGCTCTGAGTTGGCATCTTGGTGGTTCTCTTGGCCTTTCCTTCCTGCCTATCACCTCATAGTTGCAGTATGGCTGCTGCAGCTCCAGACATCACATTTCCATTCAAAACCAAAAGAAACAGAAGGGGCATGGTGAATGACTATTTCTTTTACCTGAAAAGCAGGAACTTTCTCAGAAACCCCTAGCAAAATTCCACTGATGTTCTATTAGCCCCAGTTTTATCATGCGGCTGCCCCCAGCTTCAAAGGAGACTAGGAAAGCAGATTCTGGCTTTTTAGCTTCTACAGTCAAGTCGGTGGGCGGAAGGGGATGGGGAACGGGTGCTGGGATGGCCGGGGAGCTGTGTGCACCGCAGTTACCTTTAGAGCTATGTATTTGCATCTGATTTGGTGGCTCTGTGGGCTGCCGCTGTGAGGTGCAGCTGGTGGTCTGCCCTGGAGCAGGGCCGTGGAGAAGCCATCCTTTCATGCGCTGAACTTCCAAATTATAAAGACAATGCCTGGTGTGAAGATTACAGGGAACCCTGAAATATAAAAATCCTTTATATTTCAAAGCCATTCTGCAATGTATTTGATTTTTCTCCCTTTACCCCCTACCCAGTCTTCCTAGGACTGTTTGCTTTGTGAAATGTTAAAAGTGATTTCCGCCACATATTCTGTGGGGGGAAAAAAACAACTTGCAGCAGGAGTATCTGAGGAACGTGAATTGGTCTTGGCTGAGATGCGTGGGCGGTATCTGGTGGGCAGCGCTGCCAGGGGAGAGTGTGTGTATGTGTGCTGGGGGGTGCGGTGCATGGAGGCTTACGTACAGGAAGCAAAAGAGATTCAGTCTGATGCAGCGAACGCCTCAGTTCCTGACGGCAGGGCGACCGCTGGACGGCGAGAAAATAGGCACGGCTTCCCATCTGAGCTTTCCTAGTGGACCTGTGCTTTCGACTTCTGCGGCTGCCTCCGCGCAGACCCTCGGCGTTGCGGCGGATGCAGCCCAGTCCTTATGGTGCTTAGTTCCCCCCACCCACCCACCCTGGCAACTGCTCGAATACAAGCCAAGTCCATGTTCACCTCCCACTTCCTCGCTGTCACCCCGATCTGATCAGTGCTCAGGCCCGTACGTCACCATCTTATGTCAGCCTCGCACTGACCCTTTGAGGTTACGCCCTCCTGTCAGCCCCGTTTTACTGACGAGGAAGCTGAGGCTCACACGTGTCGTTAGTAACAGCACTGGGGTTCACATCGGCTGCTTGAGCTCCTAACCGGCGGTCTGTACTGCTTCTTGGTTGGTCTGAATCTGTTCATTCTTTCCCCAGATGTTCTGGAGTACCTGGCTGGCCCTCGGGCTAGATGCTGAGAATACATATGAGAAAAGCTGAGGTCCCTGCTCTTAGGAGCTTGGAGGCTAGTGCTGGGGACAGTGGCAGACATGAGTGGTCCCAGTCCAGTGAGGTCGCAGTCACACTGCAGGAGAGTGCGGGGGAGGCCAGGAGGGGCAGCCCCAGGTCTGCCCAGTGGTCAAGGGGCATCACCCAGGAGCTGATGAAAGACAAAAAGTGCAGGACGTCTGGAAGGGACCGTTCTGTCGCCTTCCAGATGTGCAGGCGATGTCACCCCTCACGAGCGTTTCCAAGCAGGGTTTCTGCTGACGGGCAGTGATGAGCTGTTATGAAATCGGGGGCATGGGAGGTATAGTAAGCCTCATTTCCCTGCCCCCCGCCCCGCCCCCTGATTTTACTTGGGAACTTGCAGGTGAAGTAGAGGTGCCTTTGTAAGAATACATTGGCCTTGTCGGAGCCTACAGAGAGTGAAAATGGGGGGCTGGAGGGCGAGGAGGTGAGGGTCATGACAGGAGCTCTTTAGGGAGGTGGGGGAGGAGGCCGGAGTAGAAAGACAGGCACAGAGCAGTGGTGCAAAGGTCTCATCTCCCACCCGTGTCCCTGGGTGCCTCAGTCCCCTGAGCTCTGGAACAGGACCCTCGGGCACCCTCATTCTAGTCCTGAGGCCTTGCGTTGCTTGCGCCAGCGTTTGGCTATCTCCTGGAAATTGAGCCTTTTTGCTAGTTTTCTCAGCTCCGCCCTCAGCCCCAGACCAGAGGCTGGCAAGCAGCTCTACCAGCTGCGCCTCTCTGTGGCAGCAGCCAAGCCGTCCCAGCGCTGCCCAGAAAGCGTGGCAGAGGGGTTGGTCGGCGAGGTGTGGGGGCTTGGCCCCACTGTGCCCCCAGCCCCCAAGAAAGACCCTTGGCCTCTTCCTGGGTGTGCAGCCCGGACCTTCACATGCAGTGTGCACACGAGAGATGTTGGCCGAGGAGGCAAAGTTTCTGAGAACCAGGAGGAGCAAGTGAGAAACGTTTATCGAGCTGTCAGCTCCTCTGCGGGGCTGTCATGATAAAGAGCTGTGAGGACTCAGGCCGGGGTCACATCTCACGATGATAACACTCTGGTTTGTCTACTGCGGGTGGCTCTAAAGCTCCGCATTCACCCCACCACGCCCACTGTGGTCGGTCAGGGCTGAGGGAGGTCCAGGGTCCCCCGCCTTGTAAAAGATGCCCTTCCAGCCACTGCGTGGTAGGGTGGCAGCACCCGCGAGGCTCCGGGCCACAGGGCCCTCGTGGCCGCGCTCGGACGCGCCCGGGTGGCCGGCTTCCTGCCAGCACTCTCCCCCTCTCTCCCCTGCGCCTCCCACTGTCCCTTCTTTTAGAAACAGCAGACTCTGCTCCTGTCCCCAGGATCTGGTTTTGACTCCCCGTCTCACAGAGCTAATTACTTGTTTGATTCTGCTCCTTCTTACGTAATGTCTTACTTCTGTTGTCTGTTTTACCTGCCTCTTCAGGATCTTTTCTCTCATAAGCTGTAAACTGAACTCAATTCTCCACCTTCCATCCTATCATCCTGTCCTCAGCCCCCCTCAGGGAGAGCTCTCCCCACCCCTCTAGGGGTGGGAGCGGGCAGGAGCCAGAGGGGGACAGAGACCAAAGGAAGCAGGGGACTCGAGGCTGACATTTCCCCAGCACTTCCCAGGCAAGCAAGAGGCTGCCTGGAGCGGATCGGGAGCCTGGTGTCCCTGCCGCAGCCACGCACGGGGAGCAGGCTCCTGCATGGCAGCTGGGGGTGAGGGCGAGGCTGCTGTAGGGGACAGCTGGCTGGCTCTGAGCAGACCCTAGAGGGAACTTCTGCCTGGAAAAGCTCACCAGAGTTGGTGCAGGACCCAGCCCTGGCTCCGGCATTTAGAAACCCAGGGGGTCTCTAGATCGTACAGACAATTAGATTACGTCTCCCTGAATGCATTGCCTTCCTGGCCTCCTCAGAATTTCCCCTATGCCTGATCACATCTGCCTGCGCTCTGGATTAGGGAGGCTGTGTGTGACCACCCTATTTCCTGACCCTGAGTTCTTGCACACCCTGCCACCTTTCCCTTAGGGAATCAAGGCAGCCACGCCCGCACACCCATACCCGCTGCCAGCCTTTGAGGATGAACTAGAACTTCTGGCACACATGCTCTGCAGACGGCGAGCTTTCACTCCGTTTTTGTTCTTCTTTGCAAGATACTGAAGAAATGATTGCAAAGGGAAAATGCGAGAAATAAATTAATAGTCTGCTTTTTATGGTATATTGACAATGAAATAAATTGTAAATTTGACTAGGAAAAAAACGAAGACAGAACTAAATATTATGTCTTTGCTCTCAAACCCCGAGTGGGCTTTCCGAGCTCCTGGCCAGGTCTTTTTTGGGGGGACAGGCCCCCTTCCTTCTTTAAGTGTGAGTCTGGACTCCAGTGGGAGGAAAGAGATTTATCACACCTCGCTGGGGATGAGAGGGGGGGTCACTGGGCACGCTAGGGAGGGCTGGTGTCACCAATGAACTTCTTCAGCTCAGGGAGTCATTTGAATTTTAAAGCTAGAAGAAACTTGAGAAAACGTGGAGCAGATCCCCCCCTCCCCCTTGTTTAGCTCATAGTCCCCCCTGCTTTTTAATCCCTGCCCCGATCTGCAAAACAAATGCAAACCAAGAAACCCTCCTGCCTGCCTTTGCTGCTGCTTGAAGTTACAAAATCAATACGATGTCAAAAAACAAAATAAAGGGATAAGGTGTTGCTTTATTTTAAACGGCCAATGTCTTGCCCTCCTCCTGCTCCCTAGGGGGCTGACTGCCAACTTGAGGTGTCCTTAAAAATGACAGACCCAACCCATTCCTCGTCCCGGAGACCGCCAAGCCCGGGAAAGCCAGGGCCCACCCCGAGTCTCCGCAGTCCCGGCCTGCGTTCTTCCCACCTGCTCTGGAGCACTGGTTCCCAAGCAACCAAGCCCTTGGAGCAGGGAGGCAGGGCATTAGCAGGTGAGGCCGCGTAATAGGTGCAGGGAGAAGGCATGCGTGGCCATGTGATAAAGTGCGGTGATTAGAGGATTTCTGGTCCTTGATGGAACTGGCTCGCCAGGCTCTCGGAGCTGGAGCTGTGTCCTGTTCTGCATCCTTCCTCTGTACCCCCATGCCCGATCCTTACCCCAGGGCCTTCCGAGCCCAGCTGCCTGGGAACAGTGAGACTGATCCAGGAAACAGTCGTTAACAGATAATGCATAGCCCCGTTATATTGTTTTGTTTTCAAAACAAGTGTTCTCTTACGGAAGGGGACAGTTTTCCACAGTATCTTCCCATTTCTCTCTCTATTTTGCTTACTGTTTCAGAGCGGATAAGTCTAAAGCGTCATGTTTGCTCAAAAGAGAGATTTAAGCCTTTCTAGGGCTGTAATAAGTTGTGAACTCTGGTACAATGCAAACTCTAGTTAAAACAAGCATATTAACAGCATGATCTCAACTATGTGAAAACGTGCACACAAGTGCACACTCTCATACTGCATTTTATCAATTCTAACACACCATTGGTTTTAAATTTTATGTTCCCCTAAGAAACGAAAATGCTGTCAACCAAAGACATCATCGATTGTAAGACATGTCCGAGTTTCAGAGTTTGTGGGGAACATGTGCATCTTGGAATCATTGGAAGATGGGATATAAGTAGGATGGAAGATACACAGCAAAATATTAGTAGTGCTCTCCCTGGGTGCTCAAGCTGATTTGCATAATTATCGTCTTGGTCCTTTTCTATCTTTTCCAAATTGTCCATGACGATAATTATCATTTTTTCAATTTTTATTTATTTTTTTTAAGGCAAGGCAACCCTTGGTTAACTTCACAGATTGCGAGGACCTTGTCCGCTTACAATCCCTTATTTTTTTTATTTTTTTACGCCTGTAGCACCTGATGTTCCTAGGTGGTCTCCCATCTAAATATTAACCAGTCCCGACCCTGCTTAGCTTCCGAAATCAGATGGGATTGGGCTTGTTCAGGGTGGCATGGCCGTAGACGATTATTATCATTTTTTATCATCATAAAACAAAACAGCCTGACAGTGGGGTTATGTCACCTTCATTTACACATCTTGGAAAGGAATGGTCTTATGTTCTTGCAAGTTTTACTTGACAGGCAGGCTTCCAACTTGAAGGTAATTGAGCAGACTGGGACTGTTGTCTCCATTTGGTTTTTCTCGGTTAGACCAATAAAAGCTTTCAGTCTTGCTCCCAAGACTCTGCTTTCCTGCAACAAAACCACCTTTTCAGGCCAAGGTCTCCTGGTGCGGCACGCAGGGCGGAGTGTGCTGGGCGTGGTGTGGCCATCTGCTTCCTCCCTCCCTCTTCCTGTAGGTGCAGTTACAGCCTCTCTTTTGTCCTGTTGACCCGGGGCGGTGAGATGCCACGGGTGGCTTCTGAGAATCAGAAGCTGTCTCGGCAGACAGATGGCCCTGTCCTTAGGAGAGGTTAGCCTCCGTCATCTGCATTCTTAGGAATGCGGTGGTGACATTTCATTCAGAACCTGCAGTCGGCGTCTCTCGGAAGTTAGTGGAATTAGAACAGTTCTGCTGAAAAGGTGGATTAACTGCGTCGGAAGGAAGGAGAAAAAGGCTGGTAAGTGTGGCCTGAGTTAGTGTACGGATATGTGACTGAGAAGAGCTTGTCCAAACTGGCTGCCACTGCAGCTTCCGGTTACCCTAGCCTCCCCCGCGGCATGCACGTGGGGCCACCCCAACGGTCATACCCAGAAAGTACTTCCTCCTTTCCAGCTTTTGGAAACTACTTAACAGCAGTAGGTGTGCATCTCTTTTGCGTGCCTCCAAGGTGCACACTTGGTGCACGTGCAGGCTGGTGGGTGCCTCTTCTCCGTTTGCCCCTGTAGTCCCGCCAACCCACACCTCGTTGGCCAGTCACGTCATCAGCAGGGTGCCTTGCTCAGATCTGATTATTTCCCTTCTGGGTTAACAGCACCTTTACGAACTGAGGATCCTGGATATCCCAGCTGTATTCGTAAATAAATGCCACAACAAATAGATTTTGCTAGACATACATAAAACATTTCAGAAGAGAGATTAGGGAGGACAAACATCCTGCCGAATGAGATTTTTAATGTAGAAATCTTCGTACACAGCTTTATGCCAGAATCAAAGCAGAAGAATGAGACTAGGATGAGAGAGAAATTTTATTCTTCCAGAATATTCCAGAGGGGACATCGAGATTTTAAAAACATCTTACTGCTTTCAGAATTGATTTTTCTCTATTAGAACTCCGATATATACTGTGTCTTTGGAGTGAAACCGTGGCAACAAGAGAAAGTTTTAGAAAAAATACATACAAATTGCAATTCAAAAATAATTGCTAATCAGATCACACTGATTCAGAATTAGGCTAAGTGTTAAGCTTTTAGAAAATGACCATTTTAATTAAATTTTGTCTCTTCCATTCTATCCCAAATCTGTGCCTGGCTCTCAAGGTTCTGGTTTCTCAGCCCCTACCCCACCCTGCCCTTAGTAGCTAATAAATCCACTTGTTCTAAAAGGTGATTTCTCAGTCTGCCTAACTTTTTTTAACCAAGATCTCCAAAAATGTATCGTGTTTTTAAAATAACTTCTAGAATTTTCACTCGTGCTTCTGTTGTACTTTGTTCTTGACGCTTTAGCTCCTGAACTGTCTTCTCATGGGAAGTATGGATTTATTCCTGGCATTATTTCTGTTCTTTGAAGAAAGAGATTAGCCATGTTATATCTAATCCTCTTATTATCCTCAGCTTTTTAGTCTTAAATCTTTCTCTTTCTCATTCCTGATCTTATTTTGTATTACAAAAGCCTTTCCCATTGGATGTTTGCTTCAGCCCATCTCCTGTTATTTCGTATTCTTAAACATTGGCTCATATTCTGACTCATTGACATACAGTTCTGTTTCAACTTCTTAAAGACTCTTCATTCAGATGGTGTACCTGTCCTGGTGAAATGATTATAAGGCCTTTTTGTAAACCACAGTGCTTCTGTATAAGCTAAATAATAACTACAGGGAAACTTTACAATTTGACTTCAGATGAGTATTAAATACAGGAGTTATTTGTAAAAATTGAATGAGAAGCCCATTTACATTAATTTCTAGGTTTGTATATGGAAGACCTTGCCTTTTGTTTAATTTACATAAAGAGATCAGAAAACGAAGCATGTTGGTCCCAGAACAATCAGAAGATATGGATTAATTCATTATTTTGGGTCTGCTGTTGACTTGGTTGAGTGAGCTGTTTTTTCGTTTATTAAATGAGGGGAGTTGTTTGAATTACTGGTTTGCAAATTGTGTCCAAGCCTTAGGAATCGGTGGAGAGAGCTTAGAAGAGAGAACAGGGCACCTAGAACCGCTCCGTTTTCAACTCTTACTTTACGTAGTGGGTTCCCTCAGATTTTATGTAAGAAAGGATTTCATAGCTCTTTAAAAAAAAGAAAAAAGTCTCAAACCTGCTATTTCCCCAGGTTTTTGGATTCAGGAAGCCAGGAAGATTTCTATACGTTGAGGTTGGCCAGGGCGGGGAAGGGCGTGTCACGGCCAACTGTGGCCAAATGCGAAGAACACGAGATGAGATGTAAACCATCTACCATCACTGTGATTGCAGCACCCAAAAAGGAAGGGTATACTCTCAACAAAAACAAACAAATAGAAACAGCTTCTTTGACAGAACAGCTGTAACACTGTGAACACTCCCCACAATCTTCTCGTTTTGGTGGAGACTTGGGGCCAGCCCTGGGATGAGGCTGTCCGGAGCCACTGGGCAGGTGTCCTCTAAAGCCTTGTTCATCCAAAATCAGCCATGATCAGTGTTCATTTTACAGCAGAGACTAAAAAGGCTTGCTGGGTTGTTCTCAAGGTGTCGATTTTATTTGGTTTATTTTTAAATTTCTTTTGGTTTTTAAAAATATTCATACATTTGATAAGGTTTTTAAACAGGAGGGTTTTTCTTTCTCTATAATTAGCATATCAAAGCATTCACATTTCATTCTATTTAAATCTTTTGTCCTCAACAAGATATGAATATTTTAAGCAAAGCACCTCCACTAGAAGTATTCCAACTTTGACAGTACAATCTAGAGAAAAACGCAGTGAGAGTTTTTTAGACTCTTATAAACTGCAGCTCAGTAATGCAGGGGATGGGAGGGTGTCGAGTGCTGTAGAATTAGGCCCTGTCCACGAGGAATTTTCTGTGGCAGGAAAGGATAGAATGGGAGGTAGAACTAACCTTCAAATCATGTAATACAGGTTTTATGTGATGGAAAGAAATCAGATACCATGAGACCACATGTAGATTTGCTTGGAAGGTAAATGAGATCTCTTTGGTTATTCATTGGAAAAGAAAAACCGTAGGTTATTTTCAGAGTTTATAACACACTAGTTATGTGCTTGTTGGCATGTAAGACCCCCTAAATTGCTCCATACATTGAAAGCTTTCTTAAATATACATAGTTTTATCAGACGATTGATTAATAGTTATTTAATATGAGTATATTAACATATAATTAATATATTCAGGATTTTATACTTTGTTAACAATGATATCAAGATATCGTTTCAGCTAATGTAGACATACATCGGGATGTTGAAACTTTTTAAATTCATTGATAGTTGAGAGACGTGATTGCACACAACCTAAAGTCAGTCTGGTTGCCTTGATCAGAAGAGGATGGGGTTGCTCACAGCTGGATGGGAAGGCGGGAGACCAAGACTCGGGGAGTCAGGGAGAACAAGGGCGCAGCCGAGATTGTGTCCCAGGGAAGGTCTGGATAGGCCACTGCTGCCATTGGTACCAGCATCTCCAGCCTCTCAATTCTGAGGTGGCATTTAAACCAATCGGTTGACTCTGGGCCTCTGGGTCACCCAGTGTTCCCAGACTGTACCAAGCCTATGATTGGTTACCCTGTTTAGCTTCGACAGAGGAAGAGAGCGGAATGGGGACAGTGTCCCCTTTCAAGCTTCCGTGGTTGGTGGCGGGGCCCCACTATTCACTCACCTTGTAGTTCCCTCCGAGTAAAAAGAGACGAGGTGCTGGGCAGCCTGAACGACAGAAGGTTTCTGTGCCCCGGGGAGAGACGTTAACAGGAAGCGCATTGTAGTTATGTGAGGGCCGAGTAATGGACTAAGAGACCTGAATTCTCTCCCTCGAGTCGAGGGAATTAAGTTGGAATTTAACGGCTCTGCTGAGCTAAGTGATGTTGAGCAAATGGCTACACCTCTGGCGGCCTCTGTGTTCTCACCTATAAAGGGAGGGAATTTTGATGACAGCCTTAGCCTGATGACTCCATAACTGGTGTCTTATCTTCAGGAATAAAATAAAAATATAAGTCAGATAATGGAAGCAGGCAGATCTCTATTAAGTGCCTCTTCTAAGTAAAAGAAAGAGAAGCTGAAACCGCCTGCAGTACAGACATGGGAAGCTGAATCGAAGAATTGCTCTTGGGAAGCAGTGACCGCATGGTAGGGTGCAGGAGTGGCTGTCACTACCCCTTGCTTCACATGCTGCTTTCATGGTTCACCCCACACTTGTAGGGAGACCGGGGGGAAGCTTCTGAGGCTAGTTTCCTCATCTGTGAAGTGGGGATACTGCTCCGTCCTAGATTTGTGCTGTCGTGTGAAGATGAAATGAGGCAACACACGTACAAGCGCCTGCCACGCAGGAAGCGTTCTACGGAGGTCGCGCCCTTCCTGGATGCCTGGGCCTCTGGTTTTGTAGTTCTCCTCTCTGATTCTCTCCCTCAGGTCGAGGGAATTAAGTTGGAATCTAACGAGCATTTGCCCGGTACGAGGCACGGTTCTAGGCCCTGGGCCCGCTGGGATATAAGAAAACTCAGAGCGTGTGCAGTGGAGCCAGATCACAGGCCATCACCGCCCTATGCCGCACTCGCTCAGAGCATTGTGGAATTAAGAGTTGAGGCCTATACAATTGTTTATTTGTTTTTGAGAATTTTTATGAGTGTATTTAAGCCAAACTGACCACATGTGCCAGGGTGCAAGATCTCAAATGCTCCTCGGACCTATACAAATTAACTTAAAAATTACAAAAAAGGCCTTGAAAGCTAGAGGCTTAGAGAGTCCTATCGGACTTCTAATTATGCCAAATTTCTGAACATTGACTTATTAGATGCTTTGAAATATCTTTTCAAGTTTACAATAAGACAGACAGTAAGAAATTTTAGAGCACCTGCTCCGATGGCCAAAGTTTCTTTTAGGCTTCATTTAGAAATTATTTTGTCTTTAAAAATATGTATTTAGTCTACGGCCATGCCACCCTGAACAAGCCCGATCCCGTCTGATCTCGGAAGCTAAGCAGGGTTGGGCCTGGTTAGTACTTGGATGGGAGACCACCTAGGAAGACCAGTTGCTATAGGCTTCAAAATAAAAATAAAAATAAATGAAAAATAAAAACGTTTGTTTATCAATTAAAGAATGCATTTTATAGGAGGGCAATTAAATGATATCTATTTGGAATGGCCTCCTGTGGCTCCTCCCACCTCTCGAGGGGAAAAAACTCCCGATCTCAGGTAAAGGCTATCAAACTGGGAAGGAGGTTTGTGAACGTGAGAGAGCCTCATGGTCAGAGGGACAGCGGCCCATGGGAGCTGCAAGCACAAAAGAGGCTCTGT
>NW_011888816.1:878139-880723 GCF_000151845.1 Pteropus vampyrus | reverse complement strand
TAACAGAAACCCCTTTATGTTTCTTATATTTTTTTGAATGTTCTTAAACTGTCACATGCATATATGGCTCTGTGAATTCATGTTCCATGTATGTCAGCCAGGAAGGAAGAATGTGGAGAAAATGTTGTTTAACCGAAAGAGTTAGAGAACGGGCGTGTGTGTGTGTGTGTGTGTGTGTGCGTGTGTGTGCGTGTGCGTGCCTATGTGTGCGGAATGGATGAGTTATTTCTTTTTTCAAATTTTATTTTTCAATTACAGTTGACGTTCGATATTATATCAGTTTCCGGTATACAGTATAGTGGTTAGACATTTGTATAACTTGCAAAGTGATCCCCCTAATAAGTCTTGCACCCACCTGACACCGTACATAGTTACTACAATGTTATTGACTACATTCCCCAATGTTATTGACTACATTCACATCTCTATGATTGTTTTGTGACTGCCAATTTATATTTCTTAATCCCTTCACCTGTTCACACAGTCCTCCAACGTCCTGGCAACACACCTGGCAACAACCAGTTTGTTCTCTGTATCTATGAGTCCGTTTCTGTTTTGTTTGTTCATTTATTTTGTTGTTTAGATTTCACACATAATTGAATTCCTATGGTATTTGTCTTTCTCTGTCTGACTTTCACTAGCATGATACCCTCTAGGTCCATCCATGTCGTTGCAAATGGTAAGATTTCATTCTTTTTTTATGGCCAAGTAATATTCTGTTGTCTATATATACACCACATCTTCTTTATCCATTTGTCTTTCCATTGGGTCATTTAATCCATTTACATTTAAAGTAATTATTGATAGATATGTAGTTATCACCATTTTATTCATCGTTTCTCATTGTTTTTGTGCCCCTCTATTCCTTATTCTCTTGTATGTTGATGGCTTTCTGTAGTGTTGTATTTGGATTCTTTTCATTTCTTGTATATCGCTTGTAGATTTTTAGTTTACAGTTACCATGTGGTTCATATGTACCAAGCTATGTTTATAGCAGTCCGTTTTAAGTTGATGGTTGCTGAGGCTCAAACGCATTCTGAAATCACTACCATTTTTACATACACCCTCCATGTTTTTTGTCACTTTTTTTTTTTTTTTTTTTTTTTTTTTTAAGTCATTTAACATCTCTGGATATCAGATTTCTCATTTTTTTTTTTTTTTTACTTCTTTTGTGTGTTTGTGTGTATCCCTTAGTTTACTGTTAAAGTTACGGATGATCTTCCTACTTTTGCCTGTTAACCTTCGTTCTAGCTCTGGTGTTGGTTGATCCACTGCTTTTATGTGTTTGCCTTTTGTCAGTGAGAATTTTTTTCCTTTGTGATGTTTTCTTATTCATATTTTTTATTTTTTCCCCTTCTTCTTAAAGATGTTCCTTTAACATTTTTTCTGTAAAACTGGTATGGTGGTGATGAACTCCTTCAGCTTTTTCTTGTCTGGGAGAGAACAAGCTTTTCAGTCAAGTAAATATTCTGGTTAGTTGAATATTCACATGTACCTGTTATATATGTGGTTAGTTGTTTTCCAAAGAATTCATATCTAACTAAATATGTAAAGTACACGGAATATAACTTAACTTTTCTTTGATAAATCGAGATCTTTTACTGCCTTAAAGCCACCACTATGAGTAATTTTTAAACACCCCAAATACCACATTTAAAAATAAATCAGGTATCAACTTTTTTGGGGGGCGAGGGGGGCGGCTTTCTTAACTTTCTCTTATGAGGCCTCTTGAGATCCCTGAGATTGAAAGGAAGGGAGACCAGGGAGACGGGAGGGCCACCAAGGGGCCCACCGAAGAGCCAGGCTCCTGCGCCTGTGCCCTGGGAGGACGAGGCCACCTGCCAGCAGTCAGCAGTGTGACCACTGGGACAGACTCGTTGAAACCAGAGGCTTGGCCACTCCGGGTCGTTAGAGGCAGGCTTCCTCTTCATTTTCGGCAGGAGAGAAGCGATGAGAAAGGGGTTGGTCGCCACATTACCTTAGCAGGAGCCCCGTTTCTCACTTATTCATTTTTTTCACATATGCAAAGTGCCTGCTGTGTACTAGGAACCAGAGGTGCTGCATATACAGTGGGGGGCAGCACTGAGCATGCCCTTTGCTCTCAGGGACCTTACACTCACGGGAGGAACCAGCTGTAAACAAGCAGGCATGCCGGCCAAGGAGGAGATGAGCACATAGACGTGGAGAGGAGCCTGGGGGGCATCTGCCTCTCTCGGGCAGTGATGTTTACACTGAGACTCAGCGGCCACCACCGAGGGTGAGGAAATGGTGTTCCAAGGCAAGAACTTAGCCACTGCCAAGGCCACGAGGCAGCTCGGTGTTTTTTCGGGAGACAGAAAGCAAGTCACCTTAGTCGATGCCTCGTGAACCATCGGGAGCCTGAAGCATATCTTTTACCACCTTCTCAGAAGTCATTTTTCACTCAGACAAACACAGAAACATGTGGTCCATCTGGACAACTTTAATTCGTAGCCATAAGGTGTTTTATATTTCCTGCGGAAAGCCTTCTCACAATCACAGGAAGTCGGGATATATGTCTGGCATCAGTGTATGTTGATCTGTGCCTCATTTTACTTAAGACCGG
>NW_011888816.1:876570-878089 GCF_000151845.1 Pteropus vampyrus | reverse complement strand
CTTCCTTACATTTTTCTAATGTGTCACCTAAATGTGCCTCCCTAGACACCACGGTTTATTTTTACCCTCACTTTTTTTATTCGATCATGACTTTTAGGTGTCTTAATCTACAGGTTTCCGTTGTCACCCCTTTCATTTTCTTCCCATTTACCTGTCGAAGTACGTGGGCTCTTTGGCCCCCAGAGCGTCCGAGATTTGGCCGATCGAACACTCACAGGGCAGTTCGACATGTTCCTGTGTCCTGCAATTTGTTGACACCGTTATTATACCAAACACGGTGTCTTCTGTGTAGGAGCTCAGTGACCATTTTGTAATTGAAGGTAATGAGGATGTGGTAACTTTGGTATGTGATTCATTTGTAAATGAGACACCACATGCCATTTTCTGATTTCCCAAGTAGTTGGTTTCTTTGAAAGAACTTATTTCTAGCACTTATTTTAGATGAAGTATACATTACAATTCCCACCAACCGACTCGCTTCTCTCATGCATCTTTAGGACACAGTTTCAAAGATCAGATCCCAGAGCTCCCATGAACCTCTGGGTCAGGCTAAAATTAGTTGTTCAACATTTCAAGTCTGTGCTCTCAGTAACAGAAACCCCTTTATGTTTCTTATAGTTTTTTGAATGTTCTTAAACTGTCACATGCGTATATGGCTCTGTGAATTCATGTTCCATGTATGTCAGCCAGGAAGGAAGAATGTGGAGAAAATGTTGTTTAACCGAAAGAGTTAGAGAACGGGCGTGTGTGTGTGTGTGTGTGCGTGTGTGTGCGTGTGCGTGCCTATGTGTGCGGAATGGATGAGTTATTTCTTTTTTCAAATTTTATTTTTCAATTACAGTTGACGTTCGATATTATATCAGTTTCCGGTATACAGTATAGTGGTTAGACATTTGTATAACTTGCAAAGTGATCCCCCTAATAAGTCTTGCACCCACCTGACACCGTACATAGTTACTACAATGTTATTGACTACATTCCCCAATGTTATTGACTACATTCACATCTCTATGATTGTTTTGTGACTGCCAATTTATATTTCTTAATCCCTTCACCTGTTCACACAGTCCTCCAACGTCCTGGCAACACACCTGGCAACAACCAGTTTGTTCTCTGTATCTATGAGTCCGTTTCTGTTTTGTTTGTTCATTTATTTTGTTGTTTAGATTTCACACATAATTGAATTCCTATGGTATTTGTCTTTCTCTGTCTGACTTTCACTAGCATGATACCCTCTAGGTCCATCCATGTCGTTGCAAATGGTAAGATTTCATTCTTTTTTTATGGCCAAGTAATATTCTGTTGTCTATATATACACCACATCTTCTTTATCCATTTGTCTTTCCATTGGGTCATTTAATCCATTTACATTTAAAGTAATTATTGATAGATATGTAGTTATCACCATTTTATTCATCGTTTCTCATTGTTTTTGTGCCCCTCTATTCCTTATTCTCTTGTATGTTGATGGCTTTCTGTAGTGTTGTATTTGGATTCTTTTCATTTCTTGTATATCGCT
>NW_011888816.1:869247-873400 GCF_000151845.1 Pteropus vampyrus | reverse complement strand
CTCAGAAGTCATTTTTCACTCAGACAAACACAGAAACATGTGGTCCATCTGGACAACTTTAATTCGTAGCCATAAGGTGTTTTATATTTCCTGCGGAAAGCCTTCTCACAATCACAGGAAGTCGGGATATATGTCTGGCATCAGTGTATGTTGATCTGTGCCTCATTTTACTTAAGACCGGGCAAGCATCCCGAGAAGAATAGGGTTTCATCATCATCGTAAAGTGTTTGATTCATAGATCACATTGAACTGTCAAGTTTTAAAAATTCCCGTCTGTGGCCATGCCACCCTGAACAAGCCCGATCATGTCTGATCTCAGAAGCTGAGCAGGGTCGGGCCTGGTTAGTACTTGGATGGGAGACCACTTAGGAAAACCAGGTGCTGTAGGCATTTAAAAAAAAATTCCCTTATATTTTTCTGAGTCGTCTTTATCAGCTCTTTAATTTTCGTGGATCTCCTTTCCAAATGACCGAGGAGACTTTTAAATACCCATCGTTTCTAGTTGATTACATTTTATCAGAAAAGGCATTTTCATCTTTCACGAGTAACAGTCCAGAACTGGCAGAGCCCTACAGTCATTCTGTTGAAAATGACCTATAAACACCAGCTGGGTCGTTGGGTCTCTGCACTGAGGACCGGGTCGAGTGTCACGTCATTAGGTCCCTTGGGAGCATATAGGAAGGGGACCTGTCTTTATTAAGCCTTGGTGTGACGTCGCGTTAAGAGGACAGCTCGAACTCCTCACCGAGGCTTTCTAGGGCTTTCCTTTTTCCACTCTGCACACACGTCTGATTTCTGTTTGAATGTCAGTGTAATCTATCCCCTCTGTTCTTTGCTGGCCACTCAGGATTGATGGCCTCATGGCAAAAGGCTCTCCCTGTCACTGAGCAGACAGCAAGCGCAGGATTTTCCGTTGCCGCTGCTGTTCGAGGCGTCCTGCTGTGGGCGGGCCCTCTCCAGCTGCGTGGGTACCACATGGGGTGGAGCATCCTTCTTCCTCACTTTTCTTGCCCTCACCTGCACCCTCTCTGTGACCGGCCTGCCTTGCTTCTGCTTCCAAATTCTCCCTTCTTTTTCCTTCCTTTCTTTTCTTTTTGGAGCGTTCTGTCTTCACCCACCCAGCCCCTGAGACCTGCGTCCTCCTTCTCAGGGGCACCCCCCCCGCCCCCAGCTCTTCTGTATCTCTCTCATTTGTCACTCTGCTCCTTTTCTTCTCTACCTTGCCACTAATTTTTCTTTTCCCGCGACTCTTCTTCACGACCTGTGTCCCATCTTCTTTGATGCGAATAGCATTTGGCATTGAATTTCGATCAGTTACCCAGCCAACAGCAACAGTTGTCGTTCGTGGATTGTTGTAGCCCCACCCTTATCTGTGGCTTCACTCGCCCAATTTCAGTTACTCGTGCTCAAAGGCGGCCCAAAACTATTCAATGGAAAATTTCAGAAACAAATGATACATGTTTGAAATTGCATGCCGTTCCGAGTAGCATGAAGCAATTTTGCTGCATCCCACTCTGTCTCGCCTGGGATGAGTCATCTCTTTGACCAGAGTTGTACATGCTTCACACCCACTAGTCACTTAGTAGCTGTCTCAATTATGAGAGAGAGAGAGAGAGGCCACATTCACATAACTTTCTACACTACGTTGTTATAGTCGTTCTATTTTATTATTAGTTATTGTTACTAATTTCTTATTGTGCCTCATGTATAAATTAGATTTCCTCATAGGTATGTATGTAAAGGAAAACAGTCTATATGGGATCTGGTACTATCTGCAGTTTCGAGCATCCACTGGGGGTCTTGGAACATTTTCCCCATGGAGAAGGGGGATTGCTGTATTTAAACTTCATGTTAGGGACTCTGGACGCTCCCGCTTTGTGTATGCCCAGGACCCCAGTGCCTGGATGGGGTCCTGGTGTGGAAGGAAGGGTGGTTAATAACATTCTAGTAGAATAAACGAATGAATGAGCACATTGCCGGTCGGCTCGATGGCGTCCATTATCCACAATTTCTGGATCTTGAATCTTCTAGACTCCCGATGAGTATGGGTAGATCGCTAGGTGACAGGTGTGGAAAATGCTCTGTGTTGTTTATCACATGACAGAGTAAGGATCTCTGCGGTTTCGGGGATTGTCGTTGGTGATTCTGGTTCCGGTTCTGACGCTTCCATTCCTGCAGGCCGCGTGAGAGCTGCAGCCTCTCGATGCAAGTTCATGGATATGAAAGCCAGATCAGAGTGGGCTAGAAGAGATGTGTGTAAAAACACCTTGCAAGTTACAAAACACTAGACAAATAAAGCATGACTATGTTGCCTGCATTAATTAATAGTACAATTAGGAATTTTAAATCGGACCCTTCACATTACAAAGATATGATTTACTTTCAAATCCAATGGCTGAAGGAATGTGTCTCATCATGGAAAGGTAAGGGCTGGCATGTTCTTGAGGCCATAGAGAATAATTTGTTGAAAAGCCTTCAGGTTTTTTTTGTTTGTTTGTTTTTGTTTTTTAGGATTAAAGGTAGACAAATAATGGTGGAAAAAAATTTGCACTCCTAACAGCATGTGTTTATACAAATCAATGTGGTGATTTCTCTTACACTAATTTTTATTTTTCAAATGCAAAGGTGTAACATTTAATGTTTTCCATATGATACAGCTGAGTCATAGAACACCCATACCTATGAATGGCCTATCTTAGAGTTTCAAAATTCGTAAACTTGAACTGCTTTTGTGGGAGAGAATGTCCTCACCACATTCATCAAAGACGTTAAGTTCGGTCTTGTTAATCTCCTTCCTCCTGGAAACCTTGGCCCACTCAGAATAGAGAAATGGGTCAAACCCATCTCGCTGGAGTGATGCCAAGGACACATCTGTTTCTATCCTTCGTCAGATTCTTCTGATTGGCACGTGAGCGAGAAGCGGGCCGAATCCCGTCTCCTCCTGTCCCCACTTACCCTTCCTTAGCAAGCCCAAGATCACTCGTTTTCCCCAGCGTTGTGCGCCTACCTCTCTGTTCTCCTTCCATCCCTACAGGCCATGCGGGACGCGCTGGCGGACCTTCCGGAATGGTATGGAATAAAAGGCATGCAGGCCCACTGGATCGGGGACTGTGTGGGCTGCCATCTGGACTTCACGTTAAAGGTGACCACGCAGTAGCCTTTCCGGAAGCTGATTCTCACAAACCCCCTCTCGCGTCGTCAGAACTCCCCGAAGAAACCAGCAGTGCTAGGGCCCCACAGCAGTGCTGTCAGAAAGAGCGCGGGCCACCTAGGTCACTTCAGGTTTTCGAGCAGTCACATTATTTTAAAAGACAAAGAAACAGTGAAATTAATTTTAAAAGCATATGCGATTCAACCCATTATATCCAAAATAATTACCGTTACAAGATGTGATCGATAAAAACATTTATTAAGGAGACAGTTTACACTCTTGTTTTAGTACCAAGGCTTCAAAATCCGCTTAGTTTCCTCTGACAGCCCCAAGCAGCCACATTTCAAATGCTTCATGGCCACGTACTGCCTGGCTGGACAGCGCAGGAATAGAGGGTCTTTCGGGGGTCCACGAGCTCCCTGGAAGCATGTGCAAAATATTCGTGTGGGCATTTTCCTGAGCGGTGGGTCTGTAGCTCTCACTGTATTCTCAAAGGGGTTCGTGTCACACAACAGGTTAAAGGTTACGGGAGCTGAAGCTCTCTGTGACACCATTTACCAGACGGACTTACAGCCGTCAAGGACCGTGTGCTTACCCAGGGTCCAGGGGAGGGGAGCTGCTGCCGACACCCTGCTCAGGGGTCGCTACCGAAGACCCACCCGCCCCTCAGACCTTCCTCTTCGTCTCTCCTGACTAGAACGTTGTTCGAACGCTGTTTCTCACCGGGGCGTGCTTTTTCATCCTTCTGATTTCTCCTTTTCTAACCAAGACTTTTGCATTTAACTCCAAACCCTTCCCTCCCCTATGCCAGTCAAAACCTCCAGGAGGAGGGAGCAGCAGCCAAGAGACAGCTGACGCACCTTCCCAGTCTCTTTCCTCCTGACACCTGCTGCTTGTCACCGAGCTCACGATTCCCATGTCACTTCCTCACAAAAGTGATCCAGCTCACTCCGACTGCAGGCGTGGGTGCCTCCCTCAGGGAGCGGGTGCTTAGAAAACCTC
>NW_011888816.1:865553-868132 GCF_000151845.1 Pteropus vampyrus | reverse complement strand
GAGGCCATCCATGGCACGTCCCACGTCGCCATCACTCCCAGCCACAGACTCCTGCGCGGGCACAGTGCCCTGAAGGAAGCCTTTCAGAAGGCACTCGTCCCTGGCAGAGGTGAGTCAGCAAGTCGAGGCCAGGACGGCGGGGAGTATGTCTCACCCTGGGACAGCGTTTCCCGGAGCTCACAGTCTTTCGTGTCTGTCATCTTGTGTGATGGGTCCTTCACCCTGGCCTGACTTTTTATGTTTTTTATTTTGAAACATGAGCTTTGAAAATGTTATCCCCTGGTTTTGCTCTGAGTTCCTGGTTCGCTTCCTGAGTTTCTGGCTGAAAACTCAACTCTTTCTCTTTAAATGTCATCTAGATTTAACACTCTCCTTTCTGATAGAAATAGAATCTGCTTCATTTATAATTCTGTCATCAAATAACACTGTGCTGACGGACAAGAAGGAAGCCACTGAGAATCAGAGGAAACATTTTCAGCACCTTAATTTTATTACTTTAGAGAATCCACACAGTACTCGGAGCAGATGAACAAGAGTCCTGCTCAGTACAGGTCTGTCACGAACGGGTCAGGCTGACCCGGAACTGGCATAGCAAGTATTAACGGCCCGTGAGGATGTGGGGCGTGCGTGTGCGTTTGTCACAATTCTGTGGCTGCAAGCAGCAAGCTCCATCTCTGTCCAACCCAGAGGAGAAGGGGACCATATTGGGAGGCCGTGGGAGGCTTGCCGCCCAGAGAAGCTGCAGAAGGACCAGTCTGGAGAGGACTTGGACCCGGCAGCCGTGGGAGCTTTGGCGGCAGAAACCATCTCTTAAGTGCCACTGACTGAGGAGCCTGCCCTCGCCTCGGGCTCAGTGCTCGGGGCACGTAGCTCAGGATTCCTGCTGCAGGGAAAAATGTCTGGTTGGCATAACTCTGGCCCCCTGGCCTTTTTCTTGGCTAAGGAAAGGCCAGGTACCTTTCCAGATAGACCACTGAGATGAACCAATGAGAAAGGGGAGCTCTCCGAAGTGAACTCAGAGGACTTTTGCGAGGGAGGGGGTGTGGGTCGTGGACGGGCGAAAGTCCCCTGTGGATTAGAAGGAGGTCTCCAGAGAGACGTAAATATTTCTATTAAAAATCTCACTCCCATTCTCTTTCCATAGAATATAAACTTCAACCCAAAACACACAGTCTGAATTATTGACATCTATTTGAATTGTTTAACTTATGAAAATGTTTTGGTTGGTGATGCTGTTTTTTCAAAAGTGCTGTTCTTCAGCTAACCAGACCAAAGGATTTCCTGACATCAAGATGGAAGGCTAGATGATGTCATCCCACCATACCTCTGCTTAGGACTTCCCATTGTCCACTTACAGCACGAAAGCCAGGGTTCGAGTCAGTGGACACTTGCTGGGAGCCTGCTCCATGCTAAGCACTTGGGGATACACAGGTGGCCCTTCACAGTCGTGCCTTCCCGAGGTTGTAACAGGGGAGCCAGGTGCATATGTGATTCACTCTGGCACGAGACTCATATAACTTGGTTTCATCTCTTTTGCTGTTGTATATTGGCCAAGAGAAGGCCAGGTGCAGACTCAAAAGACAGACTCTTCTGAGTTAAAATCCGAGTGTGTGCTTATAAAGTCTAATGTAGCTATTTCAATTTTATTTCCTACTTATTCCAAAATATTGGGTTCTTTTCAATCGTTTAGTTTAAAGAGAAAACTCAGAGTTTTTTACTCTCATGGGCATTTCGAGATTCAGGGCTGCGATGGTTGAAGAATATTTAGAAATGAAAAACTAAAAAATGTAAACATCTAGCCCTTAGATTTTTTTTTTTCTTATGGTTAATTTGGGGACACAAATTAGAATGAGGTAATAGTAAGAGGGGATTAATGAGCCATGAGTTATACACGATGGAGTTCCTGACATACAGGCACTGTATAAATTAAAAACATTTTCATATGTAAGAAATTAGAGTATTTCAGCCCATGCAGAGAACAGTGTTTTCGTGATCACGTGGGTGTCGGCACATCTGACTTGGCCTCGCCACTTCGTTTTGGGACTGAATGGCTTGTTAGCTTCCTTCTCCCTTCTTTTTAATAATCTCCGAAATAATTCCAAGTGGACTATTACACTTGGCTCTGAATATTCCAGTTCTCATTTTCAGAGTGGAAACAGTCTTTTTGCAGCCGTCAATTTATTAAAAGTCTCTAGATTAATTTGCCCATCAAGTCTCCAGGTTTTGACATATGGCATTAGTCATGTGAGACCAAATTGCTTTGAATGTAATGCAGTTTTCCCAAAAGGTGAATTGAAATTACTATATGAATATGGATTTATGCCTCCTTTGGCCTTCGAGGCTACATTTTAAACCTAAACATTATATCACCGTTGTCACTCGCCATCACCAACTGGCTCAGATCAGACAAGGGCCTCGGCTTTTCCTCATGCATCAGGTTTTGAGGGTGCTGAGCGTTGAAGCAGAAGTGATAGCATCACACAATTGTGACCGGCTCCGAGGAGAACGGTGACACATGTGGACAGGGTCAGGCGAGAATGGCAGAGGTGGGGGCAGGAGGACCCGTGCACCCCACTAGG
>NW_011888816.1:855444-865503 GCF_000151845.1 Pteropus vampyrus | reverse complement strand
ACGGTGACACATGTGGACAGGGTCAGGCGAGAATGGCAGAGGTGGGGGCAGGAGGACCCGTGCACCCCACTAGGTAAGATGAGAGATGGTGTAAACCGCAGACCAGGGGTCGTCAGATGGAGGGGCAGGAACAGCTCTGAAAACTCTGTGGACGGCGGCAAAGGCAGAGGCAACATTCTGATTTCTGGCTTGGCCGACTGGGTGGCTGATGTTATTGACTAAATCTACGGTTTTTTGCTCAGCATCCCATAATTTGGCCCAGATTCCTTTAAGAGAGCAAAAAAGTAAGGTCCTTCCCTGTGGGGTTGTTGAATTCGAGTGTTCCGGAACCTCCGACGTTGCCTCCTTTCTCAGCTGACCGCCTCTGACTTCCGTCATGTTATGTAAGCCCGGCTCGTAGGAACTAGAAACCATAAAAAAGCATCAAGAGAGAAACAGCGTCAGAGTTTCTAGAAGCGGTTCGGTCTTTTCCTGGAGTCTTTTCTGACATTCCTAATATGAAAATATTCAAACCCTGGGGCTTTGGGACCACGCATTTCAGCTCTGAGTCACTAGTAGTCTACACAATGGATTTTTTGCCAAAAGGGTAAATGAGGTCACCTGCAGGGTAACTTAGAACCCCATTTTTATTGACACATGGGAGAACTGGAACCTCATCTCTCTGGAAGCCCCAGAGCGTTGACTAATTAATGACTCATTGTTCTGTTTCTCCTCTCTCTGTAGTATCAGCATGGGGGTGGGACGAAAGGGTGAGGAACAGAGTCCTGTAGGTAATTGTTCTTTAAATAAACTGTTTCTACTAGCATCCCTTTAGCGCATGTTAATAGTCATCATGTGGAGGGAAAAGCTTCTGTGCTCAGATGACCTGGAATAAGCAAAAAAATGAAGGGATTAAGAAGTACAAATTGGCAGTTACAAACTAGTCACGGGGATGTAAAGTACAGCACGGGATATAGTCAATAATACCGTGTAATAACTGTGTATAGTGCTGGGTGAGTGTTAGACCTACGGGGGGATCGCTTTGTAAATTATATATCCATCTCGCCACTATGCTGTACACCCGAAACTAATATAAATGAATGTTTGCCGTCAGCTGTAATTGAAAAAAATAAATTTAAAAAATAAATTAAAAAAGAAAAACATGGGTCTCCACTTTGAGAAGTGTCAACCCTTAGGCAGCTCAGGCAGCAGGTGCCCCCCGGCCGTGGTCCCGTGGGTGCTGGCTGGACCTCGGCTGCGGAGACCCGTGTGGGTTGCGTTTCAGTCTGTCCCCACCGTACCCCATCGCGTCTGTCTTCCCCACACGCAAGGTGAAGGAAGACCAGACCCGGCGTAGATGCCTACGGAGCCCGTCTTTACCTCCTCGAAAAATAAATCCTATTTCCTAGGCTTATTTTAACTTTGAGGTTTGTAAAACCCCATATTTTAGATAATTACGTAAAGTCTTACAACATGGCAAGAGTAAACAGTTAAGAGTTCACAGATTATAACTTATTAAATGCTCGTGTTACAATGAGCTCAAGCGAACCCGCTAATTGAGTTCGTCCTCTCCTCTCTGATTCCTTTGGGACTTTATCTGTCTTCATGCTTCCGGTTCTACAGATCTTTTAGTGAAGATTCACCTAGGTCTGGCTTGTGTCCTGGCCGTGGTCATTTTAACAAGCTTCCTTTAAGATGACACACCGGATAGTTCCCAATTAAGTATTTTATTATGACCACATTGTTCACAACTAAGCCAAGTAGACTGTGATACATTTTCCTCTTTTTCACATAACTTTCGATTTTTCCTGAAGTTCGCGATGTCCTCATTTTTTTTTTTTTTTTTTCGTTTGCTTCATGTTCTTTGAATTTCTGGCAAAGTCTTCCCCCAGCCCCCCAGAAGCTCTTTAAAATTGCTCTCAGTACAGTTTACTACACGCTCCGACTTGTCAGATCATGTATCGATCCCCTTTTTATCCTGAGGATGCTTCCTGGGGCCCTCTGTCCTGCTCAGATCTGACCCAGTCACGCTGTAGGCCTCTGCTGCACATCTGCCACCCCAGGATTTCCCTCTGTCTTTGTTCTGCAGTTATCCAATGCTCCTTCCTTTGTTTGGAATTTCAGAAATCTCCTAGGTTTACCATGGATAAATTTCTTTGTTGCTCCTTCTTCTGTATTTTGAGGTATTTTTCAAAAGGAAAGGGGGGAGTGGATGGCATGGGAATGTCTTTTTTCTCCACCATCTGGAAAGTAAAAATGCTGTTTTCATTTCTTTTCGTGATTAACATGGGTGAACGGTTTTGTGTATTTGTTTAATCTTTTGATTTTCCACTGGTGTGAATTATCTATTAATACCTTCAAAGAACAAATTCTTTACCAATTAGCACAAAACACAGAAGTTCCAATGCTTATTTTTCTCACCTGACTCCTCTGAGATTCGGGTGGCCCCAGCTGACAGCGTCCACAGTTCGTTCTTCTCATTTTCAGATTGCCTCACCCCCGTGAGGGCTGTGAACATGCTCACCCAGCAGGAGGTTCCTGTCATTATCTTGGCCAAAGCTGACTTTGAGGGCTCTCTGGATTCAAAAATAGGTGAGTAGCTCTTAAAATGCGATCAGGAAGATGTATTTAGCAGGCTGAAAATCAGAATTCTAGCCCGTTGCTGTCAAGTGAAAGGTGCCATGATGCTGATGCCACGATCTTAAATGAATGCCTCTTAAATGAATGCCCCTTTGTTTAATCGTCTCTTATTTCAGATCTACATTTTGAAAACATGAAGTATATCACACCTCGCTCATTGCTTTTTGAGAATAGTAAAAGATGTCTGGCCTGCGGATCTTGCCAGCAGAGCCAGTTGGTGAGGCTTGTACCTCTGATGTGGAGAATGGTACAGCTCAGCTGAAAACCCTGTTTCAGAGCTCGTAGAACCAACAGCAGCTGCTGAGACGGGGGTTCAGCGCTCAGATGATCCATGTAGGCCGGGCTGTTGGTGAAGACTCTGTGGAGGAGGTGAACTTGAGCTATTCAAGAAAAGGATCGTGAAACAGCAGTAGAACTGAAGGCGTATTTAGAACTGTACGTCGGATATCCTTGGCAGCGTTACTCATTCGTGAGAGTTCTGAGCGATTGTCACCTAACAGGAAGTCTGGGGCCGAACCCAGGGATGACAGCCGAAGACAGCCACGTCCTCTGCCCTCGGGGTGGGCCCCGCCTCTCTCTTCAGCGTTCCTGCTGTAGATTCCGGCCTGTCTTTAAAGTACCAGCGCCCTGCAGAGAAAGTTATTTCCACGCTCCGTCTTCTAGCACCCATGAGAAATAGCGTTTCTCATCAAGATCATGTTTTCCCTTACAATTCTCAGATCCGTTTTTGACAAAGTGATTTGAAGAAACACCAACACAGAAAAATATATTAAGCCGGTCGAGTCATTCTCTTCTGGCAATTTAAACCTAGAAAGGGTGTTGCTTAAAGCAAATAATTCCTTCTACTACTCTTGTGCATTTTTAATTAGTAGAATTCATTAATACAGCTGGCCAAGATAAACAGGAAAGGAAGCTCTCGTTGATGTGTGTTTTTTTTTTCTTTTAGTATTTTGAGTCAGAGTACTGACACAATATTGAGAGTTCTGAAGGGAAGAAATTTTGATTTTTCAAGTGTGCATGGCAAATCATTTTTCCTGTTGTCCCGATGTCCCACAGTTACATAATTAACGTCTTCCCAGTTATTGCCTCTCCGCCCCCCCCTCCCCCCAGGGAGAACAGAAAACAGGAATAAACAAAGGTCAGGCGGTGTGTTTGCTCTTCACAGCCAGGTGTGACACACGGCTGACGTCCCCCTGAGCCCCGGGTGACCAGCACCGTGACCCAGAGCGTTCTCTCTGTGGTCAGATCAGTTCTGGGTCACAGTGTCTGCGTTTGAATATTACTCCTCGTTACGACGAGCCGTCCACCTTTGGAATGTATAAATGGCTCTTTCTCGTTCTCAATGGTGAACACTTTTCGGTAATATTTATCGCTGGCTGTTTGTCCTCACCCGTCAGCAATCTTCAAGTCCACTGTGAACGTTTCTCTGCTTCATTAGGTGCTTTCTGTCAATAACCTCAGCTGGAACAGCACCGAACGTTCCGTCATCCCACGGAGCTTTAGAGCGCGTCTCCCGAACGTTAAATCAGCCTTTTAGGGCAGTGTTCCAGAGGGGCTGTTCACGGAAATTTGACTGAAACATCTTGTCCATCACCCTTAGTTTTGTCTCTCTCAGTTGCCACGAGACGTGTGGGGGCCACGAGGGTGGCAGCAGTTTCCATAGTTGGCCCTGCAGCAGGCGTTCCCACCCAGGGGCGATGTGGCCACCAGGGGGCAGCTGGCAATTTTAGAGACCTTTTTGTCCGTCACAACCGGGGAAGTGCTGTGGGTAGAGACCAGGGATGCAGCTCAGCATCCTACGATGCACAGAGTATCGCCCCCGACACACACACTGAAAAAAAGAGTCCAGAATGTTAATAATGCCAAGGAGAAAGCCTGCCTTACGCAACCGACAACTGAAAGCCCGGTTTGTATGGCCGGCGGAAGCCGAAACGGCAGGCCTGGGCCCTCTGGGTGCGTGATTTACTCATGCTCCACCCCCCACGTCCTCAAGGGCATGTGTGGGTTGAAAAATACCAGTAATGTCTGTGCAGAGCGTACCGTTGCCCCTGGGAACAAAGCGCAGCGTGGAGGAACACAGCGGCCAGCCTTCGCCTTCCCGACCGCGCGGGTTCTTCCAGGGCGCTACGAAATGCTGGAGGCGTCAGCCCTGAGTCTCGGGGGAAACGTCACCGTCCTCTGATGCCGGAGGAGTTCAAAGAAGGAGCTTCCCCAGATGCTGGTGATTTGCTCTTTCAGTGATAAAAAGCAACTCCAAATCGTGTAGTTTAGAATCACAACTGTTTTTAAAAAGCAACGAAGCCAAGGAAAAAGGCCTAAACAAAGTAACACCGATGCGATAAACTGGTGGTGTTAGGGTGGTGGGTTTCCCCGGGTGAACGCGAGGTGCTTGTATAACGTCTCTAACTAACAAAGACAGAGTCTCCTGTAAGAAGCCACGGCTGAGTGTCAGTGCTGTCAATCAGTTCGCGATCCGGGCTTTTGCAAAGGAGACGTTTTGTGTTTCTTCCTCTCTCAACAGGAATTCCCTGCACCAGCGCAGAGGACACCCTCGTAGCACAAACCCTGGGCCTATCCTACTCTGAAGTCATTGAAACTTCGCCAGATGGCACGGAGAGGCTGAGCGGCTCTGCTGAGGTTGGTGCCCTGTGGCCTGGGCCCAAGCACTTACTTCTAAATCCATGACCTTTGATGTGAGTCTGATGAGACATGTTCCTGTAGCTGCAAATTACAAATTACAACCTGCCATTTCACAGTTCCCCACACTCTTGCAGCCTTGTCTCTCAATCCGTGAAAACCCAATAATACTCTTTTTCAAGATCTAGATGTTTATCAACTCTAAGTCGAGCCCAGTCCTAGAATAGTGTGGTCATCACAGTCACGGAGCTTTATCTGGGGACCCTTCTGCCAGAGAATAACGACCCCTTCCACCCATAGTAAAAACTTCCATTCATGAGCTTCCGCAATGTAAAAACAGTGGCTCATGGAGACGATCGACTTTTAAGAGATCTCACGAGCATTCTTACCACAATGACATGTGGCGGTGGGAGTGAGGGACACAAAAGATGGCCCCGCCCCCCCAAACCCCCCCAGAGTGTATGTATTTCTTTGGTAGATGCCTCTGTCCTTCGGAAGACACTTCAGGCCCTTAATGAAAAGGGCTGCTTTTGATAAGCATAACTGTGCTTTCTTATCCCTGTGCCTCGTGCCCCTAGAGGCCAGGTGGCAGATCGGGTTTATCTTTGGGCCCCACCCCCCAGTGCCCAGCATAAGCCGGCACAGGGCAGCTGTGCTGTCCATGTTCACTGGTCCGATTCCAGGCCACCCACGATCCCGGTTACTGGCAAGCCGTGCCGGTCCCGGTTCTTACTGTTAATCTCGTTCTCTGAAAAGCAAAAGGTAAAAAGAGAATTTCTCTTTTCTGCTCTGTTCTGCTGTCTATACACGGGGAGCATTTGAATGCAAAGAGAGTTGTTCTGGTTCTGCAGGCTGTGACCCCAGTTCGTTCCCCTGCTCGACCGAATTCTTTCTGCTTTTGGGTAATATCAAATGATTCTTTTCTGGATATTTTCTCCCCGACAGAGGAGTAGTCGTTACAAACACACATCACGCAGTTCTTTACTGGTAGCTGAATGCTAATGTTTGGTCACCTCTGGAGGCAGGACTCAGGAGAGCCCCAGAAGCAGGGCCGCTTGACCCGTTAGATGACCCAGTGGACACAGTGCCTAGAGCACAATGCTTTTAAGGAGCCCCGTAGAAGATTTCAAGTTCTTTTAAAATCGGAAGAAAAAAGTGAACATTTAAGGTCAAAAACTGTATTTGTCTTTATTCAATACAGTCATAAAATAAAGAATTTTAATATTTTCTTAGGGAGGAAGGGGCCCACGAAGGCAAAGGCACGTAGGTCTCACAGGAGTCGTGATGAGGCCTTGCACAGAGCCATACCTGAATTCAGCAGCCCGGGGTGGCGGCGGGGGTGCTGGCTCGTTCGTACGAGGGGCGAACCGGGGTCTCTGTCCTTCCCGTCTCAGTTTACAGGTCTGAGCCGGCAGGATGCGTTTCTAGCCGTGACTGAGAAAGCTCGGAGGAACAGAGTGGGTGGGCACGTGACGAGCGATAAACTGAAGGACTGGCTGATCTCGAGGCAGCGGTACTGGGGCACGCCGATCCCCATGGTCCACTGCCCGGCCTGCGGCCCTGTGCCTGTGCCCCTGGACGACTTGCCCGTGACCTTGCCCAGCATCACATCCTTCACTGGCAAGGGAGGCTCCCCGCTGGCCTCGGCTCTGGAGTGGGTGAACTGCTCCTGCCCTAGGTAAGGAACCACCACGTCTCCCAGCTGTGCCTGTCCCTCCTCCCGCCTGGCACTAACTCCGCTCCCTTTTCCCGGACTCCCGCCAGGCCGGGAAGAATGCCCTGGGTCTTTTGAGACCTTTGCGAGAAGGTGCTGGAGTCTGGGGCCCAGCCCCTGGCAGGGGCGCCGTCTGCTCTCTGAGCAGGTGTCAGAGCAGTGTCGTGTCACATCTTTCCCAGAAGCAGCCGATCCAACTGATGGAAAAGCTACATGTTTTTATCGTAGCTTCCTAAAAAGGCCACCGTCTTCCATTTTCTGCTCCAGAGAGCTTCTTGGAGACGAGAGAAGATGCTTCCTCCTCTTTGCCTTATAGTTTTCTCATGCAGCGACTGTGGTAAAAATGGAGATTTTTATCACAAGTAGCAGAGCAGAAGCTACCACAGCGAGTGTGCTCCGGGGGTTCATTCTCTAATATACTGAAGCGTACCGTATTTTCTTTCTTCTCATTTTGGAAGCGGGATTATGTTTTTTCTGTCGGTTCATTGGCATGTCCCAAATGTCATTTTTATGAGGCTATACTAGCTGATTACACAAAGAAATAACCGATACCCAGCTCCAGTATTTTTTTTCTTCTTTCTGTGGAAAAGCCATTTTTTCCCCCTGCTTTATAGATCATGATGAGGATGATTTACAATAATTTAGTCCTCTGCCAGTACAGAGCTGAGTTACGAGGTTGATAATTAAGTGACCACGTATGAGGCTGGGGATTCAGACAATCATGGATTCAGGTCCCGGCCTTGCCTGGTAACAAGCCGTATGGCCTTGGGAAAGTCATTTGACTGCTCTGAGCTTTGATTCCCTTACCACGAACTAAAATAATCCCCTCCAAGGGCCGTTCAGAAGACTAAGTTAGCACACGTAATCATCCCGCACAGTGGCACCTAGCAAGCTGTCACCTAGCAAATGGAAGGGTCACCGCCAGCTGACCGAGGACTCTCCAGCAACCCTCCCGAGCCTCGCACAGGCAGCCTTGGGATTTGCGGCGGGGCTTGTGGGTGGGGACGTAGGACGCTCCGGGCCACTGTGAGGGAGAAACGTGGCGTCCAGGAGGGACACAGCGCACCCTCTTGGTTCGTGAGCGGTGACGGTGACAGGGCTTTCCTGCTGGGGACAGTGGTCGTGTCCAGCGCTCGTGGGTTATGGATTCCCAGCCTGGCCGCAGACTCCTGGGGGCGGGGCCCGGGACTTGACGTTGGTCAGCGCTCCCGGGTCAGTTGGAGTGAGCACCGGGCCGAGCGCCACCGAGCCCGTGCGGCCCAGCGGACAGCACAGTCAGATGTGGGTCCCTTACTCTTCAGCTCCGAGACCTGGGGCGGATTTCTTAACCTCCGAACGCTAGTTCCTCATGTGCAGAATGGGGACGTGAGTCACGTCTACCTCACAATCCCCAGGGTTACCGGGGATTAAACGGGGTAATAATGCCCTCGAAGCCTTTGGCTCAGTGCCTGTCCCCAGTCTTATAGTATTATTGCCGTCGGAGCTCATAACGATAGCAACGTCACCATCACCGCCATCTGTCCCTCCCACTTACCATCTCGCGTCTTCCGTGTCAGCAGTAGAATGTGCTCGTTGTCTTCAAGTCCAACGTGACTGTGAAAAAGATCAGCACGGCAGGTGTTAGCCAGATGTGATTCCTTTCCTCAACTGAGTCCTGCATTTTCTTCCTGACTCGTAAGGGTGCGCTGATGGTAAGGAGAAGAAATAACCTTTATCTTCCCATTATTTCCCCAAATAGTATCTGCGTTCTAGTTGATTTCTCCCCAAACAGAAAGACCTGGCTTTAGTTTAGGGGCGTATTGTTGAGACCAGTGTCTCAGAGCAGCACCAGGTGATCCCAAGCAGGAGGCCCCTGGGGCCGAAAAGCTCCTACTCCCAGGGACCACACTGTTTTAGGAGGAGCCCCCTGACTAAAATGCAGGAGGACCCCAAGAGTCTCAGAGCCCCCCCCCCCCAGATCTGGGGCTCCCATCTCTCTGCTCAGCCACATCTGTTTAATAAGTGGGAGGAGGGGAGAGCCCGTTTCTTTTGGTGACATTTCTAAAGCCGGTATGGACTGCTTCACAGATGCAAGATACAAATGCAACCCTTTTATTTAAAAATTCAAAAACAGACTCAAGTCCTTGCAAGCTAAACTAGCAGAAGATTCATCACTTCCTCTTGGGGCTCCTCATGCCCCTCCTTGTCCTCCAAGAACCCCAAGGAGTCATGCTGCCAAGAAGGTAGCCTCGGGGGTGGTTGGTCCCACTTCCGTGCCTCAGAAGGAAGAGCCCCGAGTCTCAGCTGTGTTCCGCCGTGGCTTCTCACTGCCACAAAGGGTCCCTGCTGATAGCTGACTCGACCCGTCTGCTGCTGACCCAGGCCCTGAGAGCCCCTCACGGGAGCTGAGCCCCCTCCTCGACTAAGGGCCCCCTCTCGTGGGTTCTTGACTAAGGGCCCCCTCTCGTGGGTTCCTAGAAGGTGTGGCTTTGGGCGCCAGGCTCTCTCAGCCCCGCAGGCCCACCACCCTAGGCATCTGCTTCAGAATTGGTTCTGCGGTCAGGCCCCTGCGGGAGCTTCGTGCTCCCCAGGCGTCTCCGGCCCCGGAGTGAGGATCGCCTCTCATTTCCGCCCCTCGCACACCAACAACCTCCCGCATTCGCTTTCCTGAGCGGCAAGTCTGTCTGCCCCGCTTTTCCCCCGTTAGGAACCTGTGCGTGGGCAGCGGCGTGTTGTACGTGTGCACTGACCAGCTCTCCGGAGGGGGCTTCGGAGTGGTAGTGTTTTCTGTGGCATATACACCCCCGCCGAGGCCTGCCAGGTTGACACCACTTGTCACAGCTGATTTGAGTCGACTCCAGCACGCCACCGCCTTTGGGCCTCCAAGACGATTTACCTTCCTAGGTCACCCCAGTGGACCCCTCGCCCTAGAGTAGAGATGAAAAGGAAACTCAAGTTCATTTTTCAGAGCAACATTTCACCGCATTTGGGTTTCAACTTCTCTTCATAAATCGGTTTTGCCTCTTCAGCATCATAAAAGAGGCATTGGCCCTGTTCTTGCTGGATCTTCTACCAGGTTAAATGCAGAGAAGTAGAAAATAAGGCTTTTA
>NW_011888816.1:844014-851920 GCF_000151845.1 Pteropus vampyrus | reverse complement strand
ACCTGGAAGTGCGGGGAAGAGAACTTACAAATATTTGACATTATGGAGAACAAATTCTCCACAGGCAAAGGTTTTACTTCTTTGGATGGTCTCCAGGGAGGGCGTTCCCTCGGGAATGAAGAAGTCTGTCCCCAGCTAGCACTGCTCCCCCCTCCCCCAGCACACGCCCCTGTCCACACACTCACAGACACGTACCCCCAAGTCCTAGCCGGCACATAGGGGGAAGCGCCATTTCCCTTTCTCTCCAGGATCCATTAAGACCGGGGAGTACGAGGGAGCCGCTTTTTCGTTGGGCTCTGTAATGACACTTACCGTGACTTTGCTCATTGCGTTCACAAGGCCACATACAGGCTTTTGCTAGCTATCAGCGTTTTAAGGCTACTTTGAAAATAAGATTGGATTTCTGTTTTAAAACGAACATTTAGTGTCTACATGATAGGGCCCATCGTAAATGCCACATTGCCCCCTATTGGTAAGAACTTAAAAATCTCGATTTCTCTATCATAAAAAGTAAAATAAACCTAGACATTCAAATATGCATTGTGCAGAACTACCTTTTCTGCTGGTATGTTTTCCTCTTGTTCTCATTTTATGTGAAAATAGCATTTGTTAAAATATGCCAGTTACGGCTTCCGAAACAAGTTTTTACAAATTTTATAAATTAACATCGATCTGACATTTTTCTCCTTTGTTACATAAGCTTTTCTATTATTACAGTTTAAAAAGAAAAACAGTTTTTCTCTGACTTAATTTATTTCAGAGCACGAGCAAATTACCGTCTAATTCATGCAGTCGTAGCAAAGCAGATTTTCAAAAAATGACCATTCCTCCTCCTTTCAGCCCTTTCCAGCCGGCCTTGGCAGACTACTGGATGCCTGTGGACCTCTACGTCGGGGGGAAAGAACATGCTGTCATGCACCTGTTCTACGCGAGGTTCTTGAGCCATTTTTGCCATGAGCAAAAAATGGTCAAACACAGGTGAGCATTTACATATGGCTTTGCGAAAGAATTCAGTACCATGAACAGCAACTCAAAGCAGATGCCCGTCCTTCTGAAGCCAGGTAAAGGTGGTGTCGCAGAAGAAGTCTAACTTCCTTGTATCCTTTAGAGGTCACTGTCAGCCTTAACCACACGAAGTGCGTTTCTGTTGCTCGATCAGTTTTAGCAGGCGGAGGTGTATGCTCGCATAAAACCTTGCATTCAGCTCTTCATTTAACCGAGTTAAAGTAATTGAGGTTTTTACTTGTGAGGCAGAGAAGAGCAGTTCATAATGTTATACGGCTTTTTATAGCTTCTCACGTGAGGTCACGTTTATCTTCTGGTCCCTCTGTGTAAGCTCTGTTTCTAAGCCACACTGAATCCTGCCTCGAAAGATTACTCTGATTAGAGTATGTAATGTAAACCTACTGATAAAGTCTTTTCCTGTCACCCTATAATCTGTTCCCCATTATGTTCAGAAAGTCATGCATGTATGCTTTCTCCCCGTGAAATACATCATATATATAAAAGATGTGTTGAATGTATTATACAATTCAAAGAATAAAACGAACATCCATGCACCCCATTCTCAGCCTAAGAAATGGGGTATTACAGGCCCCTCGCAGTCCCCAGGGTGCCCTGTCCAGCCCTGTCATCCCTCTTCCTACACCAACCCCCCCTCCCCCCAGCTAATCCCATCCCGAATCTTCAATTATTCATTCTCTTGCTTCTCTTTACATATGTTGCACCTTTGTATATATTTTTCAATTATAGGTATTGCTTCGTTTCCCTGTGTTTGAACTTTTAGAATCACATTTCACATCGTCTGTCTTGCCTTCCTCACTCAGCGTTGTCTGGAACTCGTCCATGTTGCTGCGTGGAGTTACGTTTCATTCCTGCCTCACGGCTGTCTGGTGTTCCATGGTTTAGAATGGAGTTCTGATACAGAACTCAGTTTATGTGTCCATCCCACCACCAGTGGCCGTTGGGCTGTTTTGGTCAATTATGAACAAAACTGTTGTGAGCATTCCTGTACGTTTCCTGACACACACGCGTCAGCATTTCTGCAGGGTGTGTGTCTAAGAGTAGAATTGCTGCATCGTGGGGTTTGCCTTCATTCAGCTTTACTAAGGAACACCTAACTGTTTTCCAGCTGTTTCTATAAACCTACGCTCCCACCAACAGAGATGAGGGCCCACATCACTCTCTCTATATCTTCATCATTACAACATTTAGTATTCTCCAGCTTTTAAAATGTTTCAAAGTGGTGGTTTTATGATGGATCACTTGTGTGTTAAATTTTAATTTAAAGCTACCGTTTACTTATGAAGTCTAGCGTGTTTCTAATGTATCTGTGGACCTCTGTGTTTCCTCTTCCATTATATCCCTGTTTGTGTCCACTGCCCTTATTTCTTCCGGGTCATCTGTTGTGGATTATAGGAATTCTTCCGGATGCCAGTGATTTTTCAGCAATATGTATTGCAAGTATTTTTTCCCAGTTCTTAGCTTATCTTATTTTTATGATGTCATGTGATGAACAGAAATTAAACTTAATGTAGTAAATTTTAATAACATTTTATTGCTTATAGTGTCTCAGTACCGTTAATGGAACATTCCCTCCATTTCCCCACTGATCTGTAGTGTGCCCTCTCCCATCATAAATCAAGTTTTCATATATGTGCAAAGGCCTATTTGTAGGGTCTTTATTCTGTTCGTTGGTCTCTTTGCTTTTAGCTGTGCTAGTTATTTACTGGCTTTGTTATTTTAATTTTAAAAGTCTTACTATGCCGAAAGAGAAGTCTTCTCTCTAGGAGAGAAAAAGAACTCTCGGCCTGTGGTTGGACCTTTGTTTTTCCATGTAAATTTCGGGTTCCGCTCGTCAGAGTCCACCAAAGTATCTGCTGGGGGATTTAATTGGAATCGCATTGAATCTGCACATCTGCTGATCTTTCTTCACTCTTCATTTTTGCATCTCTGACCTTGACATCTGAAATGATTTCCCTTTTATCTGAAACATGCACTTTAGAATATCTCTTATGTTCCTTAGTTAAGGTCCATCTAATTCATTCTTACTCGTCTAAAAATACATTTATTGCAACCTCGTTTCTTAGAGTTTGCCAACTCAATGACACATTTAAAACAATTTTTTATATCTTATCTGGCCTTATCACTTGTTTTTTTATCAGTAGCGTAATTCCTGGGATTTTTTTTTTTTTAGTTGTTATGTTTCGTGTGTGTGTTTTTTTTAATACAAGGTTCTTTAGAATAATTTTTAATTGCAGAGAAGAAAAAGGGGGGAAAAACCGATTCTCTCCCTGCCCAGATAACCCATTAACGACAACAACAACAACAACAATAATGATAATAATAATAAAGTAATGCATGTCTAAGATTAAACTTTTTAGCTGCAAGAAAGTGAAGGTAGAATCTCCCTCCCCACATCCCACCCTTCATTCTTCCCCTCAGCCTGCAACTTTGATTTCCTTCAGATAAATATTTTGCATATCTCCATGTTCCTATTACTATACTTTAAAATGTTACCTATATTACATATATGTCTTTTGCTTTTTTGATTTATTAATGTATTTTGGTGCTCTTTCTACAGCAGCACATGCAAATCTTCTATTTTTATTTATGCATAGTATTTCATCATATGGATATGCCATAATTTATTTAAGCAGTTCACCTATTTTTCAAATTGCTATTACCAAAAAAAAAAAAGTCCAGTGATTCTCTCTCTATTTTTGGCAGGTATTTGGGATCATATCTGTAGGTTCGAGTCCTAACACTGGGGAATGTGGGCCAAAGGATTTGTGTCTTGAATTTTTTGATAGGTAAAAAACATTACCTTTTAAACCTCTGTGATGCAGACTAAAATCCAGTTTCCTTAAAAAGCAGCACATTGAAAGCTTCCTCACTTCGTGAAGGCACACACGGATTAAAAATCTACTGTACCAAAAGCTAATTTAGAATGTAAATTAAGTACTTAAAATAATTTTCTGTTCATTAGTCCCAGAGAGCGTCATATATAAAAATAAACTGGTCTGCCTCAGGACACTAAACACATTAACAACAATAATCCTCAGGTAATAAATTAGTTAAAATATTTGTGCCCTGGGTCATAGAATGTGCGAGTCTGCCTTGCATTTCTTCTCTATGCAAACCTCTTTGCCTTGCTAGTTAAAGAGTACCCCTGAGGATGGAAATCGTGTTCCATGCTGTCACAGTCCAGTGAATATCTGTTCAAATAAATTAAGTTTAACCTCTTGATATAAACAGATAAAAGTTTATGTTCTTCAAAGGAAAGGTTCTCCTTGGGATAGGGGAGAATTGCATAGAGATGAAGTTCAAAGACCAGATACAACATGAGAGATATTTTCTTCTCGTGTACGTGATTTCTGGCTCCTTAATAGTGGGGCATGTTTCTCCGGCTTCTGGACCATTATTTGTAGAAGTAACAAGTGAAGCAGTGAATTATTCAATGGCTAACCATTTTAAGGAATAGGATAGGGCCTGGCTACTTTTTATGACTTCTTTACAGTGGTTTAAAACTATATTCGAGGAGTAAAAAGGTTTGCGGCATTCTGCTATAATTTTAAAATACGGTTTCAGGAATGGCTTTGTTTCTGTTCAGATGAATTTCTAATTTGTAAATTTCCCAGGCACACGTGGGATTTGCTTTGCCATCAACTTTGAGGGACAGCTGTGTGGTCTTAATTGAAATATATCTATGCAGTATTTAGGGTTTTTGAAAATTCTTTACAAGATGATAAGATTCTGTTCTGTGCCCTCCCAACTCTGCTGAAAAGCGAGAGATTTATTTTAACTACTCAGAAGTCTGGCCTTTTTGAAGGAGGAGCTGAAAGCCATCTTATCTCTGTATCTCAGCACAATCGTCAGGATCAGTCTTCTTAAATCACATTCTTAAATCACGTCACAGCAACAACAGCCCCTGAAACTATCTCCGAGCGTCACCTCTGTATCAGAGGCATTCTGGTGAACCCATCAGCCACCAACGAAACGAAAAGCACCCACTTGTGTGACGAGTAATTCAGAATGCTCCCGTTAGAATTTTTGAAAGCCTAAGAACAACTTTATCAAGCTGGCCGAGGAGGAAACATGGAGACCTGTCAAGCACATGTTTCGTTCTCTTTATTTATTGGCTCCCCCCCCGCCCCAAGAACTGTGGATAAGTCAGAATTTCGTGTATCCCTCTGGAGGAGCGTCGTCATTTCGGAGGGTATTTGAGACTTCCGCTGGCCACTTTCGTTTTCCTCTCTCAGCGCCTTGGCCACTGTCACAAGTAGTAGATCCAGACTGGGAGCCCAAAGACCTGTGTCCCATGCTGAGTCAGGCCCTCATTAGCATCTGGACAAGAAACCGAACCCCCTTGGTAGTCAGTGGCCTCATAACTCAGGGATTCAATCACCTCCGAGCCCGTTTTCACTCTGTAATTCTGGTGTTTTTTTTCCAATATCAACAGCAAGGGGTTTATGCAGATCCAACACTCTTTCCTGTTTTCTGAAAGAGTCCCGGCCTTTTCGTTCACCACTTGCACGTTTATTTATGTTTGCAGTTCGAACGTTCAGAAGGTCTCTTTACCATTTAGAAGAAGCTGGCCTCCAGGTTGGGTGTGCCACCGCCCGGGACAGTAGGTACCTCAGTTGTGTGTCTGAAACCCCAGGATTAATGATTAGGTCAGAATTAACGTCAGCAGGACCTTTGCAAAAGAAGATAAACAAATGATCAAGAAACATACCGTGAACTGTTTTCCTCCTTGGCAGGCAAGGAAATACAAATTAAACAGCAGTGAGGTGCCATTTTCCGCAGAGCCAAGAGGCCTTCGCTGTGGGAAGGTGGTTCGGAACAACCTTCCCGAAAAGCATTTTGGCAACATATAGTGAGAGTCTTAAAGACGTGCACACTTTGGACATACTAATTGCACTTCCAGAAATCTGTCCTAAGGAAATGATCGGAAATGCAGACTTAGGCACCACAGTGTTATTTCAAGTAACTAAAGATTCGGATACAACCAACCGAAATGCCCCAAAATGCCGAGGAAGAGTAAATCAAGTAGAGTCGATCTGTAGGGAAGACTCCTGGACAACTCTTCAAAATTACGTTACAGAGAATGTTTAGTAATGTGGGGAAATGCATCTGAATCTGAAGTAATGAAGTCTGAACAAAGTAAGATACAAAGCTGTATCTTTATGTGTACAGACCACACACATACGCTGTGCAGGAGAAAAGACTAGCAAAAACTATGCCAGCAAGTTAACACGAGTCTTTTCTGGATGGTGAATTCATCGATGATTTTTATTAATTTTTTTAATGCACTTCTGATTTTTTCCAGATTTTTTACAATGATTATGTAATTGTAACAGGAGAAAAAAGTCATTTGCAGTATGTCTTCTGCAGCAGGGAAGTGCCATGAGCCCCGGGTCTGATCCTTGGGTGTGAGGCAGGCATCAGCTTCGGACCAGGGTGGACACCATGCAGCAGCCCTTTGCAGTGGGGGAACACTCGCGGCCACCTCCACTGACCTGAAATAACCTTTTCTCTCGCTTTGGGAGAGACAGCTGTACCCTGGGAGGCTTGTCAGGCCACTCAGAGAGACACGAAATCCCCCGAGCCGAGACTCTCCCAGCAGTTTGTAGTCGACAAAGAGTGGAGGCGGCCGAAGCTGCGGCCCCGCTCTTCACAGCCGCCTGCTGACCGTGGAGAGCTCAGCAGGCCCTGGGCCGCCGAGCTTTTCTCCCGCTCCTGTGATCACGCCGGAAACGGAGCTATTGAGGGGAGAGAAAGGAAAGGAACAGAAGCTGTGCTTGGCTTCCTCGCATCAATAAGGCCTCCTTCCGAGCTGCCGGCTGGCTGCTGGGAAATAGGAACAGTGGTATTTTAGAGCTGAGCCGTGGTTTAATGCTCCGAAACTGGCTAATGGTGTGACATGATGGTCGCAGACACGAGGCGAGGACGAAGAGGGAGGTGAACTTAGCCCAGATGCCCAAGCTAGAGACCGTTTTCAGAGGTCCACGGCTTCCTGTTTTCTCTTCTCCGGATCTGCACAGTAGCCGCCTGCCCGGGTCAGGGGAGTGGGCAGCGGGCTATCCAGGGCTTCGCAAAGTAGGTCAGGGTCACCCCCAGGGACTAGTTAGGGCTCTGCTGAGTCCTGAGATTCTCGCAGCCACGTCTTGGTTAGTATATTCCTTGTATGCAGTGATTTTTATTAGGCGCTTAACGGCCTGTCAATCAGTTCTGAAATTCCCTGTTTATCCTATGAATTAGCAACCCTCCTCGCCCCGCCCTCTTTCTCATTTCTCCCTCCTCTCCATCGGCCCCTCCCATCCTCTTTCCCTGCCTTCCTTCCTTGGTGGGGTAAAGGCGGCCTTCAGTCACCTGCGGATACCAGCTGTTGCAGCGTCTGAATCAGTGCAGTCGGAACCATCCAGGAAGCATGCAGACCCACCACGCCGGTCACTCTGCTTGCCCGGAGCTGTGCTGCAGCACAAGCCACGTGACCCACCTCCAGGGCTGGGGGTGAAGGAGGAAGGAGAAAGTTGGCCCGGAGGGAAAAAAAAAACACAAATGCGTCTTTATGAAGCGAAACCATCTAGGCCTTCCTCCAGGCAGAGGGCCTGCGGGACACCCCCACTTCTGATGGTCCGAGTCAGAAGGGGTTTGTCGATGGTTTAGAGTTGCAGGTTTTCCATTTTTTTTCAAAGGCCCCCGCTACGCTTGGTCATTATGGTGAGTGGGTGAATAACTTAGCTGCTTAGACAAGTTCGTTCCCAAGTACCAGTTGCCGAGTGAATGAATGAGTGAGCAAATAGGAAATATGTTACACCGGTCGGGTATCTCGATAATGAACTTGGCGAGGTGGTGTGATTTCTGCTCCAGCAGGACTAGGTTCCAAGTCCCTCAGGGCCTC